>NC_090958.1:15773015-16103372 GCF_040807025.1 Struthio camelus | reverse complement strand
GGCAAGGCGCGTTGGGCGCGAGCCCCGCCGCCGTCGCAGACGCAGCCAAGGAGGACGCGGGCTTCGGCTCCAGCGCTGGCTGCGAAGGACGTTTCCCCTTTGGCTGCTCCAGGAGACGCTTCCATTCTGCACCTCCGGCGGTTGTACGAGATTTCTATTTATGAAAAACACAATCCCTCTTCCCCCTCCCCACACCCAGAAAGGTCATATTAAGTAAGTTGTGAGTTTTCCATCTCGAACAGACTGTTCGGGGGTTGTTTGCAGGTTTTTGCTTTTTTTTTTTTTTTTAAAAATGCTCGAGAACTGCTGCGGCAGAGAACGTACCCGATGGCGAGTCCTCGTTTCGTACGAAACGCCAGGAAAAGTTAAGCTGTCGGTGCCCAACGCGACGGCGTTCGGCGCGTCTCCTGCCCAAATTCAAGAGCAGGCAGGCGCTTCCACCGCCCCCGGCTGCTGCAGCTACTGCAGACTCGCGCGCCGGCTCTTCCCGCTTGTCGCCGCCGATCGCAAGCCGTCGCCCTGCCAGAAGCCACGTTCTGGCGGTGACGTTTTAGCGGGAGCGCGTCCATCTGCGCAGCTCTCCTCCGCCTAGCAGCAACACCTGGAGGCCCGGCTATTACTCCTAATGCCCCCTGAGATGTGCAGACAGCAGACGCTAGGGAAAGCGGAAAGTGTTTTTCCCTTTGGAAGCCCACACAGCAAAATTTATGTGAAAACTATATCTAAAAACGTTGGGGCTAATGGAAGGAAGAGGCTGTACAGCACGAATGAAAATATGATCCCAGCGATGCACAGCAAAAGGGCTGGTATCCTTCAGATCGGAGATGCTTGCTTACAAAGCGTGAGCTCGTACTATCATTTTCACAAACGTTACAAAAGGGAAAGGGGAAATTATCCTGGTTTTTCAGCCTGGCTTTCCTCCCATCTGGGCTGTATAACTGGTCCCTTTCTACACTAAAAGGTGTAAAAGGACAAAGAAACCAGACAACTAAAACATAAGCCACAGTAAAGCAAGTCAATTTAAGAGAGATCTACGTTTAAGGAAACAAAACCAAATCCGTCACCACAGACCAACGGCAATTTGTAGGAGCTGGCAATTCCTCCACGGTTGCTCCTGCTCTTCCCATGCCTGTTACAGCCCAGATGGGCTTTTAAAATGACACAATGCATTAATTTTCCACATCCCGTAAAAATTAAAAGACAAGTTAAGCAACTCTTTTCGGAAACCTCCAGCTCAGCTCCGTTGGTCCATGGAACGGCGCTTGCCTAAGAAAGGTTTTCTTGGAAAATTAAGATAGGGAAAATCAAAGGAGAGAGCGCAAGAGAGCGCCGCAGGCCCAGGCCGAGCGCGCGGGCAGCTGGATATCGTGCCACGTGGTTGCAACTTCTCTGCGAGCCGCAATCTCGCTTGGTCTCACCCTACGCGCTGCTGAACCACGGTCTCGCAAAACCCTTCCTCCAGGCGTTACAGCAGCAGGAGCTGCCCGGACCTACAGCAGCATCGAGAGGAAATCATGCTATCTTTCATCAGAAACAAGGCGCTTTTCCTAGATGCGTTTGCTCTTGGTTGTCTTCGATGTCCAGGGGCTACCAGGACAGGCAGGTTTTCAAATTGCTTATTGTTCCTCAATCAAGAGCCACAATACCCGCGTGACAGCCTACCCAGCACTGCAATTATGCCTATCCTGCAGGGTAATGTAACACAGACTGAAAATCAGCAGTGTCTTGCAGTGGCTGCTGCCCCTGCATCCATAAAGGCAAATACGTATTGAGGACAATCTCCCTAGAAAAACGTATTTGCCTTATATACGCGAACACAGCATTAACTCTTGCCCTGATGCCGCTCTGTAATCGGGTATAAGCCGAAGCATTTTGCACGTTGACTCTTGCGGGAGGGAGTCTAATAGCCATTTATAGCTGACACGATGGAGCGAAAATAAAAAACTCCGCGCTCAGCAGGGCGGGGAACATCTCGCCTCTGCCTTGCCGTTTGTAGCTACCCGAACGTACGTGTAAGCATTCAGGCACGGCGCCGGCGGGAGCTCCCCCTCGACGGCCGCGCGTGCTGCTGGAGCGAGACAAAGCCCCGCTGGCTCCCGGGACCGCTGCGCGGCAAAGGCGCCTGGCAGCAGGAGAGCGCTCCTGCTGCGTCTTCTAGGAGGAGACCTTTGACTGAAATTAAATGCCCTTTTCTGCTCAGTCACGGCCACGCATCCGTTGGCCGAGGTGATCCCTTTACGACTTACTTTTTCCTCTAAATGCAAATTTGACCAAAAACGCCCTCCCGCATCCGTCACCGTGCGCAGCGTGCGTGCCGGGCTCGACCACGCTCCCCGCCTTCCCCCCAGCGCCGGACCGGAGCGGGAAGAGGCCGGAGGCACGTGCTGCAAAGCGGTTGCGGCCGCCGCAGCCCTCCCTCCCTTGCCGCCCGCCTCCCGGCTCCGTCCCGCTCGCGGATGCGCGCCCGGGCGTTACTCCCGCGTCGCACACCCAGCTACGCCCGGCGGGCCTGACGCGTCTGCAAGCGCCGCTGGGATACGCAAAACAGGAAGGGAAAAAAAAAATGATGTTTTTAATTAAATGTTTTCAGCTGAAGTTTTTAAAAGTAAAAAGCCCCAGAAGGAGAACAAAAGCTTCCTTTCAGGCACTAAAAAAAAAAAAAAGAGAGGAAACTTTTGATGAGGATTTTAATCAAAACCAACACAACTTGGAAGGAGGAAAAGGGATTTTGCCGAGATGGTGTTTTCCTGCGTTTCGGAGGACGTTCAGCCCCCCGGTTCAGGCTGCCCGCTAGGAAGAGACCTCCCGCCGGCCGCCCCCGGGGTGGCACGACCTGCCTCCCGCGAGGGCGCTTTCGCCAGGGAAGTAAAGACGTCTCAAGGTGAAACACTCGAGTAAATCTGCAGTTTCCTCCCCTGCTGCGAGCGCTGCCAGCGTTCGGCGGCCGGGGAGGGCGCGCGGGGACCCGGGGTCCCTGCAGCGCCCCGGGATGGCCCGCGGGACGCCCGCCCGCTCCTCTCGCCCGGGGGCTGCTCCAGACCCGCCGCGCGCTGAACTAGGTATGCACGCGTGTGCGTGTGTGTGTGCGCGTATAAAATTTGCTGCTAATAATAAAACACTGAGTTCCAGGTCACTAAACAAAGGAGATGGAAGAGGAGCTGCAGAGCCGGATCTAAATTACATTTTTTGACATCTAAAACAGCCCCTCAACACTGCGCTTTTCCATCTGTAGGGAAAGGTAACAGCATTTTCCCTCCCCACCGGGCTACATGGATAAATAAGTTAAGGCCGGCGAGAAGAACAGATATTTCTCCGGTAAAAGCCAAGGAGGCCGTTAAGGTAAAGCATCGTATGGGGCAAGGCTCCCAGGGCTTCGCGCAGCCTCGCTGGCCGAGGAGCGGCGGCGGCCAAGCCGGAGCCCGCTCGGCCCCGCGGCGCCAACGCCGGCCTCGAGGGGCGGCCCGGCCCCCGGCCCCGCCGCCAGGCCTCCTCCGGGCGGGCTCCAGCCTTGCGCTAATGCAAGAAATCACCTCGCTTTGTCGCAGGTGCCGATGCTACCGCGGGAACAACGCCGGAGCCGTCAGGGAAGGGGAGCGCGGGTCTAGCGCTGGGCTCTTGCCTGGCTTAAACAAAACAGGGATTTAAAACCAGGGGAGGTTTGCGCGCTCCTGCAGCGATAGCCGGCGAAGCTCTGCGCGCCCCGACGCGCCTCAAGGACGGCTCGCTCAGCTGCCGCGCGGCCTGAACCAAAAACGATTAATAATCTGCCGCAGACCCTTATAGCTGCGATAGCTTCCTCGGGTGAATTCAAACTTTACCGCCTTTGCCATAATCAATAAAGCTGAGCTGCTGCTCCACGGGGCGGCTGCGCCAAGCCGGGGGAGCCGGCGCGCGGGCTCGGCTCCGGACAGAGCCGCCAGCGCGAGGGAGGCGGAACGGAAACCCGTCAGAGCCCAGCAGCAAATATTTAACGACGGCTTGTAAAGCCGACCAAGATGTTTAACTTTTCCCATTCGCTGTAAAAGGGCTCTTACTTCGCCTCTCCAGGCTCCCAAGTCTAAACGCGCGGCGTTGCGGCACGCCGGGGGGACGCGGGTTCGGGCGCCGGCGTCTTGAGCCCAGGCTGCACGTTCTGGGGTCCATCAGACAGGCTGGGAACGGGTATTTTCCCCTCCTCTAATTCGCGCCCCCGCCACGGGAGCCATCACCCGCCCCGCGCCGGGAGGTGAAGCGCCTAGATCCTCGGGGCAGAGCTCGGTCACCAGCGTCCCGCGGCCGCTGCTGCCGTTTCACCCCTCCGCGCCATCGCCCCTCCGGCTCCCGGCGCCCCGGCACGGCTCGGAAGCAGCTCCGCCAGCACAGGCAGCCAGGAGGGGCTTTGTGTGATTTTTTCCCCCTCCTGCTCAACAATAATATTTCTTTCCCATAGGCAGGCAAAAGCCAGGGCTCCTCGTCTCAAGCTCTCAGGAAAGCACTGTGATTTGGGCAAAACCCTGCTTTCAGCAGTGGGATAAACGGGGGTAGCGGGACCAGGAGCGGGGCGGCCGCGGGACAGGGTGACGGGGGCGCGCGGCCCCGTCCTGCGCCTGCAGGATCAGCACCTTCCTCTAAAAACAACCTCGCCGAGGGCAGCAGCTTCCTAGGGAGTCAGCAGCCTCTGCGGAGAGAGAGGTTTCAACTTTTTAGGCCAACCTAAATATTGGCTTTGGGGTTTTTTTTTGTTTTTCCCTTTCCCCCGAGCTAGTTATCTCATTCCTGACCTGAGACAGAAACAACTGCCCTGGTGAGAACTGAGGCCCAAGTCTGGTTACCCACCACAAATAGGTGACGGCATTTACAGTCAGATAAAATCGTCTTTTGTTTCTAAATCCATCCCTTCAGTAGAGTCTTTGAAGTGCAAAACATTTCCTTTTAAGAAAGTGCTGCGCTATGTCAGCATTAAACTACTTTTTCCACCAGGAGTCTCTGCCAGGGAGCAAAACCATCCCGAAAACTAGGGAGGAGAGGGGGAAAAAAAAAAAAGAAACAAGGAAAAGAAACCCTCTTGGGGTTGGCAAGGGCTTCCCCCACCTCGCTGTGACTCTGCCCCGACGGGGGGACGAGGCACAGGCAGGGCCGCTCACGGACCACGCCGGTCCTCACCCGGGCAGCGCCTCCCGGCAGCAGCTCGCTGCCGTGGCTTGGAGCCGGCGAGGCCAGGCAGGAGGCTGCAGGGCCACCGCGTCCCCACCGCCACGACCCCCCTCTGCCTTGGCGTTTCTTCCCCAGGCAGCCAGAGCAGAGCTTCCTTCTAAATCAGCACATGAGCAGAAATATTTCCAACAAGATTTCTTTTCTTTTCTTTTTTAAGAGCTAAACGAGCAAAATCTTGTTAAGTTGGAGAGTTGAGACACGTATGAAGGGGGATGCATCCTCTCGGGGGAGGATGCCTGCTTTTTCCCTCGCGACGCAAGACGTGCAATATTTCCCTTTTTGCCTTTATTCGTCAGACTTTCCTGCTGCCTGCTCAGGTTCGCGCAGCAACACCGAAGGACGCTCCCCTGCTCCTTGTAACATCTCCTTTGGCGGGGAAAAACCGGATTAACACGCATAATCAAATCTCAATTTCAGCAGAAACCATCCTTTAATTTAATCAGTAAAGATACTACACGAGCAACACGTTAAGCTAATATACGGGGACTTGGCTGCTGGGGAATTAAGGCGATTCGAAACCAGAAGGGGATGAGCAGGCTCATCAGAGGGCGAGACCACCGCTTCTCAAGCTGCCCAGCGGACCGACCCAACCGCTCGCTTCAGCTGGCAAACGAGACGGTCCCAGCCATGCGCCGGGGCAGCCCCCCGCGTCCCTCACTCAGCCGCCGAAATCTCCGGAAATTAAAACAAAAAACAAAACAAAAAATCGCCTCTCGCAGCAGCGACGTGGAGCGCGGCGGCTCGGCCGGAGCGGCGAGCGCTGGCGGCCAGGAGGTTCCCGAGCTAAGCGCAGGAGCAATTACGTCTTCTTGAAGGGCAAAACCAAAGATAAAATTCGTGCCCATAGGAAACAATGAATGACGATTTAAAGGGGAGGCACAGGGTGTTCTTGGGAAAGGAAGAAGAGGGCGCACAGCTGGAAAACACCTGGAAAGGCGTTAGAGAGGGGCGCGTGCGGGGCACGGGGAGCGCCCGGGGCGGCCGCCTCCGCTTTCCTCTGCCGCCAGCATCCTTGTCCCGGGCACGTTCCCAGGGCACGGCACGGTTCAGAGCTCCGTTTTGCAGCAGCGGGACACTGGCACCACTGGATTCCCAGGCAGGATCTGGGAGACTGGGATCCCTCCCGAAATTTCCTACCCCAGCGGTAACCTCGGAGCACAGATCGCCTCTCGCGATGCGTCCGTACAAAAAGCCTCTCTCCGTCCCTCCCCGCGCCGCAGCTGGTGGGATGCTGAATTTTGGGTCACTTGCACAATAAAATGATTTAAGAAGCAGAGGGCCGGTTCCTGCTCCCGCTTACACGGAGGAAATTCCTGTCCGTCTCCCGGGGGCTTTTCCTCCTCTGTGCATCAGCACCGAGGTGGGTCCAGCCACCACCTTTCCCTAGTTTTAACTCTCACTTCCCCCAGCTCCTCATTCAGCTGCCCTGTTGAACATCTCCTAAATCACCCAAACTTTTTTTTTTTTTTTTTTCCTGCTGCTCCGGCCAAACTCCCAACCGCAGCATCCGACGAGCCCCGGGATCTCCGTCACATGGAGGCAGGCGAGAGCGGCTGGAGCGCTCAGCACTGCGTACGTCAGCCCTTCGAAGCCCGCTTCGAGGACGGGGCTGGCAGCCGCGTACAAAAAACACAAGCTGCAGAGCACGCCGCAAGCAGCGGTCAGCACCACTCAACAGCAAAACGAGCGACAACACGGAGCATCCAAGCGCCGTGCTGCCGGCCCCGGCCCCCTCGCGCAGCGCGGCACAGCGGCCGCCCCAGCCTGGCGCTCAGCCGCCTGGCTTTAATCAGGGCAAATTGGCTCTTTCAGGGCATTTCAGCTTTGAATTCCTAGAAAAAAAGTTTGCCTTGATATTCCCCACCGGGCGGGAGTGTAAAATAACCCCGATGCCGCCCCGGTCCCGGCGGCAGGCTCGGGGTGCCAGCAGTGACGGGGAGCCCAAGCGCGGTGCTCGGTGGCCCCGGAAGACCGCGGGATTGCACCCCCAAAACTCTCCAGCTCCCCGAAAGCAGCACCAGCCCCCGGCCACAAACAGCCGCACGGACACCCCGGCTGCTCGGGTCCCACCTGCGCCCGGGGCGAAACGCCCAGGCCCCGGCGCTCCCGGCCTCTTAAAACGACACGTTGGAGTTGCAAAAGGTTATGACAGGCTTTTTACCAAAAAAGGAGACTTGAGAAAAACAGCCACAGGGTATCTGAAAATGGTGTGCCTTTTCCCATGACAGAGCGCTCTCCCTCAAATGAGTTTTACTTCCCCTTGCGTTTTTTCCCCCTCCAGACTAACTCCCTGGCTTAAAACATTTGAAATTTAAAATTAAAAAAAAAGAATAAAATACATAGTTCTAGAAAAGGACTGGTACAAAGTCCAGGCCCCTATTCCACTACAGCAAACGGCAGAAGGTACAGCCCCCGGTGTGAAAGACTTGCTGCGAGGAAGGGAAAAGCTTGTTACTCTCCATCAGGTGAACGACGGGGAAAAGAACTTGCAGATTTTAGACAACGAATGCAGCAAACGGCCGGTAAGAAGCAGAGCAAACCGTGAGCCCTCCACACTCGCCCTCCTGCCGTTTATCAAATGGGGAGGGGGAGGAAGACGAGCTGGGGCACTAGATTTAAGAGGACCCCTCTGGCCAAGCGCTTTCCCCAAATGAAGGCTTAAGCGATTAGCTGAAGGTCGAGGAGGAGAAGCCAGGAACCAAGCTCAGACCTGCGGGATCGTTAAGGAAACATCACCTCCCTCCAATTAGCGAGGCCTGGAAAAGCACCAAGGACCGCTTGGATGGAAACGGTAGAGGTTCGAGCGCTCGGTTTCTTCTCGCGGCCTTCTGTCAGGTCTACATCATCTCTGGAACATTTACATTTCTGAAACCGTACCGTGCGCTTGTGCCAAACGGGAATATTTTAAGAAAACCTTGGCACCAAGGTGCAATTGCACTTGGAAGCACGGTCGTCGGAAACGTGTTGAAATGCCGATCCGTGGAGCGCTCGACAGCCCCCAAACGCCAAAGCCTTTAAAGGAGCTATAAGCTGGCTATAGGAAGGAACTTTCCATACTGTAACAGCTCAAGGGATGGAGAAGAAACGGAGCCTGGCAGATGGCCCTGGCGAGGTCAGCGCGTCCCCGAAGGAGCGGGCCGGGGCAGAACGGGCTGCCTGCCACGTCAAGAGCGCCACTCACTTTATTAACGCATACAAACATTTTTGTGCTGAAGTTTTTACAACTGCTTCAATAGCGAAAAACGCAAACGGGGGCCGAGGCTACGCAGCCCCAGGATTTCAGCGGCCGCTGCAGTCGGGAGGGGAGGTTGGACTGCTGCCGCCCGCCGTTCCTTCGCTCCGGCCATGCCGCAAAGTTTCGCTGCAGCTGTCCGGTCCTGGCAGAGCCCCCTTCCAGCAGGGATAGCCAGGCTCTCCCAAATCTCCCCGCTCTCCCAAACGCACCCAAAACGGGCTCAAAAACCCGCAGGTATCCCAAGCGGACTTTCACCTGCAGCATCCGGGAGGAGCCCGGCTGCGCCCGCCGCCTCCCCTGGACGCAGGGCCGGGTATCGGGCATCGGAGGAGAGAAAAAGGGAGGAAAAGAGAAGAGGCATCTGCCTTGCAACCGGCGTTTCTCACAGAAACATTTCTTTTAAGCAAAAGCAACTGCCCCTTTGGGTAATTGCCCCTGCAAACACCCGCAGAGCTCTGCCCCGCTATTTCCAAGACCGCGTTTAAAGGCAGTTACGTAGCAAGAGGCAGTCAGGCTTGACGAGAACCAGTATCTCCGTTTTTTGGCTCTTGCCCTGAGCTAATGGGGAGGTTTAAGATATCACCTGCTATATTAAGCATGATATGCAGCTTAATGGCCAAAAAATGCAGATCTGGCCTTCTGCCTTCTCTCCCACCCGTTCTCCCAGCTCTTAAATAACCTGCTCCCTTTAATGTTTTTTATTCAAACAGGTTCTGAAGCACGGAAAAAATCCACTGTTAGCATTCATGGAAAGCAAAGGAGAAGGAGACAGAGAGACACAGACGAGTTATCTAAATGCAGGAAAACCTTGTTTGCCGTTCAGGATAAACGGGCACCGTATAAATATAAAGGAAGGTAACGAATCTGCTGCTGCGGCCGCACTGCGCACCCAAAGCCCACGCCAGCATCTGGAGCCCTGGGAAACAGAGGCCTGTTGCGATACGTCCAATATCGGGTGCCTCAAAACACGCAGGCATCAAAAGGCCATTGATGGCCGCAGAAAACCTCGGTGCGGATGGGAAGGGTGCCGGGGAGAGGCGCTGCGGCAGGTCCGCCCGGGTGTCCGGCAGCACCGTGTGTCCGGCTTCACCGGCCGAGTGCGACTTCGCTATTGCAGGTGGGAGAGGGTTAAAACGGAAAAGCTAATTTTAGAGTTTTACTGGCACCCCCATAACATTGGGCTGGCACTTTGTGGCCTCAAATATATATACCTGCATATGTATTCCTTTCTGCCAGAAAAAACAAGCTTACGCGATGGTGGCGGTGGTGGCAAGGAAATCGTAGTCGATTTTAACCAAAAGGAAGCTGGCGCAGGCGGAGGGGGACCCGGCCGGCGCGGACGAGCCGGCTCCCTCCTTTGCTGCAGGAGGGGGGGATTAGGCTGCGCCAGGGCTTTTGCCAGTTAACGGGTAGCTCAACTGCAAAGCGCTCAGAAGCTGCCCCGAGGTGCCGGGCTGCCTGGGCACCCTCAGCCCCTCTCTTCACCAGTGCCCCAAGGGCTTCGGATTGACGAGAGTTTAATTGCAGCCGGGGGGGAGAGAGGAGCCCTGCAGACATCGGGCTCAACCGCGCAGCCCCCAAGGCGTCTTCCCAGGGACCGGCTGGGTTATTTGACAACCTGCTGGCGACAGGCACGTTCGCCGCCCCGTAAAGCACCTCCTCGTGCCGGAGTGGTCCCGCGGCGGGAGCGACCGGAGCCGGGGCTTGCACACCTGAACACCCACCAGCCACCTCAAAGGGGGTTTGCAACAACAGTTCACCACCAACAGCCGCACGCGAACCTGCCTGAGCCACTCCATTAAATCTGTGCGGCTTAAGCCAATTTGAGGCTCCTCATCAGCTTATGTTTAATAGAAATTAATGCCTGGCAGCCCGGTTAAGTGGCCCCGAGGGAACGCCGCTGGAGCGCAATGCTCCAGCCGGGAGCGCGCCGAGGGGCTGCGCGCCGGCTCCGGGGGAGACAGCGTCGCTCAGCAACAGCTTTTCCACCTCCCGAGCCGCTGTGGACCCACGCAGGGCTGGATCCCAGCCCAAAAGCAGCCTCTCGCCCTGCACCCCACGCTGCAGCAAGTTTTCCATATCCAGAGCATCGCTGCACCAGCCCTTCCTTGCTTTGGCATGGAGAAAGCCAGCGGGGGCTGCAGCAGTGCCGGGACACGAGGTGAAGGGATGGAGACGCCGGGCTCGGAGGATCCTGGGGGCCAGAAGAGCGATTTTGGGGTCTGCGATATCTGAACACCCCACTGGGGTCAAACTCCTTCCATGAGAGCTGCGGCCCCCGCAGCGATCTGCAGCCCCCGACGGCCCAGAAACACCCATGACCACGTTCATTACCTGTAAGACATACTTGCAAGGAGATGCCTCTTGCAAGCAACGAGCACGCCAGGCCCAGGCAGCGTCGGCGGGAGCTCTCTGTTCACGGTGGCATCGTTCGGCCCCTAACGCCGGCAATAAGCCCCGGGCGCTGCTCCGACAGGCGAGGAGCAGGCTGCCGCGCCGGGGACCAGCGGGGAAAAGCGAGGAAGTCGAACAAATTAATCTGTGCAAGACGCATTAGTAATTTAACAGGGGGAAGGAAAGGACTGCAGATAAACCTTAATGATATAAATGTATCCTATAATTAACAGTTAACATGCAGGGAAGATAACCCTCAGATAGAGCTGTTGCTACCAAGGAGAAAGGCGGTCATTTATATTCTGCATAGGTCTAGCAGCAGGCGAGAGATCCCCCCCCCCGCCGCGTATGCACCTCTAGCTCTTGCATGTGTTAATAATGGCTCCTTTAAAGGAGGGAAGGAATATACAGCAAACTAAATTTTGTGCGCTCACTCAAGTATCTTATATTTAAATAGCATGAAGTAAGTGATGCATTTCCGTTCGGGCACTAACCACTGCCAGGGTCCCACTGCTCAGTGCAGAAAATTGCTTTCTGCAGTCATTTAGGACCATCTACAGCTTCTTTGGGTCCAGAGTTGTTCATGATTAACCTTGCTGCTCTTATTCATGCATGCCTTTTCTAGAGAAATCAAAATCGGGGATTGAATAGCTCATGTGTAACTCACAATTCGCCCAAGAGCCCCAGATCGCGTCTCAGCCAGGCCCCCCCCCCAAGGCACAGCAGCTCCTCGTAGGATCCCAGAGACAGGAAAAGGCCCGGAAGAGATGCAGCCTCCCTCCTGCTGCCCATCTGATGCCTCCTTCCCAGCGCCCGCAACACCAGCCCTAATCCGGGCTTCACCCTCCAGCGATTTGTCCCCAGGTAGCACAAGCTTTGTGATTCCCTGCCCCAGCACCCACAGGCAACAGGTACGAAAGGGATTTTGCATTTTTCCCCCAAGCTGTGATTTAGCCGCTGAGCCTTGACCGAGTCTCTCCGAGAGGGATGCCGAGCGCAGGGTTTGTTAAAGCAGCTCGCGTTCGAGGGAAGGGTTTATCTGCAGGAGCGGGGATGGCGCCTGCGGGGAGCAGCCCACCGGCAGCCGGAGGAGCCTGCGGAGGGCCTGGAGATGCTGCTCCGGCAATCGCCCCGCCGGGCTCCCACCTCACCCCGTTCACAAAAACGAAGCTCCTGCAGCTTGTATTTTAGGACCCGGGACCGTAACTCCACCGTGAGCTGCATATACCGCAATGCAAAAGCCGCCCCGCGTGCGTGCAAAGCAAGCCCCAGAAGCAGCAGCTGGGCTGGGGCAATATTAGTGATTTTTCAGCACAGGTGGAAAGGTTTGTTCATCGTAGAAAAGACTGTAATGCTTGAAAGCAATTTATAATGAGCATAGCAAGTGTCTTTTCCTCTATAAGCACATTTAAAGCTTTCATTGCCAAACTAAACATTATTCTAACTGTGAAACCGCGACCATAATACATGTCACAGTTGGAGACTAGCAGGCTTTTATAACCAAATCTGGAAAACAACAGTCACACACTTAGTTTTGATACATCACTGCTTTTCCCTAACTGAATCTTTTGACCCGGTAAGATGGGGAAATCCTCCTCTGGGGCCCAATAAGCCACTTGGACATAGAAGATCCCTAAGCAAATCAACCAACATTTAGAAAGGACACTCAACCAGCACACTGCTATTAAGGCTATCGTACTTTTCCAACCACTAAAATTGCAAGTACACATTAAATATCTTATTGAGACTATCAACGCATACAATTCATGGTCATTAAATGCATTCCCTTTATGTTTCCCTGAGGCTAGAACAAACCTTACTTTCAGATCATTTGCAAGAAAACTCTCCAAAGACTATAATTTACCTGGTGTCAGCATCATAAATCTTTAAAATTAGTTAGTTGACTGTTTGCTAATGACCATAAACGTGTTTGCTAATACAGATACTTTTTAATTAGCTCACAATAATAGATTTAAGTGTAGAGAAATACTCAGATTTTTTTTTTCTAAACATAAGTCAATATTATCACAGGATACCTGAGACAGCACAAGCGCCCAATCTCCTTTTTCCTCCAAGTCCAGTGGTTTGAGGTAATGACCCCGGGCAGGCTCAGCTGGCCGGATCCAAGCTCCTTGCACCGTCCAGCAGCAGACAGCCAGGCTGGAGCTGCTCCTGGGCGGAGGAACGGACAGCCCGGGTGGACTAGGGACACTGTGGGACCTCGCTATGGCCTTTTTACAAAGAAAAGCAATCCACTTTATCCCCCTTGCATAAGGTTGCTACCTGCTGGGTGCCAAGTAAGCAAAGCTCTGTCTGAAGACAGCTCGTGCTACGGAGAGGAGCAGGAGCGCCCGCACGCCTGCTTTTTGGACAGACGGTGTCTACGGACCACCAGCAAGTCAAGGAAGAGGCAGAACAAAGGATTTCTGGCCGCCGAAGGGAGACCAGCTCTCGATTCCTCTTCTGCGGGGAAAAAAAAGCAAAGTGGAGAAGTGGCGAAAGGCCGCAGAGCCCGAAGGAGGTGGCGTACCCGACACCCCGCGTCTCCAAACCCAGCTTGGGCCATTCGCCACCGCGGCCTCCCCCGGAGCTGGCTCCGCACGGTTACCTTCGCCTCCCTCGCCACCCAATAGCGCTGCCTAAATTCCCACGTTTATTCTTAGCTACTTCACGAAGAAGTCGGATATATTGACCGCGGGGCGTTCGATACATAATTTATGTGCCAAGAGAGGCAGTTTTCAGCAGTCCACCTTGCCGGGTTCCTCCACGGGAGCCGCGAGGAGCGGGCGGTTTCGGGGAGTCAGCGGTTGCCTGCCGTTAGCGGAGATGGATCCTCGCCTGCTGACAGGCCTAAACGGTTAACGCGTGCATACGCTACGGGGGCAGCAGGTTTCTGATCACTGCCGCAAAACACAGGGCTGCAAATACTAGTGCTCAGAGGCATTTTGCAAGGAAGACATTTTAATTTAAATCAATGAGTTATTGATTCATTTTTCATGCTGGAAAGAGCGAGAACAGTGTGTATTTCTGCCACTCGATCTGTACTTCTGATGACCTCAGGCATACAGTATAAACTTGATGTAAAATATTTCCTTTCCTAATAGGGGAGCTTTTATGGCCTTGGACCTGAGCTAGCAGAAAGTCATCTGGGAGAGGATGCCTGAGTAGGAAACCATGGCAAGGAAGGTAATTAATGTTCAGCACATACGCTCAAATTAGCCTATCCCTGAATAGGAAGGAAATGAATCACAAGTTGAACTTTTATATAGCCTCAGGGTCTTCTCAGACACTTACAAAATTTCCTGGTGTACCGGAGCTGATAAAGGACTCGGCTCCCTGAGCCTGCAGGTTCAGGGAAGAGCAGCGAAACGCAGCCATGGAGGAGAGACCAAGTCGCATCTCGGGACGTTGCCCAACGCCACGAGGTTCGCTTTCATAAATCAAAGGATGCAATCATTCGGACAACCCATCCAGCTGCCCCCTCGCGGCAATCCGAAATCTCAACGCTTTGCTAGTTTCTCACAGGCAGGGATTTTGCCCGTGTTCACAACCTGCTTCCTAAAGGCAGGGGGCCAGAGAGGTCCCAGAGGGGCCTGCACGTCTGGGAGCAGCTCGCCTGTGCCAAAGCACTGCCAATGGGAACTTTTAGGGGGAAGTACCCAAATGAGAACCTCAGGGCTCTGCCTCCTTAGCAGACAGGAAGAACCAAGAGGTCACCAAATACAGTAAAGTGCAGGTCCCCAGGGAGCCACCTGGGGCCCCTGCTGCTGAGGCAGCACCCAGACGCCTATCCAGGCTCATGCCGGTTTGGTATTCTGCAGAGAGAGTGAAAGTGATCACTTGAGCCATGGTTCTTGATAGCACAATCCCTCTGCAATCAAAAAAAAAACAAAAAAAAACAAAAAAAAAACCCAAAACCCCCCAAAAGAAAACAACAACAAAAAGTCTTAAACTCTTACTGATGGGAATCAGTCACTTATTCACAATCACTTGCATTTTGGAGTGCAAGCAATCACCCTACTGCTTTCTGCTGGAGTAGGCAGAAAGCAGAGCAGACACGTCTTCCTAGGGCATTCAACAAGTGGACGACAGGGAGAGGTGGCTGCAATAGAAACTCTTCTCCCAAACAGGCCAAGATTTGGGAGGGTCAGTGGAGCCGAGCATCCAGTTCCCTGAGACCGTGAACAGGGCTTGGGCAGAAAATTTCAACCAAAAAACAAAAAAATATATCTCCAATTCAGTGAATGAACAAGCAAAGAACCAGGCTGGTATGGATTTTATCCCAGCGAGGTGTCCAGCCCAGCTCTCCTGGGATCTCCAGTTTAAGAGCCCCTCTTCACCCTCTCAGTTCACCCATTCCCAGAACCTTGGGCTAAGAGCAGAGCTCATTGTGCAAGGTCCTAACGAACACACAAATCCCTACTCCAGGGACGTCAACACCTAAAGAGCCAGAAGAAACTGCTGGAGAAAGGACACGGTGAAACCTGGAAGACCAAGGCATGGAGAGATGAAAAAGTGCCCAGCATAGCATGGAGATGGAACATCTGCCCAGCCCTCACAGGGAAGCCATCCCTTTCCCAGCCATTTTGCATTTGCTTTTCTGAGATGACTCTCCAACAGTGGGTCCTTCGTCTTCCATAAATTCATTTGCTCCATCTGGATATTCATGACCCTAGAGCTGTAATCCAACATTTGAAATATCACAGTAACTTCCATGGCAACTAATGCTATGTCAGGGAGGATTAGGATGTCCAACCAAGGGAGTAGATGACAAAGACACCAGAGATGGTGTTTTACTGTAGCTCTTCTCCAGAAATCATAAGTTTCAATTAAAATAACAGAAGTTATCTAGTTGTGTAACAGGCTCTAAATTGAAGGGGGGTTTCCACAGTTTTCCATGAGATATAAACATGTCTTGGAGATCATTTTGCCCAGTCTGTGGAATTGCATCCTTTGAAGACTGGCTCATTTAAAAACAAAAATCAGTTTAATGTCTCTAATAAAGCAGAACTATAAAACCGTGAGCTAGCTTCCAAGAAAAACTGCACTGTATGAGTCAGGGTGCCGCCCTGGGCTTTAGCTGATTGCACGACTTCAGTTGATGAGACAGGAAGGAACTAAAGAAATCAGCTCCTGACCAAAGCAAGCGCAACCAGAGGGACTAGCCCAGGGAGCAAACACACGCCTGCCCCAGGACACCCGGCCACGGGAGACAGAGCTGCCTGCCAGCCTCAGGAGCTCCTGCCTCGCTAGGAACTGGAGCCACTTGGGCAGCAGAGAGCAAACACCTCAGAGCAGGGAGCATCCATGGGCACTGGATTCGGCTGGGAAATCCTCCTCCAGAGAGGAATAATGTCTGGGTCTGGTATCTGGGGGAAACGTTGCCCCCATCTGCCTGACCAGAGACAGGAAGGGTAAGGCACAGTCCTGAAGTCCCTAATGCAACTTCTCCTTTTGCAAAAGCGTGCATATATAGGTAGGTGTCGCATTTAGGAAGCCTTGAGTGGCTGTTAATTAAGGTGTTTCAGTGAAGGAGACAACGCATCAAGGGCGGTTTTTCTCCTTGGCGCAGTAGCGACTGCATTGAAGCAGGCAGAGCAGCAAACAGAAGCCAAAAAGAGATATTCACAGGTGAAGGGAAGAACTTCCTAATATCATCTGGAGAATAATTTGGGGGATATTTGCAGAAACAACCCTTCTGATAATATCAAATGATAAATTATGTGCCAATAACTTTTACAGCGCCAATCAAAAGACATTTCAGAGACAAGCACGAGACGGGGACAGTCCTGACAGTGACAGATTGCAAGTGCTGCCCTTCACAACGCGACAGTGAGGAAATGCCATGTGTCAGCATTTACAAATTAAACCTGCGAGCGGCTGCCGCAGCCTGCGAGACAGAGCCTCCCGGTTCACAGAATAAATTCGTCTGAGTCACTTTGGTTCAGAAGACAGCTCTCTCCTAAATCAGGAGGACTCTGGGCTCATTTGCAGAGTGAAATGCAAAAGCCGCATTTGTCACGTACCAGTGTCCTGAGCTGGCAGCAGTGCTCTGCCCTTAACCCCTTGCTTCCCTTTTGGGATAGCTTCCCAAAAAAGGCACGCTTTGGGGGCTGCATTTTGACCGAGACCCTGACTTTCAGGAAGGGTTTGATGGTAAAGGAGGGGATTCAGCAGACAAAGCCGAAGGATTGCAGCGTCTGTGCTCAGCGTGACACCAAGGGTACGAGATCCCAAAGCTTAAAATATTTCTCCCAAAGAGACAGCCAGAGGGATATCCCCAGGTTCCTGCCAAAAGATGGGGGCACATCTCAGCGTAGGATCGCTGGGGGAAGCTTCAGATGACAATTAGACTGGGCGGAATGGGAAAGCAAAGTCAGAGCAGTGCCGCTGTCGGGGGCGAAGGCTGCTCCAAACGCACCTGCATTTGCCAGCAAAGCAGAAGGCCCCTTGCACAATCTGAAGAGTGCTTCAAAAGCCATGAGAGGAAGCACCTTGCCAAAACAAGGACTGCAGAGCAAACAATAGGCCTTTATATTGTTAAAATGCACCAGATGGCTGATGCTGTGATGATCCAATTTTAAGAGCTGCACTAATCTGTTGTAGATGAAGAACAAGGATAAGGAACAGTCCAGCAACCCCACGCACGGTGAACACTGAGCATGTGGCCACAGGGAGAAAGGGCTACAGAGGTAACTTGGTGTAAAATTCCTGCTCAGCTCACTGTGCGCTCCCTGCCCCTTGCAGGCAAGCTCTCGCCCTGCCAAGACCTCCAAATGCGTTCAAAGCCGGTCAACGTGGTCTACAAAGAAACACAGGGAGGAAGCAGAGCGTAGACAAAAGGATCTGCCAAACTCCATAGGGAGATGTACTTCTTATGTCAAGCAAAAGCAGAGTGCAGAAATAACAGAAGTGTAGAGCAGAAGAGGAAAAAAATAAAAATAGCAGATGCTTGTCCCTGGTGTACTGTAGAAAAAAACCTCTTACTGAGAAGTGCTTTGCATGTGGTACCCCCTGCAACGATTACAGCAAGAGAAATTATGCCAAAGTTAGCAGACCGCAAGGAGGGGAAAAGCACCAAGCAAGCAGTGAGTCAGAGAAAGGTTTTGCCTATAGATGGTAGAAATACAACAGTGTGTGTGAGATGTAAAGGGGGCAGGAGGGAGGGTGGAGATGGCCACCCGATGAAGACACACGCAAACACACGCACCAGGCCACTAAATGCCAGCTGTAAAGTGGGACAAGCATGGGAGGTGGCCTACAGACCTCAGCATTTTGCAAGGAAAGACGGTGAAACTGTAACCAGCAAAGCCAAAAATCTGCATTCTACAGTGCTGCTGTCATAATCCCAATGGGCAGTATAAATTGCAAGTAGAATACCAGAGAAAAGATACAGGCAGATATTTTAGGTAGTACAAAACCAACAATAATTTCAGCTAGAACCAGCTGAATTCATGAGCCAAATGACCCCCAGTCTGGAACGCATAGCTCACACAGAGACAAAAAAAACAAGACTCCTGCCCAAAGCAGATGGACCCAGGGCGGTCTCTGGCCTCGGATGACGAGGAGATCGCTGGCAGGGCAGGACCTTCTGGGCACCGAGCCCTGGAAAAGCAGCGGAGGCTCGCCCAGCGCAGCACCTGCGCTCTCGGCTGCCTCCTCCAGCTAAGCAAGGAGAGCAAACAGCAACAGAAGGGAAAGGAGCAATAAAACAGGGGGAAAAGCATCGTTCCCAAAAATCAGAGCCCCCACATTGGGCTATCAGTGGGTGACTATGGGAGAGGCTCAGGCTGCTTTGCATGGGCCTAAGCAATACAAACGAGCGATGTCCCCACAGACGTGGCTCCCGCCTGGGGACGTGGCAGGCGGCCGGTAGCCACTGGGAGGGGACAGGGGATGGACCTGCCGCAGCAGCAACGGGGCAGGCTGCCGTCGCTCTCGAAGGATGCGGCTGGTCCAGATCTCCCAAAGGTTAAGGGCAGATGCACACAATCAAACGGGGAGGTTAACGCAGACGAAGGGAGGGGAGATTTCCGACAGCATCTACTGCGAGCCGCAGAGGAGCAAGACAGCTCCCGGGCAAAGTCTGGACAAGATCACAGCACAGACCGGCACGCACAAGGAGCTTATTGCTGACGCAGTATGAGAAGAGAGGCATGCACTAGGTCAGTGAGATGAGGTTGGGCTGTCGCACTTGCAGAAACGGAGAGCCAAGAGTTTTCACATCAAAGTGCCCATCTCCAAGGGAACAGCGGCAGAGCCAGCTTGCAAAGGAACGCGTGAGCCTGTCTGAACACTGAAAGCTTAAGCAATATGTTTAAGAACAAGAAACCATTTGTGCCGAGAAGTGTAAAACAGTGGCATCAACTTTCTGAACACGTGAGTTTGCAGCAGTAAATCATCTTCCAACACCTTGGGCTGAAAGGGCTGGGGGACGCACAGTCGGAAGAGCCAGACACAGCCTAAGGACACACAGAAAGAAAGGACCAGGCACCTCATTCAGCGCAGCCTCAGGGTGCAAAAAGGCAGCAGCAGAACAGAAACAGGTAATCTTCAACCTAAAAGTGCCAAATGAGCCATGGAAGTGCCAGTTTCTCGTTCCTGGCTTGAAAAGATCCAAGATCAAACTAGAAAAGACAAAGACCAGCAGGTCGACTTTTTCATCGGGATGCCCATGCAAGAGAAGAAAAGTGGTATTTTTGCTCTCTCTCTCTAGCAGTCTGACTCTCAGAGGGTCTCAGTCCTTGCCAATCAAATTGAAGCCATTTTGGAACAGAACTAGGAGGTCAACAACAACATGAGAACCAACAAAATGAGAGTCACCTCTTGGGTGTCCTTACTCACCGGTCAGAAGTTGCCCTTGCTTCACGGCAGTCTGCAAATACTTTGTGAAAATTGCAAATGCGCTTGGAAACTTTCACAGATAAGTGCCCCGAGATGGAAAGATGCTGCTGCACATGCACAACGCGCCGGCCAGACAAGCGAGGAGCTCCCCGCAGGTCTGAGGAGGCTGCTCCAAGCTCTGTGTCCGCTGCAAACGCCAGCGTGCCCCAGGCAGCGTGTTTTGGAGCCCGGCCAGCATGAAGCTGTTTCCACTTGCTCATACCTGGCACCAGGCTGAGCTCCCGGAGCAGCCTGAAAAGAGTTTAAAGTCTCCCTGGCCTGCAGAAATCCGCGTGCAGATTTGCACACTCACATCCAGCCGGCGTCCATGACCCACAAAAAGCACGCTGCAGCTCGCCCTGCAGGACGGGCTTGTCCCTATTGCCCGGCAAGGGGCAGAATTAAAACCTGAGCTGTTTTCAGCTGCAGGAGGATGGTTTCCTATGAATTTGTGTGATCTGGACTGGGCAGGACAGCACGGGGAGCCGAGCCACCCATACCACGGCACTCCGGGGGATCTCCCATGGCAGCAAGGGAACACGGCTGCAGCCGCCAGCAGCCCTGGCTTTCGGGAGCTGCTCCAGACCCTGCGGATCCCCAACAGTGGTGGTCTTAGAGCGTCTGGGCACTGGAGGACACCACTGAGGTTGTCCTGGGACAATGCAGTAAGTCCACACCTGGCACCTAGACCGTAGCTATGACAAGCACACTCCAGCAGACCTCAGTTTCCCCGTGTCTCACCTCCCATCCCCGAATTGGGCACTGCAGATTTGCCAAGCTGAACGCTTAGTACGAGGAGGGGATGGGACTTCTTGTGATTTATTTCTCAGACCAAAGCTATCCCTTTAGAAGGGGTTTTTTTATGCCAAGTCCTAGCTAAAAAAATAAATAAATAAATCCACATTCATTAGTCAGCTCACTTGGCTGGATCTGCAATAAGAACGTAATAAACTTTCCATATGTCTCTGATAAACTGGACAGCTTAAGTTATGAGCAGAAAAAGGCATCAATTTTAAAACGTCAAAATTTACCGTGCAACTTGGGCCAAGCACTTGTTCTTAACGAGACAGGGGAAGGAGTCGGATCCAAGTTTATAGTCAAAAGCGATGGAGGAGGACATGTCAGTTCAATGCTTGTTACTCCTTTCAAAAGCCCGTGTTTTCACTAGCAAAGCCCGCGGCAACCGCACGCCTCCCAAACCGCAGGAGCGTTTCCTCCGCGGGCTTCGCCAGCCGTGCCCGTTTCCCGGCTGGATTTTCATTCCCCTCGCCAACACGCTGGATGTGACGCTTGCATACCCACTGCTGCAAGCCCGGAGTGCCACAACTGAGCAGCGCCAGGCCCAGGAGCCCTCTCTCGCTCCGGAGACCTGCGCCGAGGCCAAAAGCCGGGCGAGCACCAGGAGCCTCATCGATACATCTCCAGCGCTGAAATCGCGACCTACAGGAGCCTCGCCAAAACGGGTCGTTACCTTCCCCGAACACACCCTGAGCCGAGCTTGCAGTCGGCGTTTTAACATCAGCCCAGCCAGGAGAAACCAGCAACAGCCAATAAATTCAGACTCTTTCTCAGGTAAGAAAAACCCAAAGCGTTCTCAGCTCGCTCCTGTACATTAATTTTATTAGGTACATCCTTGCCGATATGCAGGACTGCTGTTAGCCAGATTTACGCGATGCAATTTCTCGGAGAAGAGTCCAACAGCACGCTAACCGCAGCACTGCTCCGAAAACTGCCGGGATCCTCCGAGCCCGCCGAGCTCCGGGGACCGGCCCCATCAGGGACGAGGAAGCCGTCGTGGCGTGGAGTTTCATGGTCATCCACCAACTCCTCCCTGCAGTTTGGAGGTGAGGGGGCCTGGTCCAAAGCCCGGAGGCACCTCGGAGCTCCTTACCGTTGGCTCGGGCCAGGCCTGGATGCAGCCGGCAGCGAACACGAATTCGCCTCCGAGCCGCAGGCGGCTGCACGAGCGCTGGGGCAGGACCGCTTCTCGCGGTCCCCTGCCGCCCGAGGCCCTCCTGGTGACCTTTAAAGTCAACACGTATCCAAGACTCTAGCTGCCCCGCGTTCGGCTTCGATTAAACTCTGTCCTACAGCACACGCAAATTAGCTCGGCACCTCTGGAAAAGGATGCTTCAGAAATACAGACTCTCTCGGGTACGGGAAAATTTAACTCCAGCAGACAGAAACGTAAAGTAGCACGTACTCCAGCTTGGGGCGCGCGCTTCCCGTGCCAAATTCTTGAAGGAGAGCCCAGCTGATCGGCCGTCACCGGGACGGAGCGCAAAAACCCCCGCGTGCCCCCGAGCGACGGGTGCCAGGCGCAGCACGAGACGCAGCAGCGACCCGACCGGGATTTGAGCCCACGCGAGGTCTCACAGCCGGCCGGTGCGCGGAGGCAGGAGCCCGAGGGCTCACGCGGCTGGCTCGCTGGGCGCTCCTCACCAGCACGGGCCGAAGAGAGGACAAGTAGGGCAACGGTTGAGCACCTCCACAGATCAGACCGTAGCCTCACTAAGCAAAGCAGCGTTTATCCTTTTCCCTGTGCAGCAAGGCACCTGCTTTTCACTTTTCAGCTCCCATTAAAATCATTGCAACCTTCCTATCACGCTCAAGTCAGGGGAACCTGACGCACGCACCAAAACGCTTTGCTGAATTATGGCCTCTCCGTGATTTCCTTTCTTCATCCCGCCCGCACGTGAAAAGCGGGAGAGAAAGCCCAGAGAGAGGAGACCCGAGGCAGAAGCAGCTGCCGTAGCACCACCACCACTTGCTGCGCAGGCACTTTGCAGCTTGATTTGGGGGTTATTTTCATGCAGAGACCCCAGAGCCCAGCTCTGGTGAGACCCCAGGCCTCCCAGCCGCACGCCGCGCCTGGAGGGTGTCCAAACGCCTCACCTCGGGGGCTCGCGCCTTCCCAAACGGCAGCGCAGGCAACCTCCAACGAACACATGGACATTGTCCACCCGGCGCAGCCAAACGCCCCAACAGCAGCCAGCCCTGCCCGGAGCGACGGCCGGCAGCGCCAGAGGGGTTGATGCTCTGGTGCCTGCTGCACAGCGGTAGTGCTGGTCCTTCGCGTTGCTCTCCGGGACAGGGAGGCAGCGCCGCCGGCCAAACCCTCACGAAAAACCCGCTCTGCAGAACCGTCACGCTTGCAAAAAGGGCTGCGGCTCTCTAGGGCAGTTTGTCTCAATTTACAGCCCTGCGTCTCCTGCTGTCATCGCTGTTCATTTGGGCCATTCCCCAAGCGCTTCTCTCCCCATAATTTTTTTTTCCCCCTCCTTTTTCTCCAAACACCCTTTGCAAACTGCCTGCAGCGCGGCAGGTCCCATCGGGAGCCGCGCGCCGCAGCTGGCCGACGCCGGCACGTCCGCCCCGGAGCGCAGCCCTCCGGGGAAACCGCCCCGCAGCATCATTTTGGGGCACCTAAACAAAGCTGGACTTTGCCCATGGAGGGGGGGAGGTGAATTCGAGCACGATCAACCTTAAAGAGCGATATTCTTTCAGCGCTTTAATTGGCGAGCAGCAGGCAGGAGCGGCGTGGCGCACCTTCAGCGGGAAACCGAAGCGCAAGAGCGAGTCAGACGTATTCCCGCACGGCTCCCTTAGCAACTCTGGGAAAGTTTCCAAACTCCTGCGCCGTTAACATTTAAGGAACCGTCTCTGCACTCGTAGCAGTTAAAACAGCGAGGAGAAACGAGACACTGTGAACGGCTTTGTGCGGCCCAGGTCAGTCACCGCCGGGGCGTTTGAATCGGGGCTTGCTGTTTCACAGTGACAACAGAGGCCTGGCTCGGGGCCGTTTCTCATATTACGTTTTCCACCTTTTTTTTCCCCCTCCCCTCCGCTTTGACTGCCGTAAGGTAACGGCAGCGTCTCGCCGCCCAGGCGCGGGGCCACCGAGCCTCGCGGGCTCCAGTCTCGGCCTTGAGCCCAGGGCCGAGCGCTCCCCCTCCCGGGGCCGGGGGGCTGGAGCTGCCCGGCCTGGCCCCGCGTTAGCGGCCCTGCCCTCCCTCCCACCGGCCCCGCGCTGCACGAAAGCCCGAGGACCGTCACCGGCGCCTCGTTCAGCGCCCCGCGTCAGTCCCAGCTGGAGAACCAGCTTCTCTGCCTCCTCTTATCCTCTTGCAAAAGCGCCAAAGCCACGGATTCGGACGTCTACGTTTAAGAATAGGGTTTTTTGTGATTCGTCCCCGTCGCCGGCCGGCGGAAGCGGCCCGGCTCCGCGCGGCGCCCGAGAGCTGGCGAGGCCGGAGCCGCCGACGCGACGGGCTGCGGCGCCTCTCCCTTCTCCCGCCCGCCCCGGCGCGTCCCCGCTCCGCCAGGCACCGCGGGCCGGCCCGGCCTCGCCGCCCTCCGAGCCGCTGCCCGCGGCGCCTTTCCGAGGCCCCTTCGCGTGGCTTCGTGCCTCGCCGTCTCCTCCCGAAACGGCTCCTCCGCCCCGGCCGCAGGCACGCGGCCGGTCCCGACAGGCAGCCGCCGCTTCCTGCATCCGCAGCGTTTTGCGCCGCCGCCGCCGAGGCGGGGAAGAGCCCCCGGCCGCCCCAGCTGCGAGGGGGGTTTGTCCTCGCCATGAAGCGCTGCAGCCAGGCAGTCCCCAGCCCTCAGCCGAAGGACAAGCTGCCAAAGGGGCTTTACGGAAACCACTACAAACTCCCCAAATCCCGACGAACGCGCGTTTCATTCTGCCGGGCGTTAAAGAGCACGGGGAAGCCATTTGCAAGGGCGTTTCCGCACGCGCGCGACAACTGACCCTGTGGGCGGCGAGGCAGCCGCCACCTGACCCCGCCGTACCTTGGCGGGCCTCGATTAGTTTGTGCTAACGAGCACGGGGTCAGCTGTTCAAACGCCAAGGACGCCCGTCCTGCCGCGTAGCCCAGCCGTCGTGCTCCGACCCACGCACGGAGGGCTAACGGAGCGGGCAGAGGAGAGGGCTCGGCTCCCCCCCGGCGGGCGCCCAGGGCACATGGCTCACGCGAGAGAGGGGAGCGGGATCCCCTGCGGACCCCCCTTGCCCCCACCCCACGCGCCTCCTGCCTCTCGTGCACACCGTGGGGGGCTGCGGAGAGCACGTCGCGCTGGGCCGTCGGTGGGCCGGGGGCTTCCGAGAACGGGGACGGGCTCGCGCCAACAGCTCTTGAGCTTCTGGGCTCGAGGTAGCAGCGGCCGCTTCGGAAAAACAGACTTGGCAGGTGGAGACGGCACAAAGCACTCGTGTTCCTCTGCCGCCCAAACGCTTGCTAGACGCGTAATTCTCTCCACGGACAAACCCAGGGGGAAAAGCCTTTCTGGAAGGACTTTTCGTACCCCCCTGCCGGGACGCCGTTCCAAGCCTAACTGCCGCTTACACGTCTTTAATTGTAACTCCTCCTAATGCAAACTGAGGATGATCGGAGGGGGCCGCACCGTCTCCCCAGCCCCGCAGGCAGCAGTAACTGCGGCGGGTGTCGCTTCACACGAAAGCATGGGTTTTCCCACCCGCCAGCCCCTCACGGCCCCAGGGAGGGGGCTGAGGCCGCGCAGTCGCCGCGGGTGTGCCGGCACGGTCCCCGCTCGCGGCGTCCCGGGGCTGCGCCGACACGCAGCCGCCACCGCCCTGGAGCTTTTTATACTCAGCTTCAAAAAAATGCCTAAAACCAACAGCCAAAAAGCCGCTCGCAAGCCAGGCCAGGAGGTGCCGTGGCCCCAGGGCGCAGCGGCCTCGGGCTGCCGGCGGCGGCCGTGCGCGCTCCCCCGTCTGCGCCTTTCGTGGGCTGGTGCCGAAACGGACTCCAGCTAGCCAGGGGCCAGCGGGCACCGAGCACTATTTAGCTGTAAAAACAGCAGCAACAAACACGCACACTCATGATCCACTGCTCCTCAATTTACTGCGCGGTATTTCAGCGAGTCAAAATTCACGCGGTCAATAATGCCGCGATGAGAGCCCATCGCTCAGCCGTACCCTCGGCTCCCAAAGTGATGCATTGGCATCAATCACGGGGCGCAGGAGAAATAAAAGCCTAGGAATATTGTTGTCCCAGGATTAATGCCTCTTGCTGTGAAAACAAACATCCCAGCGTTGCCTCAGCGTTCGTTTTTGATAAATGATTTGACTTTGCCTTGACACTTCTGTAGCAGCAGGAGACCATTATCCTGAGACAATGTTTTATTCTATTGACATTATCTCTTAATTATAATGCGAGCGATAGCAAAGGGAGGGAGGGGGAGAGAGAGAGGGAGGGAGCCCACCAATTGCTCAGACAGAGTTTCTGCAGTTTATCCTGTCAGGGTATCTGGGAGAGATTTTGCTACAGCAATTTATTGACCTGCTAAACTTCAGCGTGCAAAGGGCCGGTAAAGGGGGGGGCAGGATCCTCGGCCGGCGCAGGCTGCCCAGCTCACAGGGCAGGGAGGTGCGCTGGCTGCACCACAAGCTGAAGGGCTACAGATTTGTATCCAGTTGCAATGGGTTTAAAACATTTTGCAGAAGCAGGGTGCTTTTTGAAAAGACAGAAAGGTCGTTTGCATATTGTGAAACGTGGTTTAAGCAAGATTCAGAAGGTGTTTGGCATTATTATACCTCCGAATATAGTTAATATTCGGATAAAGTTTTTGGAAGGGATAATAAACCTTATGCTTCAGAGGTTAAGCCGGTCACTAACTACCGGCAGTCAGGACGTGAGTGAAGAGGCGAGTTAAGCACTCACCTTTGGTATTTAGGGGTTACTGCCTAGAAGCACGCGGAGGAGTCGGAGAAGGGACCCGCAGCCGCACGGCATGCACCCGAGCCAGCGCGGCTCAGCCTGCGCTCCTAGGAGCTGCTCTTCGGCTGCGAGCTGGTCTGATTGACATTAATTATGTGCAAGATTTTGTTTTGCAAAACCGTTTTGCATATGGTGAATAAACAGTAAAACGGGGAACCAAAGCAGTATCTCATCCTTAAATTCCTGAATCGGAGTGCTGCCTTCAGCAAGAGCACTGCAGAGCAGGGTATCAGAGCTCCAGGACCGCTTCTTTGGAAGGGGAAAAATATCAGAGAATGGCATTTTTAATATTTAAACTGAGCCAACTTAATTAACTTGCAAGAAAATATGGCACAGCGCTTTGCTGCGGGGATGCACTTTTTCTAAAGCAGAAAGCAAAAGTGCCCGTCTTGTAGCCAGCTGAGGCTCTGTTAATGCCTCTCTAACAGACGAGGCTGAGCACGGGGGCGAAGGTGCCCGCGTAGCATGGCAGGAAGGCTGGACCCGAAAAGTCGGCTGGGGACATGTGCAGCCAGGTGGGATTGCAGGGGCATGACTGGGATCGCTGTAACATCTTCATTCCCCTTCTGCATCTTTTAAGGGGTAATGGATAACCCGGGGCTCCTGCAGCACCAGCCCTGTTTCAGCTCCTCAGCACCACTTACCGCTCCCTTTCATAGGCATATTCTTCAATATGTAGAAACGCCTAGTTTCCCAAGAGCAGTCTGAAACTCTCCAAAGGGAGCACGCGGTGATTTGCTTCACTATTTCCATTAATTACCAGGTAAATGAGATCCCTGCACACTCCTCGGGCACCTCGCCTCGTTAGTTCAGGCTTTTGACAGCCGCTGGAGCAATAACCGTGTTTTCATCACAGGATGCCTGGCGGAGCATCCTTTCCCTCGCTCCGACCTCCAGAAACGTCCCATCTGCTTTGCATCAGCGTTCCCGCTTGGAATTTGTCCTCAGCGGCTCAAATCCATCCCCAGGCAGTCAGGAGAGCTTTGCGCTACCCAAGCCCCGATTAGCTGGGGAGAAACGTCCCATGGCAGGCCATAGCTCGGGGGCAAACGCCATCCCGGGGGCCAAATTCAGCCCCCGGCAAGCGGCTTGCATCAGGCGGAGCTAACGCACGCGAGGCACCGAGCGAATTGATCACCGAGGCATTAAACCTTCACTGCCGCAACCAGCCCTTTTCCTGGGAAGCCAATTAAGTGCACGTAGTGCCCGCTCTGGCGGCTCTTATTCCGTAATTAAAGTCAGGCCACAGCTGAGCAATACCGACCGGGGAAGGACAATCTTTGATTCGTAACCAGAGGGGAGCAAGCTTGCGGTCCGACTGCGGCCTCGCGCAAGCTCACACGTAAAAACCCAGCGCATAGTGGCGGACGGGACCGCAGCCCGGGCGAGGGGAAGGGGTGCGCGGGAGCCAGGAGCACCGCGCCGGGGCAGCCCGCCTGAGTCGTCCGTCGGGAAGCTGCCTCTCGAGATACCACCCCGAGCTCGAGTCTCGCGCTGAAACGCGGCTCCCGGGCCGAGCGTTTTCCCACCCGGCCGCCCGCCCCGCTCCCAGCCCTGGGAGCTGCGTTTCTGATTCAACAGGGATGGTTTCTCTCTGGAGCGGGGGGACGTTTCAGATCAGATTAAGGGGTGAGAGGTGCTGGCATGCCCTTGCGTTTACAGCATGTGACATGCCCCGATGATTTACAGGCATGCAGAGGGCCTACAACCAACTGCGGCTTTCAAGGATTACTTAACACAGGATGAAGCAGATCAAATGCAAATGGGTGGATGGTATGTGAACAACTCCAGCCAGCCAAGGCTGCTAAACCCTCTGGTTTCTTTCACAAAGCTTTGAAATGGGGAAATGTAGCTTCAGATAATTTATTTGCTAGGGGCACCAGAGAGAGCAGGGGAATATTTATGAGCCAAAGAAAATCCAAGAGGTATGTCTCAGCGGGTGCACCCGCCAGGGCCCCGAGCACCGCCTAAACCGGGAGCGCTGCAACGTGATCCCTGCCTCCGGCACCGAGGGAGAGAGGTCACCTCCTCGGAGCCCGGCCAGAGCCGGGCCGATCCCCCGGGGACCCCCTGCACCACCGGGGCAGCTCCAGGACGTCAGCACAGCCGGACCTGGAGCAGCTCCAGCGTGCAAGGAGGGAAGCTGGGGACTGAGTTAGCAGCACTGGGATCTGCTATGCACCAGACCAGCGTTCCAAAAAAAAAAAAAAAAATCCTAATTGCCGTTTGTTTTTGTTAGCACTGAAGGTGGCTTTGCTGCTCCTCACAGCGCTTGGCATGCTGCAAATGTGGTGTTCACAAGGAGAGAGCTAGGAGGGAGCAGCTCAGCACCTTAATTTGGGGCACTTAGTGCTCCTCCGGATAAGAGCTGTGCACTGTGATGCCGGCCAGCGGCGACCTCCAGCCCGCAGCATTCCCATGGATCTGCTCCGTTCTGGTTTCTGTGGACGTGGCTCCATGCCAAACACTGACTTAGAAAAGCAGAGGAAGTCTCCAGCAAGCGGGGAGAGGGTAATTCCTTGAAATTTGCTCTTTGGGGAAAGCATCTGCAGCTGCTGGAAATTCCTTTCCTGGAAGCTGAGGCACAAAGCGCTGCTCGCCCGCACCAGCACGCACGATGCCCTGCGCTCAGCACGGCAGGAGGGACGCCGGGACCCGTGTCCCCGAGGTCTGCGGGCACAGGGCGAAACCTCCTCTTTACAACCCCGGAGCCCGTGGCACCTTCTCACAAGGACTGGTCCGGGGGCCAGCGCAGATGGGAAAGGGAGAAAGCAGCTGGCTCACGGAGGGCGGTTTCTTTAACGCAGCCACAAGCAGTGACATCAAGCCCAGAAAAGCAGGTCAGTGCCACATGGCCTGACACCCCGGGAAGCTCTGTGTGCATCCGCAGCAGCGGCCTCTGCCACCAGCATCAAATCTGAAACCAATTCAGGTCTGGGAAAATCATGAACTTATGAAAGGGGAAAAATAATAAAACTTTTTTTTTTTTTAAATCCCTCTAAAATAGCATTGCGGGCCTGCGTCCTAACCCCTAGGAACCATGGGCTAAGAGATCAAACCTTATTTCTCCAGGGACTGATATGGCCATTTGGTATCAATTTTCCATCCAACTGCTCCTTTTTAGGAATTGTTTCTCCTGCTCCAGAAAACGAGCGCTCCCAGGGAGCCCCCGAGCGCAGGGAGCGCTGGCTGCCCACCCGCCACGCACGGCTGTGCTCCCTGGGCTCTGCATGAGGATGCACCGAGAGGGGAAGGGGAAACGGGGACCCCAAGCCATGCTGGCTCACCCCGAGGCTACCCGCAAGGCCAGGGTTCAGCAGTGCCTTCCCGTGGCGGGTTCAACGGCCCGGGAACTCGGGAGCCCCAGGCCTGCAGCAGCAGGGATGCAGCATCTCAGACAGAGCAGCAGCAAACCCAATCCCACTGCACGGCAGGATGAGGCCCGACAAACTCACTACCAGTATACAGTCTTAAACAAGACATCCAACACCATGAAGTTTAACTCTTGACATCTAACGCACACCTAGAAGAAGAGATTTCTTCGTTAGAGCCCAGCAGCCCTTACGCGCCTCCTGCGACAGTGACGCACTGGGTGCGGGTCTCGACACCCACGACCAGCTTCTCCTGCAGGCTGCAAGGGGACGGAGGCCAAAAAAAAAAAGAGATCTGTGCAATACCAGGTGCCTTTTGGGCAGGCTGGTGCTCTGCCAAGCCGGCAGACGGCTGCGCAGACCGCTGCGCTGGCAAAACAGAGAGGGCAGCTGAGGGCTAGGGCTGCCGGCACCGCGCGCGCCAGCACTGCGGCAGCGGGAGGAGAAACGCCTTGCGCTCGGTGCCGCACTGAGAAAGAGGTCAAGTCCCTTGGCCTGAGCAGGAGAGATCCCACCCACCCTACGAAGCAGGGACGGGTTGCACCTCCTGCTTACATGCAGCAAGAGGGAGGGATATTTTAAGGTGCATGCACCTACCTGGGACCCGAGTCCCCGCACCACAACGTGATGCGGGAGCGGCATCCAGGTGAGAGCCAGATGTACTTCTGGCCTGAAGACATACCTGGAGCTTTCCAAGGAGCCTGATCCAGGGGAACGGCCCCAGGGCGCAGCCCCTCAATTCAGCATCCCCAGGTCAGCTCCGGGGGTGCTGAGCCGGCAGCCAGGCTGCGCTGGGCCAGCCGGGTGCTGCAGCTCTGCCCCAAGAAACGGGCCAACAAACGCACATGCCGCCTGCCAGTGACACCACGGGGCTGCCACCTCCTAGGCACGCACCAGCCTCTCCTGCAGCCGGGATTCAGGCCCAACAGGGCCAAATCTCAGCTAGAATCTGGCACCGACCTCCCCGTTGAGTTTGCACAGATGCACCTCCTTGAACCAGGTAGCCAGTTTGGAGCAGATCGGAAATATGCTGCGTGCACACAGACAGGCCCTTTAGGGGAGAGCAGTGCAAGACCTGCCAGCAGCCCCAGCACCCAGCTGTCCTTTCCTGGCAGGGAAAAAAGCAGAAGCAACCTGGTGCAGAGGCCATGCAACACCTCATGCACATAACTGAGAGCAGCAGCAGGCCAACAGGCCACCTCAAAGATGAGGACTGATCAGCAGAGGGCACAAAATTAAAGTCATGCTTCACAAGGGACAACCACGGGAAGACAGAACGTGCCACATCCACGCAGCCTCAGGGGACCAGGGCAAGCCTGCAGCAGGTTTCCATCTCCCCTTTCAACACAAGCAAAAAAGTCTCCAGAAAGCCAAAACACAGTGGTTCCCTTCCAAGACAGTAGCCCCAGGGCTTTCTTCCTCACTCACCATCCTGCATTGCTGGCAGATTTGGCCACTCTTGTAGGCTCATGGGCTCCCTGCACATGGGGACCAGGATCCACAGCCTGCATGCACTCAGGAAGAAACCTGGACGTGGGGAAGCACAGCAGCCACACACTGCAGGAGGAACAACAGAGGACTCATGCCCATGTCAAGGCTGGGACTCACACCACAAGCTCAGAGCCAAGCCTGGCACAGCTGCTGGGGTTTAACCCTGCTCACCGGTAGCACCTGGTGGCACTCGGGGGTGTGCAGGAGCACAGCTGGAGGCATTAAGCAGATATGAATCACAGTGCAGGAGGGTCTGAGGAGGGTTGACCCCTCACCATGCCCTGCTGCCCCATCCTGGGGAAGATGGCTGGGCCAGAGGTGCCCCAAGGAGCTGGCAGGTGGGACAGGGCTGGGGAACGGGAACAGACAGCTCATGGGCTGCGTTTCTACATGTGCTCTGCCATCGGTGCAAACGGGCTGGGCCGGGTTACTGCTGATCCATCCCTCCGAGGAGCTGGCAGAGGCTCCGTCACACAGCAGAAGGGAGTAAAGGTGACACCGAGCTCTTTGTGGGGAACCTGCTTCGCTTCGCCTTGCACAGGGGTGAGTTGGGGACGCTCTGGGTGACGGGGGCCTTTCAGCTAGAGAGCACCCGTTCCCCTCCCGCGGCAGCCCAGGCTGGACGGTACTACATCAGCCCCTGGGCTGCAGGCAGGGGAAGCCGCCCCTTTCCCGGGTGCCCCTGGGCTGGTGCCCGGGGACACGCCGGAAAGGACAACAACGCTCAGCCGCGTGCCCAGGGCCACGTGGGACTATCCGCTCCCCCCCCTTGTAGCGCAGGGCAGTCTGCGGTGGACCCCCAGGTCTCTCCCTGCTAGGTTGCTTGGACGAGGGGGTCCAAACCCAGACACGAGCCCTCTCTGGACGTGGGGGGCAGCCCTGTCCTACCTCCAGCATGGCGCACGTGCTCGCCACGGAAGGTGGACGCGCAACCTGTTTCACCCAGCAGGCTCTCCGCAGACCAACACGACTGCTGGGGTAATTACCGAGCTCGTTTAGGCCGATTAAAACCCTTGGGAGAAGGTAAACGACTGCGACCTGGCTCAGAGCAGAGGAGGTGGCTGCGCCAACCCGCGAGCACGAGGCACCGGCTGGGCCAGGCCCGCGGCAGTGCCGTCGCCAGGGAACACAACGTGCGCAGAAAGGGAGAGGGACTTGGCAAGGGAGGATGAGTCAGGGGCCAGGAAAGGACTTGGGGGTTATGAGAAGCATTTTAAAACGAATTGGAAACTTCCCAGGCAGCTAACAGGGTGCCTGAAGCACAGGAGACATATAACCAGAGGGCTCTGAGCCGGTGACTAACCGACCAGCCGCAGCCGCGCGCCCCGCGAGCCAGGCCCAGCGATCCAGCCTGACAGCGGCCGGGGCCGCCGAGGGGTGAAAGCGGCTTAACGGCCCGGTGAGGTTTCTCTGGTTGAGGGGGGATCTCGCTGGCGTGCCACAGGCGCCGCGGCGACTCGGTGGCGTGCGGGCCCTGCCTCGGTTTCCCCATGCCACCCTGGGAAGCGGGCTCTCCCTCGCAGGGAGAGATTAATGAGCGGGTTATACGCGCGCGAGCATCTTGCTCGCACGCAGATGGCTTTCCCGACTGGGTTGCCCAAGGGCTCGTGGCCGCCCCGGGGAGGCTGTTTCGCCTCCTCGAGAGCAGGCGCAGCGGCCGGGGCAGAGCCGCGACGCCGCGGGGGGGACGCTGCGGATCCCCCCGGACCGCGGCAGGCAGCGCGTCCTGGCGCGCCGTGCCGTTCCCCGGGGAATTCGTGCCCGTGGGTCCGTCGCCGACGGGCCGGGGCCGGTGGGGCCCGCCTGCCTCGCCTTCACCCCCCGTGGCCGCCCAGGAGGGGTTTCGTGCTCCCGCTACGGGGGCGCAGGGGCGGCCGGGTCGCTCCGGCGTGCCACATCCGCGCGCCCGGACGATGCCCGGCTACGCGCCGGCCCCGGGGAGGCCGCAGCGGGCTCAGCCTGCCCGACGGCCTCCTCCCCGGGCCTGCAGGCGGGGGGCCCGGGCCGCCGCGGGTAGCGGGGCCGCGCCGCGGGCTGCCGGCCCGAGCAGGCCCGAGCCTCCGGCGCCCCCCGCGCGGGGCCCGGCGCGTCCGCGGCACCACAGCGCCCCCCGGCGGCCGCGCAGCGGCGCAGCAGGGAACCGCCGCCCCCGGCAGCCCCGGACCCTGCTGTAACCCCACGTGTCACGCGTGTCCCCCCACCCCGGGCAGCCCCGGACCCCGCTGTAACGCTGCGTTTCACGCGTGTCTCCCCACCCCGGGCAGCCCCGGACCCTGCTGTAACCCCACGTGTCACGTGTGTCCCCCTGGGCAGCCCCGGACCCCGCTGTAACACTGTATGTCACACGTGTCCCCCCCACCCCAAGCAGCCCCGGACCCCACTGTAACTCCACATGTGCTGTGTGCCCCCCCCCCCCCCCAGGCAGCCCCAGACCCCCCTTGGACACCCCACGGCCCTCCTAGGCCTCCCCAGACCCTGCTTTATCACCCCATCCCCCCCCCGGGCAGCCCCAGCCCCCCTCTTTAACACATCGCACCCCCTGGCCCCCCTTGCACACCCTAAGGCAGCTCCCGACCCCACTGTAACACCCCCCACCCCTCTCAGGGCAGCCCCAGCCCTCCCCAGACCCCTTCAACTCCCTCCCCACCAAGGGAAGCAGGAGGGTCCCCGTGAGGGGCCAGACGCCCCCCTCGCCGGGTGGTGCGGGGCAAGCTCCAGCACCACCGCGGCCCGGGGGGGCTGCTGCCCTAGAAAACCTGTGGGCGGTCGGACGAGCACCCCTCCCCTCCGCGCAAGCGCTGGAAAGGCTCCGGGAGCGCCCCAGGAAGCCTCAACCAGGCTCTGAGAGAGCAGCAGCCCCCAACTCTCGGAAAGTCTTTAGGCAAGCCCTAGGGTACCGAAAAGCCACTTTCCGAAATTGCAATTTCTCTGTTTCAGCCTCGCGCTCCAGTCCCCAGGGCTCTCTGGCCCGTCGGTCCAGGCACCGCTAGAAGGCTCTGAACAGCTCTAGGAAGCTCCCAGCGGCTCTGGCGCAGCCTCCAGGAAGCTCCGCGAGTTTGAGAAACGCCAGGACAAGCTCTGCCCCCTGCCTTCCCGGGGCCGCAGGTGTCACAGGCCCACACCGGGCCAGAGCGGGACATGTGCGCGTACGCCCCAGCTGCTGCCCGTCCTCCACCGCTGAACGCTTCCCGCAGCCCTGGCTTACAAACCAGTGCTCTTGCGCTATTGCGTTTCCATAAAGAGCCACAAAAGGACTCTACCAAGACCAGCATTGCAGTAGTTCATTCACGTTTTACTAGTACAAAAAGCAATTAGCACAGTACATCATCAAAACCTTGACCAGGTAGGTGAGCTCAAGGGGAATTATCTTGGATCAACCGTTAGTCTCGCTTCACACAGTTGGGTCTTGTTCATGTGAATTGGTGCATCGAGGGTCCTCTAGTGCCTCATCTGAGACGGTGCCTCTGTTGCGTTCCCGTTTTGGTCACTGCTTGCTGAGGCCATAGCTTGTCAGCCATCGTTTGCCAGCAGATAATTTTGGATTCAAGACCAGAGAGCATTTACAGCTGTAGTTTAAGCACCATCCTCAGTGAGGATCACGCCACAGAAACTCCCCAAGGCAACACTGGCCCCAGGAAGGACTTTGCCAGCCACAGCCTGCCTGCATGGTACTTCTAGGGCATCTAGGCCCGAACTAGCCAACTTCTGCCTACCGACCAAGTCCTTGACAGCTCCTAGCTTCTCCCTTCATTGTCTGTGCTATAGCTGGGCTTCTTCAGTGGTAAGACAGCCTGACCTCAACTGCAGGGCTGGGGACATGGCCAGCAAGGACTGCGCTAGCCTGGGAGCTGCTTGTGGTGGTTTTGTCTCCTATTCTTTTCCTGTCTAGTAAGAGGGATGGTGGCATGAAAGAAAAAATAATGCCCCAGAAGGTCACAGAGTTGCCATAGGCAAATGCACTGGTTTCCAGATTATGGCAGTATCTGTGCTACACAGCGCTGGAAGCACTCTGGTGCAGAGACAAATTTCCCTACCCCTTGCATTTCACCCTTCCAGAGGCACCAGCATTGATTCTTTCAGCCTCCCAAAGGGTTACCCAGTCTCCCACAGTGGGAGCTGGGAAGGCAGGGGGAGTAGACAACCACTGATTGATAAGTTAACCCTGAAATACCCCTGGGCTTCAGGGCTTCTTCCCCATTGGCGTGACCTCAGCCCATCCCTCCCAGTCAACTTCCCACCCCAGATCCCCCAAGACCTCATTTCAGAGGTCTGCACTACTTTTGGCAGATCCTACTAAGGCCATCATTACCATCATGGCTGCACATGGCTACCTCCCTCTCAAAAGCACAAATACCATTGTTAATGCTCAAGGAGGGCATAGGCAGAAGCTGACCCCCCCCCCTCCTGCTTGCTGGCAGCCCGGGCAAAGTGCCACAAGCACCTTACAGCACTGGTGATGCACGGCAATGAAGAGCTGACCCTGGGTGGATGAGCTGGCAGTAGAGACAACTGGTCTGCTGGGAGCTAAGTGACAGGTCAGATGTACCAAAACTAGTTTTTTTGGCAAGGCTTATCTCATTCAGTCACCTAAATCTAAAACGAGGAGAGAGCCAGCAGGTTAAGTAAAGGGGCTTTGGACTGCAATCCCTGGACCTCAAGACGACAGCACAGATTCGGGGCTTTTAAATCAGCACTCTATTATTCAATGCAGAGGCAGGAGCAACCCTGGGCAGGCTCCAGGAACCCTCCTGTAAGACCCTGTAAGAAAGATGACCCTGTAAGAAAGTCATCACTGAAGTGACAGCACCCAGAACTGATCTGTAGGATAGTCCAATCCCAGGCTGTGTCAACAAAGCTTCAGGATAGCAAGCCCCATTCCTATGGGATGTAAAACAGCAGCAGTTAAAAAGATCACTAAATCCCATCATTGCTTTATGTACAAATCTTATCTGTTCTAAAGGATCATATTGGAGTGCCTTTTACTCCTGGCAACAGGCAGTTTTAAGTAGCAAAATAACTCCTCAGATCAGCCCGTGACTGTCTTCATTCCTGCCTGCCAACCAGTAGAGAGAGGCTATGGCAAATACCAGCCCCGTTCAGACAAACGTTCTTGAATCCTGTTTCAGGTGCTGGAACGAGCTAGCCTTTGCCTCACCTTGTGCCTTGGTGCAGGAGGTTTTGGTACCACAATCCTGCGTCGTGGCTTTGCAGTGATGTGCCGAGTCCCTAGCTGCGTTCTCAGGATGACTTTACCTTCCAGGGTGCTCTCTGGATCCAAAGCAGTTCTGATCCCAGAGCACAGGTGCGTTTCCCCGGGGAGAGCTTACAAGGGGTGGCACCTCAGGCTTCGGCATCGTCCCGGTTCAGCGCACCGGTATCTTGCAGGAGCGGCGTTGTCTCAGAGAACAGAGGAGGGTTGCTCTGCGTGTCGGGCTCACGCAGGCTCTTCTCTTCGGTGGTTCTCTGAACAGAGAGCAGAGCAGCAACTACACACTCAGCAGTTGCAACACGAAACAGACCTTGCAGTGCTTTCGCCACAGTTGTCACAGTGAAGACCTGCGATCCCCCTGCAATTGCTTGCCCCCCACGCACACTGCCGGCCCCACTTGAGGTATACCCTGTGGGCAGACTAGGACGGAGAGGCTTACAGCAAACCTTCCCGCATAACTGGTCAAGTTTCCAGAAGTTACTTTGGACTACTTGATTTCCAGAATGCCTGTTTCACTCCACTTCCCCTAATATCTCTCGGAGCGTGCCGTTACCTGTCTGAGGTCTGCAGACCTCGTGACAGCCAATTTCCCAACAAGAAACAAAGCCACCTGGGTTTCCAGAGCTCCCGCAGGAGGATCACAGCATCGCAGGGTGCCAGCACCCCATCCCTCATCGGGACGCTTGCACCCAAGACCCCTCAGACTTTTAAGTATTCAAGAATCCTTTTCTGAAGGCTTCTTAAATAGAAAATCTTTGCATCTCCTCTCCTGAGCAGAATGAGGTTATTTTCATTCCTGCCCGCTAATACTTGGAGCGCCAATAAACACCCAGATATTTAATACATCAGAAATTCCCTGTGGAAAGCCTTTTTAATCAAGGATCTGGATGCTGAAGGAGAGTGAAATCCCCGAGTTGGCTAGCTCTGTTAGGCCCATGAGTTTCTGCTCTTTTAAAAACTTACCCTTGGATTTCACAAACAATCTGGGGAAAGGTGAGAAAAGTGTTTCCTCACACCAGTCCTATTTTTCACCCTGATCCCCACTGATCTTATTATTAAGGCTGCAGATCAGGTACGCTGGGAGAAACAATAAGAGCATCTTCTTGCAACCTGGTTAAGTGGGACTATTAAGACATCTAAATTGCCCTGGATAAAGCTAGGAGGCAACACCATTATGTCAAAGCTTGCCAAGAGGGCATGTCTGGTGCATGTGAACAGTTAAGCATTTTCATTTGACTGGTTTAAGCAAAGCTTAATCAAATCAGGATGAGAAAAACATGTTACCTCGACTGGGTACCCACCTACAGTCTGGCTTCCCGCAACACCGTCCCCTTAACCGGAGGCAGATTTTTGGCAGAGGGGGCCTGGTTGGCCTTATTAGTGTCTGAGTTCTTTTTATTGCTGCTCCAAAATAAAGAGCATTTTTCCTAGAAGATAATAGGGCTATTTTATGGTGTACCTTGACATGAATTCCATGAGGGTTCCAATTTTAAGAGAAGATTTTCAATTTAATCACCGTTTAACTACAATCTACTTATTAATGAAGATTGCAATTTGTAAGTTATACTAAGCTGTCCCCTATTTAAGATTTTGGTCAGTGTTAAGCCAGTTTTAAAATGGTCCATTTGCATTTTAAAAGAGTGTCCCTATTCAGGTTTTAGATCATGTTTGCAGAAGAGATTAATGATGCTGTATTCAGGCACACTTTGTGAGATTTACACATTTTAGAACTGCAAGCTCAACAGATGCATTTTAAACTGGCTCCACTACAAACTAGACTAAGATTTAAGTGTTTCACCGTACATCATCTGGACCGAGTTTGGAGCACACTACTCCCTCTGGAAGCTGGAGAGGCATACAAGAAATTCCAGGAAGAAATTTGGTTAAATGAGACCTTCGCACTGGATGACACGTGACAGCTGTGGACAATGCCCTTGCTTAGCGTCCCCTGCGACATCCTGTGACTTCAAGAGGGAGGACTGTGCACGATTAAGCAATCATTACTAGATTAGCAACACTTCAATCAAATCAGGAATGCACCTTGGCTGCAAATTACTGTCTTCCAGTTTACAAGCTCTTCTCTATTCATTAGAGGGAGTGAGACTTTCATGTGTTGTTGCATAGGTTCCTTAGAGACTTCTAAGATCATTAAGGCTTTTTATTCACTTTTGAGGTAGCCAGACACTTCCTGCAGTTGATTTTAGTTCCAGCAGTTCATGGCACTTTTGCAAGTAGTAGTGGGGGCTGCTGAGCCCCCAAATATTTACAGCTGGCTTGTGCCTGGGCATGGGAGACTTCACAAGCAGATACTCAGTTGACACAAGTGAACTGAAGAGTCAGCTTTGCTTCCTGACCCCTTCTAGCACAGTTGGTGAGGAAGCAGGGTGAGGAATCACCAGCCCAAGGCTGCACAAGGCCCGGGAGAAACAGCTGCCCAGCAACTGTAGGTATTTGTCAGATTTGCTGGTGCTAAGTAGCACAATACTGTGGTCTGCCAAATACCACTTCAAAGGTTTATGCGGTTCCCAGCAGTCAAGGCCACCCCATCCCTACATGAAAGCTTGTTCTTGCAGCCTGGCAGTGTACTACAAGACGCGAGTGCCCGACACGCAGGCTTTAAGGGTGGCTCTCAGGCAGCAAGAAGCCTCCAGCAGCCACTCACTGCCCAGAACAGCTCTCCACTGTTGCAGGTGAGCTGCTTGCTGAAGTGTCACGCAATGAGAAAATCAAAGGAGGGAGTGATCACTGGAAGACGAGTAACAGACTTTGGCAAGTCAGGTTTCCTGTTTGAAAAACCTGAGGCACCTCAGCCATAGCTGAGGTTTGCTGGCTTCTGGTGGGCAGTCTGTTCACTGCCACGAGCTGGCAAAAGGTGGCCTTGCAAATTCACACGTTTGGACAAGGGCAGAAGGTAACTTTCTGGGGTAGACGCAGCCCCAGAAGCGTTAAGCCAAGATATTTCTAACTTCAGCTGGGAAGAAGCACCCTCTAACCCTCGGCTGTGGAGTTAGCAACTTTTCCTGGCAGCCTGAACTGTTTAACCCACTTTATTTGCCAGTGACTACCTGCACTTGCTGAAGTTGAGAAGTGCAGCATATTTGAGGCCTGAGCACTTCAGCAGTGCAGTAAGGGTCTGCGTTGAGCTCTCGGCCCCAGCGCTCCTTCCGCGTTGTTGCGGAGCGCACAGAGGAACAAAGGGATTTGGAATCATGTGCTTAAGTCAATTAGGCTGTTGTAGGCTTGGTTAGAATCCAATTATGTGAGACTTGGAAAACCCTGGTAACCATTTAAAGTGGGGTTTGAATCCCTGTTCCAGTAGGGGCAGTTACAGGAGGCTGAGCGAGAACAGCTTCTCGCACATGCTCTCTCACCGGAGCACGCTCCTATCCTTAAGCATTGCTTTTCTATCCCCACAAGTAGCCTCTTCAGTTCTTAGTTTGAGAGCCAGCTCAGGTAATTTGACTCTAGTGCTAAATTAAAAAGGCTTGTTTTAATATATTCGGGTAGGGAGTTAGATCTCTGTTTCAAGAGCTAAAGCTTATAGGGAGCTTAGTGTTATCAGATGAACGTTTTGGAGCCAGAGTCACAGATCTCTGACAAGCGTCTCAGTGTTTTGTACTTTGTCCCTAGAGCCTTACGCACAGGCGGTTCAGGTTCTCGCTGTGCGAGGCATCGAGCATCCTAACTGCTTCTCCCCGTCGTGGGCCAACTTCTCGTTGGGTGCCAGCTTCCCACAGGCTTCAGAGATTTTCACTTCTCATTAAGTCCAGATCCACAAAGGCACTGAGGGTCCAACTTCCAGAGCTATTCAGAGTAGTTTCACTTGCAGGGAAACAAGTGAATCTTAAGGAAAGATGGGGTCCAGGCTGGCTTGAGACATGGGCAGGGTACCTGTGCCCTTTCTGCAGGAACGCAGCCACTGCATTTCTTTTATGAACAAGCTGCACTTAAGTGGCTACGTCCCACCAGAGAAGGCAGCTCAGTTCAGATTAGGAAACTGTTGGGACCCTGCAGAGACATTTGGACTTGAGCAATGGCACAGACCTGCTGCTTTATAAGGAGACCAGATTGAGGAGCTTGTTTCTTCATTAGCTGGATGAGTTGATGAATGCTTCCTCCTACGGGGAGGCTTCCTCCTTCCTCCACTTTTGTCACTGTCATTGATTGAGATGGCCACAAATGCTTATGTTATCTATCCGTAGCCCAGTTTCTAGATGGCTGACAAAGTCCTGCTGTTATGTACTGGCACCTGGCAACTTTCAGGTACGCTTCATGACATCAGCTTATGTTTCATCAGGAGTGTTAGATTGGCCTGACAATCTACATCATCTGATTAAATCTGATTTGAGTAACAGCGTTTACCATTAGACGTCTGCAGGTTCTTACCTTACTCGTCGCCATGAGTACAACTGCTGTGATAATGAGAGGGATACTCAGCCCAAGGAAGATGTATTGCAGATAGTTCAGCACAGATGGGATCAGCACCAGGTTGGTGTAAAACTGCCTTAGGACTGAGCCTTCGATGGATCCACTCTGCTCAAAAAAGCAAAGCGGTCAGGGGCGTTTCCCTCACACCCAGTGCTGAGGCAGACCCGCTGCGCAACTCCCCTCCTACCAACTCCCAGCAGGGATTAGGGAATTTTCTAAGTAGGATTCAGTCAGGCTAGAAGCTTTTACCGAATCATTGAGTCCCCTGGACGTGCACACAGCTGCAGAGGACTGGCACACACTGGCCCGCATTAGCGCGGGACACGGTGACAGTAGTGTTCTGGGTCCTGTTTACCTCTGTGTTCAGCACAGAACCAGAGGTTAACCAAGCACAGTGCGGGGTTTGTTCAGCTCAGAGGGATTAAGCATGTCGCCAAGTGTTGCAAAGCCCTCTGTTGGTCCCCTAATTAGTCTGTCTGGCCTAAAGCTTTATTTAAAGTACAGTTTCCCCAGGGAAGTCACGTAACAGCACTGACAGCCCTCTCTGAGCTCAGCAGCTCCGGGTAGCGGGGAAGCAGTCTCCACCCTTCTGCATGAGACCTTCTGCAGAATTAGGTCGAGGAAGGCAGTGGGAGTACAGCTCACCTCTGCGAACCACAGCAGCGGCAGGACCACTGGCTTAGTCTTCCCTGTTTGTCTAAGGAGAGAGAGATGCACATTTAGATCTCTGGTTGATCACACTACCACTAGTGTCTCAGTTCTTCCTACAGGGAAGGGTCTGATAAACTGAGAGTGGCCAGGAAAACAGTGCAAGGAGGCAGCAACTCCTCCTGTTTCAGGGAGCTTCCTCCACTTCAGGGACCAGCTCCAACCAGGGCCTTTCATGCAAGAGCAAAGCTTACGTTTCTGTGCGCGCTTAACTGCCCGATGCCATCGGTAAGTGCCATCCCAAAGCTGGGCTCCAGGTACATTCACTCACTGAGCTGGAATACTAAACTGAATGCAATTGCAAGATATCCCAGTCACCTGCGTGGTGTTAAGGGTGGTGTAGCCAAGCTCACCGCACCAGGGCTGTTGTTGGTACACAGCCAGTCTACAATGCAGCTAGTTTATGTTCCCACACTTGCAGGTATTTAACACTGGGCACCACATAACTTCGAGCCCTTCTGAAGAGATTCCCATTTGCTTTCATAGCTCGTTGAAAGAGCCTTTTTGGAAGGATAACTTCAACTTTCAATACTGAAAGCAGAGCGTGCTTGGCCTCTCCGCGCTGGCTGTAACACCTTTTGAGCAGCTGCACAACGCAGGTAGAAAGCCGCTGTACCTCCCCCATAATAGCAGTGCAGTCAGAGCATTTGTAGTACATCAACTGTCCCGCCAGGTGTAGGAGATACTGCAAAAGCTGACAAAGCAAGCAGCCACACACTGTGCTGCTACAGGAGGGCTGTCTGAGGTCCCGGGAATAGCTGCCATTTCACCATGTGACCCAGCTGGCTTCTACACCAGCAGAACCGGTGAGGTCAGAGCTGGTGAGGTCACAGCTGCCTCATCTTTGGGGACAGTTAAGTCTAAACAGCGTTCACAGAGTCAGGAACGCTTCATGCTCTAGGAAGACAGATTGCCATTTCTAGAAGACAACTACTTACATTATACCAGCCACCTGCTTGATGTACAGATTCAGCTGCAGCTTGATGGAGCAATTCATCGGGATGCCCGTCATCTGCAAAGGGAGAGACCAACCATTTCATCAGCGCAGCCGGCATTTGTCTCTTTGCAGAAGAGCAGCCCTTGGCTTTCCACCATCGCTGCTTTGGGTGCAGCTCTCCCAGAGCGATCGACAAGCTCGTGCAGAGATCCGCTGCAGTCGCCGCGCACAGGACTAGGAGCGGGGCTGGGGTTTCCGCCTAGGCGCCGCGACCCCCGGCTCTGGGGACGACCGCTCACAGAGGCGGCGCTGCCCGGGGAGCAGCTTGCCGTCCGTCCCGAGCGCTCCCACCAGCCAGCGGCCCCGCGGTTAGCCTGCGAAGGCACACAGCTAACTTGCGCAGACCTTGCTGCTGTACAACAGCCTCAGCACAGCCTGCAGGTGCCCCGGCAGGAAGCCGGCACGCGTTCAGCAGGCAGACAGCACGAGCGCGGCCAGGTTTTTACGTGACGCAGGGCACGTGGGCCTGAGTCTAAGCACGCTCAGACTGTGCTGAGTAGCACATGCAGACTGCAAGCTATTTCTTAGGCAGGATGTTTTAGCGGCAACTTCAGCGTTCCTTGAAGCCTAATGGGCCTCTCGTGTTGAGCACCCTACCAGCGGGAAGTTTGACAACGAAGACAGGCCAGTATAGAAAATTCACACACACAGCCAAGGGCCCAGAACATTTTTCATGACTACGACTAGATATCAACCGCTATTGCTGTCCAGCAACAGGCTAAGATAGCGACGATAAACTGCAAAACTGGTCTTGCTGACACTCATCTAAGGCACTAGTTTCTCATGACACTGCAGTTTTGCAACACATGTTTTTAAGGGCAGAGTTTTTGTTGGATTGCCCCTGTTGCAGGGTCATACTCAGCAGGCTGCAGCTAGATAAGGATATAGCTAAATGTACAGTTATCAGATGTTTGATACTGTAATAAACTTAATTAGATTTTCCTAACTGCGATAAGAAAACCAGAGAGAAGTCCAATGCCTAGATAAGGCAATTACCTCACGAGAGGAATTGTTTCCCTGCTTGAGCTAATATCACTAAACATTTGGAAGATGTGATCATATGCAACATGGGCCATGGGTGGAAGAGCCCAAAGCCCCCTCCCCATCAGCAGCTGAGACAGCAAAGATGGCTCAAGACACCCCAACTAGCCACTGCTGGAGTGGTTACTTTACCATTATGCTACGGACACGCAAGAAGCCCAACACTGAGTCAGCCCAGTGTACAAAAGCAGCCAGTCAGAAGGACAAGTTGGGAAAGCGAAGAAAGCTAGGCCAAAACCAGTGGTGATGCTTCAGCTACAGAGCGGTCTTCAGACTGTGCCGGGCAGCTGTCATGACAGTACAAGCTTCAGATCTGGGGCACAACTGGGGTGCTGCTAGATGCACCTCCTGGTGTTATGGACCTTCCTGAGTCAGTGGAAAGAAACCTGACTGTGCTTATCAAAACAATTATGCTCATAATTAGTCCTGCAATTCTCTAGAAGCCGGGCAAGTTATTTAATTAGTTTATGGCTTTGGCATTTTTATCTACCTATGCCCTTGCCAGCCTCTGCACTATGGAACCTGCGCAAATCAGCGCCACGAGAACAGAGCGAGGCCACTAGGCAGGCGGTGGGAGATGCCCCCACCCCGGCCAGTGAGCCCGCACCCTGGCTTAACCCTTCGCGTGAGGCAGGACTCCTCCCTTTGAGGCAAGGCTTCAGAGAGGCTCACTCACCGGGTGCATGTCGAGGAAGAGCGCGTGCTGCTCCTTGTTGGGGTGCAGGCCGTCAACAGCGTTCACCAGGAACGGGTCAGCGTTGTAGAAGTGCGGGTGGGAAAGGAACACGGGTGCATCTGGATGAGAGCAAAACCATCTTCAGCTCAGCCAAGCCCATTTGAGAATTTTGTTGATATTTTTAGCCATGGCAGCATTGGTTCGGAACAGGCTTTAAGATAAGTTGTTTCTACCATTCCCCTCCCATTGAGAAGGTTCCTTTCCATCCTGCAGCTTATCCCAGTGCTTGGGAAAGGCTAAGACCTAGGTTTAAGCTACCGTCTCCCTCCCAAACACACCATTCAATGCTGTGGTAACTTGCTGTGCCTACACACGGGTCAGGACACTGAAGTTCAGGTTCGCTCCTGTGTAACCTGCACCAGTTGTCCAACATTAAAGTTCATTTTGGCAGTTATGTGGCAGGCCCTTGCTCGGGTGAGCAAGGGCCTCTCTCCTCTGCCTGCTCCCTCCCTCCCCAATTTGGGGGAAGAAAGGCTCCCACCATCTTCTTGAGTGCTCCAGAAGATACAGGGCTGTTGTGGGGCCACAGGCAAAGGGGCTTTGGGCTCAAGGATTTTCCCCCTTCCCTCCTTCTTTGTTCAGAGGCTTGCAGGACCACAAACAAGAAAGCCGTGCAAGTGGACCCTGCGGTATTTTTTAGTGCTCTGGCACGTGGCTGAGCAGATTTTCTAGATAGGAGGCCTTGTACCACTTCCCTGCAGGTAAGTATTAGTACGCTAAGGGTATGGCAAAGAGGGCCTGAAGCACGGAGAGACCAGAGGAGGGAAGGACATACTCAGCCTGCAAGAACTGACGTTCTGGACACCAGACTGCAGGCAGGGGCAGAAGCCTTCGTTGGGTGGGTAGTCCGTGCTGTTGGCAAAGAGCGTCTTCGGCGCCACAAAGCGATAGGTGGGCACACCTTCAAACTCCCCAGACTGCTCGTACACCAGTTTCATAGACCTAGAAGGGTTTCGGTGGAGAGGAATTAGGATTAGCCAACAGCCAAAAGGTTCTGAGAACAGAACCGGGTTCTTATCTTCACGGGATAAGATCACAGTTGCAATGTAACTTAGACTTTGAGATCAAGATAAACACTCAGCGCAGTGCTTTGGATTTGGAATGAGCATTTAAGCCATTTGTTTTCCATGTTTTAAGCACAGCTAAAGGGTTGGTCATGACTAGCTATGGAAAGACACGCAGGCTTATAAATCTGTTTGCAGAAACCAGATGAGATTTGTTTAAGGGCATGTAATAATCCCCAAAGATGCTCTCCAGAGAGATAATACCTTCTTTGTGCAAGGGTTGGCTCCAAGGCAGACGTGCTCTGTCGAAGGAGATGGACACTGGCTAAATCTCTGCTTTTGCAGCATGACTTCAATATGTAGGCCACGAGGGGAGTGAAAAAGCTTACCTTAAACTATATCACGCAGCCAGATTTTCTCTGGGTACAGCAGGCCAGTTATTTTGTGCTGCATCATTCAAACCAGCTGGTCAGTGTAGATGCAAGTTTCCAGTTTCCCTCCTTCACACCCAAGCAAGACTTGTGGAGATACACCCTGGCTAGACCAAGGGGGATGCTTATCCCTATAGCTGCCTTCCAGCACCGAAACCCAGGACGTGGGATTCGAAGCATGTTCAGCAGTTGCAGGCGTGCTTCTCAGCTGTGGTTGCCTTCTGGCAAGGTGGCAGAAGCTGCTGCAGTACATCAGCAGGGTAAAACCTAGCCTACCTTGTGAGGGCATCCCTGTAACCACTTCTCCATCTATTGGCTGCACTTGGGGTGCAAACTGCGAGGAGACCAGCCACCCCCAAAACCCCCCATCGGGGGGGCAGATGGACTCTTACTCTAGCTCAGGACAACTGGACTCCTAAGCAGTTTTCCTTTTAGCCCAGGGAGCCACATTGTTTTCCTGAAAAGAGGCTAGGGTGAGGGCTACCTTATTCTCTTAGAGCTGAAATTTATAATTCCTCCTTAGGCCTGGCTTAGCTGGGCCAGCAGAGAAGCTGCTAAAGTGGCTTTGCGGAGAACAAACAGCACTGGTTTGTGAAGAGACAGAGGGTCATCAGCAAGCCTGAGCTGCTTCCTCTGCAGGACCCACTTCCCCTGCATCACGTCCTGTGGGAAGCTTTTGCACCCTAACTAGAGTCCCATCATGACTTCTTTCACTTCACTTTATGCCTTGCCAGAAAACATATACTCAGTTCCCTAGAAGATTTTTCTAATTTTACAGCAACAGACAGCTTTATTTAACCTTTGATTACTCGTAAAATTTCCTCCAAGTCCTTGGCTCCAGGTCATTTGGGTGTTTGCTGATGCCTCTTGTGCACTAATACTTGGCTCAGCTGACTTTGCTGGTTAGCTGGAAGAGGTCATTGTTCTCCAGCATGAGCGCTCTGCTTGTTTTGCAGCACTAACTGCAAAGCCTGAATTAACATTATCTCCCCCTAGCTGGGGACAGGGCTTTGTGCCATGGCCTGCCTCCTCTACTTCCCCTCATTCCCACTTTAGGAAGTTTCAACATGAGCAGGGCAGAATCTGCAGGGCACTTTAACCCCTGCTTGGTCAGCTACAGTCAATAGTGCATGAGGCAGAAGGCTAGAACAGAAATGAAGCAGCCTGGAAATAGCATTAGCTCTTCTGACATTATTTCTGCAAGCAATTAGCCAGCTGCAAGTTCTGTGATCAAATGGTTAGAGCTAAATTTCCTTAAGATAATCCTCACTTATCCATTCTTCCTCCCACACTTTATCTACCTCGGTCATTTCCTGCTCATTCAACAAGTGTAAGTTAGATTTCTCCAGGGAGCTAAGATATTTCTATGACTATCACAAGATGCATCTAACTGGCCAGCTACATTGTTTGCGAAGCTCATATGCTGCAAGACTGGACTGTAACTGAAGCTTTAGTTACAGAAACTGCTCCCTAGTCCTCTGTGCCATCACACGATAACTCCGTTTCACTCTGCGTCAGCCCTGTGTTTCTGAGCACCTGCACGACTAAGGGGTGCTGGTGCTCCCTGCATGACTAAGGGGTGCAGACTTTTGCAGGCCACACAGGGCACTGCGGGCTCACCTGCAGGCATCAGGACTGTAAAACTCCAGCGATGTTGGAGTCATGAACGGTGGCCACATCTCCCCCGCGGTCCCATTGATCATGTTGCACTCACTGGTCCGCCAGTAATTCACCTGCGGCACAGATGCACAGCTGGAGCTCAGCCAGACAAGCTCGCTGGATAGTTTCCTTCCATCCCAGCACGGGCCATTTTCTGCTCTAAACTGCTATTTTAGACTTACTGCCACTAGTAAGACTTTAACCTCAGCGTAGCGCTAAAGGGAAGACCTTGAGATAGCAATACTGAAGAGTTTCCAAGGTCACTACATTCAAACATCTGCCCAATTAATGGACAAATGGGGCAAGATCCCCTTGCCTGAAGTGTTCACATAGCTGTTGATCTGCAGATCCATTTGATTTTAGTTCAGAGTGGAATTCCACAGAAAGAATAAGCACCCCTTTCATGGGGATATTTAAAGCAATGCCCTAGAGAACACAGGCCACCACGGCCTGGAACTGCAACCAATAGACATGAATAGCCGTGAAAGCATTTCAAACCCTAGTCAATCAGCTGATGGGTGGAAATTAATGCTTCATGACAAGCCTCTCGGCAATTTGAAGTTGTGGTGGTTGAAGCCTTGCAGAAACCTACCTGCCAAGCTGCAAGCCAGAGATCTTGCAGCAGCACTGATGGCTTTCAGTTTGTCTTGCACTGGAGTGGCAAGTAGCCCGCTATTAGAGATTTGTTACCCAACACTTACTTTTCTTAACCCATTCCATGAATCCACCATGTGAACTCTGCTGATGTCTTTCATGCCCGTAAACACCGTGAACAGTCCTGAATTGGAGTTGTTAAACTGCAGAGAAGAAATTAACTTTTAATCCATTATATGCAGCAAGACTACAATATATTAACACCTCCACACGCTTCGTTAGCTTGGTGGGTGCAGTAAGCTACTGAGCTCTGTTTATTTCAGTTGCTATGGCTTGGCATAGTTTCCAACCTGTCCAGTTTGTACTGAAGGGAGGATTAAGGAAGCCTTACAGAACCACCATTAACCACACCCAAGTGCTCTGAAGCTTTTATAAAGGAGATCGCCTGGACACTTGATCCCCGGAGCAATATAGGTGGGATTTTAGTGTTTCTAAGCAACAGTTTACTTACTTCAACAAATAAGCCAAATTTTCCCTTGAAAGGCATCAAGCCAGGCACAAGCACATTCAGTGTTTCTACAAGAGGGTCTTCGTATCCCCACATGATCTCTCCTACTGTCCGGTTCATGAACGCCTCCTGTTTCAGGCCAGCCAGGGCCCCGCTCAGTAAGAGCTTCACAAAGTTTGGCAGGTTTTCCATCATTACGGCTGCCCCCTGGGGAAGAAAATAAACCTCTGAGGCAAGAACTGTCTTTACTCAAAAAAATTAAAAATAAATAAATAAAAACAGTAATGCAACTTCATTGCTCAGCAAGGTTCCTCCACTGCACTGTCTACAAGGAAGCCATTCACAATTATTCCAGTCATTCATCATTATCACTCATTCACTATTTATCCCAAATTTGGAAAGATAAAGTAGGCAGTGGCAACAGCCACTGAGGTCTTGTAGGCGTCACTTCACCAGAAGAAGCTTGGACAAGGTTACAGACTCACATCCAGCTTCTTTGCATGTCACCCCTCTGCAGGCTCTTGCTTTTGGAAAGGCCTCATCCCTCTTGCAAGCGTAATTGTTGCTGGGCAGGACATCATCAAGGGTAACACCTAAGTCATTACTGTGCCTTGTTTCATCTCTGCATCTTGAGGGATTATTTTAGGTAAGCTGTTGGAGCTGTGCTGAGCTGGGATTATTTTAGGTAAGCTGTTGGAGCTGTGCTGAGCTGCCCAACTAAGCGGTACCAGCTAGCCCTTTTATGCACAAGTTTCTCCAGAGTCACGACTGGGTGACAGTCCAACATGATCACAACACCCAGAAAGCATTCTTTAAGCTTAAACTACAGCTTCATGGGCCTCAAAAGCCCAACAGGAAAGCAAGCTGCAAGGTATTACTGGGTGCCATCCTCCCCCCCGCAAGCGGGGATGCCGGTACCCCTCTGCAGAGCAGGTTACCATGAGCAGGATGTTTGGCACGACGATGTAGTCTTCCTCCCTGCCCGCGGACAGGTCCGGACGGAAGAAGAGCTGCCGGTACTCCAGGAAGGACACTGTGTCATTGTCATGGAATGTGATATTTGTTTTATACCTGAACTCTCTGCAAAGAGAAAGGAGATCACAGGAACCCTCCCCAGCGTAAGGGAGCCTTCCGCTACCCCGTGAAGACACCAGGGTATTACTGCCCAGGTCAGAAGCCAGCTGATGGGTAGTTTGAGACAAAAACATCTGTTGCTGACAGAGGAACAAACAAACTCCCTCTGACATTTCATCTGCAGCTGATGAGAAGCCCAGCCTCATCAGGAAGACGCCCAGACAAGCAGACCACCCCACATGCAGAAACAGTCTGCAAGACACAGCCATACTCAGCAAGAAGAGACCAGCACTGCTGACGAGCCCATACACCAATTTGCTCCGAGTTCCCTGATCTCTCCTGGGCTCAGGACAGCCGTCCGCAGCACTATGCTCCACCCGCACAGTATGGGGGCTAGCCTGCTCCCCAGAGCTTCAGAGCCACCCACACCAATTTTCTGCACGCTGCCTTGCAGCGCTACCTTTCAGTCCCTGTCACATGCTACTGAGGCACACCAGGTCTCGCATGGGGGCTGCGATCCTCCGCAGTATTGCAAGGTTGTCCCCAACGGTGTGAGCCACTGCTCAATTCCGCCAGTGGAAACAAAGTCCTTTATTGTGGAGCCTCCGTTTTATGGCCCATGTTAGGGAAGGGCACTAATCTTGCTCAGCAGAAACCTAAGGATGCTAATAAGCTTTGCCCCTTTGTTTATTCTTATTTACTGTAAGTGAAGCCTTTTCCCCAAGCCTGAGGCTGTGGACATGATCACAACATACAGAAGCCACATGGTCTTACAGTGCTGACCTGGCAAGTCCAGTGAAAACAAGGCCATATACAGACTGCCAGGTTTCCCCCAGCACTACTCAAACAGCTTTGGATTAGACCACTAATCTTCCCACATGGGCTTGCTTAGGCTGCTGACCTGATCTTGCCTACATGTGTAGGCGCTAACATACTGAATATTGCTATTTATGGATAACTTCACACATTCAACTCCACATCTCCCATCACTTCATGTTCCAGGTCTATAGAGGCATCGGGGGGTTCAACCACCATCCTCAGCCACGGCAGCAGACCCCACCCTGCTGCAGGTGGGCCTGACCAAGTTTTAGTGCTCCATACTGAATCTCCTAAACAGTGGCCACTGGAGGCAGACTCCGGGTCTCATCATGTTAAATGAGATGTCTTGGACCAGTTCAGGAAGTCTGATAACATAAGAGGTGACTTCAGCCTCACATCTCCAGCTCTGGAGCTGGACTGTTAAACAAAGAGCTAAGATGAAACTCATGTGCCCCTCTGAAGATGAGGATTGCCCACCATCATGTGAGCACCCCTCACCCCTGCACTAGGACTGCATCAACCCAGGTATGGCTAGCTAAAAGGCCCAAGTTCCCAGCACAGGCCTGAGCTCCACAGCCCAAACCAGAAGGACTGCCAAGCCTTCCAGCCGTGGCTGCCAGTGGTCCTACTCTTGGCATCAACAACAGTAAAGCAACCAAATGTTCTGTAATTGCTCTGAAACGCTGCATCAGCAGACTCACGCCAAGCATGCTAATGCCATGCTTTTTCACTGAGGAGTCAGCCAGAAGTCTAGCCATCAGCACCCGACCTGTAGACGTAGGGCCCACGTTGATTCACGACTGGCTTTGCTCCCTGCAGGACCTCCTGGGGATTCTTCACTTCAAAGAAGTGCACCGAGAAGTAAAAAGGAACGGGAATGTCTTTCCACATGCCAAAGGCGATGCTGTGGGGGTCGATCCTCACGTTCTGCAGGAGAAGAAGGAGACACCACATTTAGGCTGGGCTGCCCCAGGGGAGCGTGTTCATCTTGGGAGCTTTGGGAGCCTGCGGTCCAGAGGCGCAGCCCTCCTTGTCAGGGGCAGCTGACAGCTGCTGTGGGGGTTCTCCAAAGGACCCAGTCATGTCTGGCATAGTGAAACAGAACCAGACCTAAAATGGAACTTACGTACGCAGAAGCATCAAGCTCATGCTGCAGGATGTCTGCAGGCTTATTTATTCAGGCTCAACTTTCCAGACTCCTACCCATAGGATTTCAAAGTTTTTTTAACATGCTAGAGGCTTGCACTGTGCCAGCCAAACCAGTATTTGCAACTCCGCATATTTGACTTGCCTGGCACAAACAAGCCTGCCCTGAAGGCCTTAATTCATTTGCCATGTTTGACTGTTCAGCACAGCTGGAACCAGGCCTGGGAGAGGAGAGGTTAAGCAACCTCCAACCACATGACTGTTTGGGGATTGGACAGGAGGGCCTGCAACTTCCCTAAAAACCAGCCAAAGAGAACAGGAGCAACAACCAAACTGTGTCCCAGCAGGGCTCACGTGCCTTTTCTTCTTCTTAGTCATCATCCCGCAGTGGCTCACAGTGGGACATAAGATGACAGGTTAAAGGCAATGGATAATCACGTTTTTCATAGCACTTAAAATTCACTGGTAATGCCTGCGAGAACCCAGAAACCACTCATAAGCTTCCATTAGTTCCCAGCCCAGGTGTTGCACGTCTGGACAGGCCTTGTCTCCTGCCTGGCTCTCTGGGCTGGTTTCAAGACAACAGCAGCACTCTGCCCGCTCTGGTTGGGGACACCAGGACAATCGGCCACAGACAGGCCTGGCTGGATTGTATTCACGTTCCTCCTCCAACAGCTTGTGTGCTCTCTGAGCTATACCAGCCAAGTCAATCTGGAAATAACTAGGGTTACTTCTAAAGACTGAGATGCTTTGACTCAAATCTAGCACAGCCTCCTTCAGTCAGCAGCACCACTGGTTTATTGCTCAGCTCCAGAAGCGCACCTTGAGCACCTATTTTGGGTGCTTACGACCGTAACCAGGCTCGCTTTCAGGAACAGTTTTGACCCACTCTCCAGTGAAGGCTCACAGGCATCACACCACGGCAGGCAGCTGGGCCCCACAACAGCTTTCCTCCTCCAGGGCCCCTGGCAGCACGGCTGCCCAGGAGCAGCAGGGCTTTGCCAGCCCTTGGCTCAAGATCCCGGCAGACCATCTAAACCCTAACCCTGAGCAGACCCCTCCCCGGTACGGTGCAATGCACCTAATGCAAACCCTTCCCATCTTCACTTCAACACCTGGCTGCTGCTGGCTCAAGAGTCTAAATCCTGCAAGCATAAAGGATTTTACAGCCCGGAATCCACTGAATAGCAACTAAGCGAAAGATAGCCTCTTTTATAACCCTTATTAGCCTGTTGTATAACCCTTGCTCATTCTGTTTGTCCAGGAGTCTGAATAACAACATCTGCTTTCCTTTACTTTTGGGATCTTACCATTTTGTATCCAGCCGCCCACATGATGCTGGACTCTCATATTCTGCCCCTTGCTGCGCATAGAGATAAATATATATATATATACACACACATTCATATATACATACACCCAGGCAGAGCTGCATCCCGGCTCCCTGATACTTTCTCAGCCCTCTCCCATGTGGACACAGTAACTCTAGGTGCTCCACAGATGCTGCTAAGTAAAATCTACTTAATGAGGCAGCCTTAGAATTAAGCTTCTTGTAGGCTCACACAAACACGGTCATATGCTTGAAACAGGACAGCTTTAACCAAGATGGGGTTACAAAACAGCACTGAGAGGTTTACTGTCTCCTGACCTTCTTGATCTCAGTTCCCAAGGCGCAGAAAGATGCTGCTGCCAGTCTCCTCTGGACAGGACCAGGGGAGCACAAGCTACATGAGCAGCGCCTGAACTGTGCTTCCCCAGGAGGAAGGCTCAAGCCACTTGGCTCAATAAAGCAGCTGCTGCTTTGAATTTCTAGAGGAAACCTCAGCTCTGCCACATTCAAGCGCGACCTCAAATGTCAGACCTTGTCCTCCACGCCCTCTCTCACCCTGCTCCTCATTCATCCTGCTACAAGTTACAGCACTACCTTTGCTATTTTTAGTCTTATGCCAGCTTTCAGGTGGGCAAGTGGAAGAGTTTGCAGACGGAGGAAATGTTAAGCAACAGATGTCTGTCAAAAGCAACACAGGCACTTGACTAGTTGGACATGCCCAAGGACAGCCTGGATTGCTGCAGCCTGAGAGGTGATTATATTTTGCAGAAGAGTCAGTTATTTATTGCAGCCAATTCATGCACCACACTACTGTACGCCTACACCCTGGCTCGGAAGAAAAAAGCTATCAGCTTTTGAACCAACTGCAAATTAGTTGATGCAGTTTAACCATGTTAAAGCTCATATCTTAGGCAGGTCCACGGTACTTCAGGTGCTTCCAGAAAAGCCACGTCCCCAGGTTTTGCTGAGCCAAGGTTGCAGGCAGCCCTATCACCAGGGCAGTAAGTGCAGCCTCCAAAGTGGGTTCAGTTCCTGCAAACAGGGTAGGAGCAGGGCTCCATGTTCCCCGTTTCTACTGTGCGTCTCCCCTATCAACTTCACCTGCAAAGATATCCCCAAAGCCACAACCTTGACAGAGCTGCAGAAGGCAAGATTGGCAAGCCACCCTCCACCTGTCCTGCTCAACTCCTTTGCACCAGCACCGGTGCCTTCGAGGCTCAGCTTTCCTGTCACCCAGTGCTCTGAAGACCAACCCAGAAGTTCCAGTAAGGCCCTGGATATTTCTGGCCAAGCTAGACATCAGCACTCTGCTATTTTTTCCACTTCACATCAAGCCTCACTGGGACCACCTGGGACCATTTGTATCATACTGAAGAGTTGGAGCCCAAGCACTTGAGATGAGGGGAGACTTCAGGAGGCACAAGGCTCAGGCTTTTCCTCGTCTTCAGTGCTCATTGCAAGTTATCAGGAATTAGCTAGAAGGAGGCAAGAAGTTCTCCTGTAATGAAGATGTGACTTCCCACGCTGCGGTGGCCATTCAGCCTTTTATTTACACATACCAGCTTCTCACATCCACAAAACTGGACAGAGACTGGCTTTTACTGATTAAGCATCAAGCCAGCTTAGCTTTCCTCAGCCAGGCAGCTGAGTACCTTTCAGAGAATAAGTTCAAATAGAAATTTGTTTGCGGAGTAGACACTGCAGCACGTGTAACCACATAAGTTAGCTATCGGGCACTCATCCACCTCCTTGGCCAGAAGCGGGATTTTGAAGAGCTAGACCCAACAAGCGCGAGGTCCAAAGGCATGTCAGGGCAGCTAACTTCTCTCCTTCAGGTGGAGAGAAAAAGGTTTTGCTAAAACTAGGGCTGAGCAAGACTCAGGACCCCTCTCTCTCTCAATAAGAGAGGTCTTCAGAGGGGCAACTCCTCTAGTTTTTGGTCTAGGAGAAGAGGACTTCAGCCGCAGAACCCCTCCGCGGAAGTTACTCCATGCATTCGGAACAGGCACGTTCACAGACAGGTCGAGATGCCTTGCGTGGGCAAAGCGACCTCAGGGCAGCAGGTCCGAGCGCTTCCAAACCCCAGCCAGGCAAGCCCTGGGGCTGCTGCAGGCCCTGCGACGCAATCCAGAGCTGCAGCAACCTGGGCAGCACAAAACCACATAACAACATACTTTCCTCCTCTTTCTGCCGTGGCTCCTATGGAAGATATGAAAGTCTTATTTGTTGTGCTCGCTATACGTCTTTAAGTACCTGCTGGCTCCTCCACCTCTCCCAGATGAGAGGTGCTTTGATTTCTAGATCAGCCTCACGTGTCAAGGAGCCCCTTAAACACAAGCAAGCTCACTACCAGGCAGCTGTTTGTATAATCACCTCCACATAGCCGTTGGCTAGCTACATAATTATTATTATTAATTGCACTGGCATCCTAGTAAATTCATAAGATATGCAATCAGAGCAATCTTTCCCTCTGGAGCACTCCAACTTCGTCGGTCCTACTGCCAGTTCAGGAAGCATCTTGGCAGAGTAGGTAGAGGCTTGGCCATCTCTGTGCACGTTTACACAAGAAACAACCAGTGCCTCAGGTAAAGGCAGTGCAGATAGGAACAAGGATGATGCCCAGGGTGGTGGGTGAGATTGCCTGTGCCCAGCCCCACTGGCGCTGAGCCGACACCAGCTGTGCAGAAAGCCTTTGCTATTGGGGGGGGGGGGAAGGGGGGGGCAGAACTGTCCATCCAGCCCCAGCACAGCTGCTGCAGTGTCCCACATCTGGATTCACCCACACTACGATTTTAAAGGCGCTCCAGCTGCAGACACGCCGGGGGAAGCAGACTCCCTGGTGCTCAGCTGTCTCAGACCCCTTGATAACCCTGTACGGTGGAAATTTTTGCTTGTGCACCAGTACCAGCCGTTCCCTAGCACTGGGTGTGCACCTGACCGCCAGCCACGCACCAGCCCCCTGCACGCTGGGCATGCCAGACCCCATGCGCTGGCCGTGCACTGGGCCCCCCCAACAGGAAAACTAGGCTCCCCAGACCCCATGCGCAGGCCCCCCCGCACACCAGGCCCTCCGGACCCCATGCACCAGGCCCCCATATGCCACCCCCTCCCCCCCAGCCACACACCCTCCCCATGAACTGCTCCCCCACCCTCCCAGCCATGCACCGGGCCCCTCAGATCCTGTGCACCAGCTGTGCACCCCCCCCACCCCAGGGAGGGCTACCCAGACCCTATGCAGCAGCCCCCCCCCCCCCCCAAAGCCATATACTGGCACCCTGGTCCCCTGCATTGGCCATGCCCTGGACCCCTGCATTGGCCCTCCCAGCCATGCACCAGGCACCCCCGGACCCCTGCACCGGCACCCCCCAGCCACGCACCAAGCACCCTCAGACCCCTGCATCGGCACCTGCCAACTATGCACTGGGCACCGCCAGCCATGCACCGCCCCCCCCAGCCCCCTGCATTGCCCCCCCCCAGCCATGCACCAGGCACCGCCGGACCCCTGCACCAGCCCCCCCCCCCCCCAGCCATGCACCGGGCACCGCCGGACCCCTGCACCGGCCCCCCCAGCCATGCACCGGGCACCGCCGGACCCCTGCACCGGCCCCCCCCCCCAGCCATACACCGGGCACCGCCGGACCCCTGCACCGGCCCCCCCCCCCAGCCATACACCGGGCACCGCCGGACCCCTGCACCGCCCCCCCCCAGCCATGCACCGGCCACCGCCGGACCCCTGCACCAGCCCCACCCCCCCCAGCCATGCACCGGGCACCGCCGGACCCCTGCACCGCCCCCCCCCCCAGCCATACACCGGGCACCGCCGGACCCCTGCACCAGCCCCCCCCCCCAGCCATGCACCGGGCACCGCCGGACCCCTGCACCGCCCCCCCCCCCAGCCATGCACCGGGCACCGCCGGACCCCTGCACCGCCCCCCCCCCCAGCCATACACCGGGCACCGCCGGACCCCTGCACCAGCCCCCCCCCCCCAGCCATGCACCGGGCACCGCCGGACCCCTGCACCGCCCCCCCCCCCAGCCATGCACCGGGCACCGCCGGACCCCCGCACCGCCCCCCCCCCCAGCCACGCACCGGGCGCCCCCGGCCCCCTGCACCGCCCCCCCCAGCCATGCACCGGGCGCCCCCGGCCCCCACGCACACCGACCTTGACGACCTGCTCCTTGACGATGAGGGGCCCCACGGCGAGCAGGCAGATGCCCAGGGCGGCGAGGACGGCCCCGGCCAGCCCCAGCCCCACCGCCACCCTGCGCCGGGCCGCGGCCATGGCAGAGGCAGAGGCAGAGCGGAGCGGAGCCCCCCGCGCCCGCCGCCGCTTTCTGCCCCGCGGCCCGGCGCGGCGCAGCGCAGCCCGGCCCGGCCCCCGGCGCGGGCGGGTCAGGGCCGCCCCTGGGCGGAGCGGGGCGGAGCGGGCAGCCTCGACCCGCGGAGCAGCTCTTCTGCCCCGCAGATTTGGGCTTTTTGTGGCGCGTGGTCCGCCCTGCCTAAACGCCCACCGAAAAACCGTCCAGAGAAGGCAGGCACAGCTCCAAGCGGAGGGAACAGCCCCCGCGGCGGCGGCTGCCCGCTTCAAAGCAGTTATACCCTGACATCCCGCTGTTACGGCCGCAGGTTGAGCCGAGCGAAGCAGTCGGGAAAGTGGAAGGAACAACGAACGCGTCCCCACAAACTCCTACGGTGTAGTGGACATCTGGGGCTTGGCTTCTAAGCTTAATTGGGTCTTTTTCCCGTTGCGTCTGTTGAGCTGGCACAGCTATGGGCAGCCAGCTCACGAAACTACAGGCCGTGCCCGATTTTCCCCAGCAGTAACGCATTAAGAGCCAGCACACAGGAGAAAGCTGTTTTTCTTTTAAATGTTTTTCTGCTGGAAAATCTTTGTCACCTATGGAAACCCTGTGAGACAAGGAGTTTTCCTTCCAAAACCAGCACAGCTGAAGGAAGTCAAGAGAGAAGATACCTCGAGGCACTGCAGTACACCTGAGCTCTAAAAAGGTCTCCGAGCAAAAACAGAACCCTTTGTGATTAAAACAAAAGATGCCCTTAACATTTAGCATACAAAATGCTTTGCTTCATTAGCACCATGTAGCTGTGCTGTGGTCAGCAAAGAGCTACAAGCTGTGGTCTCTGCTCACAAGTATCACGCTCAGAGCTGTTTGTACCGCAAGGACTAACAACCACCTTGAAGTGCCTCAAATAGGACAAAGAATCCAAATATCACCCCCTTTTTTTAAACAAAAGGTAAAGGCTAACTGGGCTTACTAGACCACAGCAGGAACCAAGCGGCAAGGGCGCACCACAGCACATGCAAAGACGAGGGATCTACACAATTTTAACCAGACTGTAATTTTGCTGGTTTTTATAGTCAGGCCAGCACTCCACTCTCACGACATTGATTCACTCACCCTTGAACTGTATCACAGGCACCCACACTTCAGGAGCTCCACTACAGAATGCAATACGCAAAATTTGTTAAAGGCCTTGCTGTCAAATGTTTAATTACTAGGTAAATTCAAATGACTCAGAGGCCAGAAAAAACATACAGTAAGAAGCTTTATTAATTGCATTTGGTCAGGTTTGTTACATTAATTCAAAGCACAGAGAGCGTCATCCATTTTACATGACAGCACTGCATCAACACCATCCATAAAGGCTCCCACCAGTCTGTCTACCAGCAATTTTCCCTTTGAAGTCTCATGAAATGACAATAGTGACCTGAAACTGAATTGCCTCCGGCCAGCTCCAGCAGACTGGAAACAGGTGAGCTTGGTGACAGCACATTAATACTTACCTGTAACCAGTCAAGCTTTCTCTAATTTAGCATGCATTTTGATTATTCAAACTTGTTTCTTACAGGTTGCAAAACACTGAATTACCTTTCTCCACTTCCAATCAATAATTTATTAGCAGGACCACTCAAGTCAAATCCTGCATTTTCCTCCCTAGAATCCCACCCTTCCCTTCTGGATGTGATCAGCAACACTGCTTTAACTCCTACTGAAGTTAATTATCAGCTCAAGTCTTGATCTTTAGCTGCTAGTATATCCCCTTCAAACAGCAAATAACATTATGTTGTCAAGAATATTCTTATTTTTGTTCTGTAGTTTCCATAGTCTCCCTGATTCCAAGTGCAGCAGCTTGGTTAACTATTTACTGAGCTTACTTCAGAAGACAAACCATTTATTTGGTGATCTCCATTCTACTGCCCAATAATTTTGTGAAGACTTCCCTTTTGTCTGTTCTCTTACTGTATGGGAACTGTTCTTTAACACTTCTGTTTTAGCTAATCAACACTGTCATGTTTCCACATAGCACAAAGCTGGAACAGAAGTGCATTCCAAAAGATATTTTTAAACAAGCTGGTACATCTTAGGTTACAGTCTGCTAACATGCTTAAGCTGTGCAAAGAATAAAGGCTACCCGGTAACTGAATGATTGGAAAACTCACACTAGCCGACAGATTTAACAAGGCAGCACTTCAAACACTCAGTTGGACCTGCAGTATCAGTAGTGACATTTCTACCACTGCACAGCATACAGTGAGTTGGTTAGGTCAGTGTAGGATTGCAAAGCCAGGGTGGCCTTGGGGGGTCCCAACAAAGCTATCCTTTACCGAAACTTCCGAGTGCTTCGCAAGCTAACTTCTCACATTAATGAAACACTCCGGGCAGGACCTGGCAATTACTGAGCCAAGTATTACCAAAGTCTCCCAGACCATAAAGGATTCCGATTTGCAGGATAAACAGGTCTGTTTGAAGTCTAGCCTGCCAAGCTAAGACCCACAGTACTCAGTTCTTTTCATATTACTTACTGCAATGCACACATTCATACATGCAAGCATGTGTATTGTTTATTCTACTTCCTTTGCTATTACAGATTTAACCAGAAGACCTGGAAAAGATTCCGGCTGGCTGATCCAAGTTGGTCACATGAAGAGGCTTCTTACCTTCAATCTGTGGTCACTGTTCAAATACTAAATTACACCTGCATGTAACTGCACAACAGTAGTTTAAGAGCTGCAAATCAGAATTGTACTGTTAGCGAGTTAAGACCACCACTACAATCTCAGGAGAACCATGTCCAATGGGCTAGTCATTCTTTTCAGGTATGACTAAACCTTACACAGGGCAGCTTTTAACTACATCTTTATAATACTTTCAAGCAAGATAATTACATTTTATTAACCAAGTCTAACCAAAATTTTTGCTTATATAATTTAAGAGACACAAACTTTTGTGGATGCAACAGCTTTATTGGAATGAACAAGTGCAGTGAAACTTTCACATGGATGCAAGCACTGAATAGCTACTTCAGTTACCACCCCTCAGGCGCAGCACAAGGTGCAGAGTGGACTCCTTCTGGATGTTGTAGTCGGACAGGGTGCGCCCATCTTCCAGCTGCTTGCCAGCAAAGATCAGCCTCTGCTGGTCAGGAGGAATGCCTTCCTTGTCCTGGATCTTGGCCTTCACGTTCTCAATGGTGTCACTGGGCTCAACCTCCAGGGTGATGGTCTTGCCAGTCAGGGTCTTCACAAAGATCTGCATGCCACCCCTCAGGCGCAGCACAAGGTGCAGAGTGGACTCCTTCTGGATGTTGTAGTCGGACAGGGTGCGCCCATCTTCCAGCTGCTTGCCAGCAAAGATCAGCCTCTGCTGGTCAGGAGGAATGCCTTCCTTGTCCTGGATCTTGGCCTTCACGTTCTCAATGGTGTCACTGGGCTCAACCTCCAGGGTGATGGTCTTGCCAGTCAGGGTCTTCACAAAGATCTGCATGCCACCCCTCAGGCGCAGCACAAGGTGCAGAGTGGACTCCTTCTGGATGTTGTAGTCGGACAGGGTGCGCCCATCTTCCAGCTGCTTGCCAGCAAAGATCAGCCTCTGCTGGTCAGGAGGAATGCCTTCCTTGTCCTGGATCTTGGCCTTCACGTTCTCAATGGTGTCACTGGGCTCAACCTCCAGGGTGATGGTCTTGCCAGTCAGGGTCTTCACAAAGATCTGCATGCCACCCCTCAGGCGCAGCACAAGGTGCAGAGTGGACTCCTTCTGGATGTTGTAGTCGGACAGGGTGCGCCCATCTTCCAGCTGCTTGCCAGCAAAGATCAGCCTCTGCTGGTCAGGAGGAATGCCTTCCTTGTCCTGGATCTTGGCCTTCACGTTCTCAATGGTGTCACTGGGCTCAACCTCCAGGGTGATGGTCTTGCCAGTCAGGGTCTTCACAAAGATCTGCATGCCACCCCTCAGGCGCAGCACAAGGTGCAGAGTGGACTCCTTCTGGATGTTGTAGTCGGACAGGGTGCGCCCATCTTCCAGCTGCTTGCCAGCAAAGATCAGCCTCTGCTGGTCAGGAGGAATGCCTTCCTTGTCCTGGATCTTGGCCTTCACGTTCTCAATGGTGTCACTGGGCTCAACCTCCAGGGTGATGGTCTTGCCAGTCAGGGTCTTCACAAAGATCTGCATGCCACCCCTCAGGCGCAGCACAAGGTGCAGAGTGGACTCCTTCTGGATGTTGTAGTCGGACAGGGTGCGCCCATCTTCCAGCTGCTTGCCAGCAAAGATCAGCCTCTGCTGGTCAGGAGGAATGCCTTCCTTGTCCTGGATCTTGGCCTTCACGTTCTCAATGGTGTCACTGGGCTCAACCTCCAGGGTGATGGTCTTCCCTGTCAAGGTCTTCACAAAGATCTGCATTTTTGCTCTGTAAGAGAAAATATTAAGTGTTGCTTCACTCATTTACTTCCTTTCATCGTCCAAGGGAAGTCACAGCAGAGCCAGCTTCACCTGCTGCCCATGGGGCACCCTAGTTTCACAGGCCCAGCACCAGGAGCCCCCTCTCCATGGAGACTGTGCATCGCAAGGGCGGTGCTCCCTGGGAGTGGCCGGCCCAGCGCCCCGCCCCGTGACGTCAGAGTAAAAGGACCGCCCACATCACGAGGGGCGGGACCACCGGTCCCACTCCCCTTCCCACCCAGGGCGCGCGCACCCGCTCGCCACCATCTTGGCGGAGGTTGTTACGCCTGCGCGGCCGCCATTTCCCCGGCCGCTCTTTGTGCTTCCTCCCCTTCCGCCATGTCTCCGCCACCGGCTCGCGTGGCTGCCGGTAAATCGGGAGGGGAACGTCCCGCCCCGTCTCCGCAGCCCGCCATTTCGCCCCGCACCCCCTCCACAGCCTGCCATCTCGCCCCGCAGCCCCTCCACAGCCCGCCATCTCGCCCCGCAGCCCCTCCACCTCGCCCAGCCGCACTCTCCCTTCCCCACACACCTCCCCTCCGGCCACCCGGCGCACGTCGAGCCACCTCTACGACAAAGGGCATTCCTGCTCCCTCCCCTTCCCCCGCGGAGGCCCCCCGAAGCGCTCACCGCGGGGCGCGCACGCCAAGCCGACAGCAAGACGCTCTCCGAGACTCAGGCGACTCCAACTGCGCCACACATTCCCCTCCCGCCCTTTATATAGCCTCGGCCGCCCCGCCCGCCGCGGCTCGGATCACTCCGCCAGGCACTATTTTCCCTGTCGCGCCAGCCGCAGCGGTAACGTGAGGGTGGAGGGCAACGAGTCCGGCAGCGCGGAGGAATCAAGGCGGTCCGCGCGGTGGTGGTTCGGCCTCGAGCGCTTGGAGGGCGGGGAGGGACAGTGAGTGGACAATGGAGCGCGGGGTAAAACCCGGCGTGGAGCCGCTGGAGCGGGGCCAGAGCCCTGAGGGGCCTGCGGCGAGGGCCCTCAGTTTTGGGGACGTGTACGTGGCTAAAGCCTTTTGTGCGACTTTTAAATCTTATTCAGGCTAGGCACCTGCGGTTCGGTCCCTGTTTCAAACGTGCCTCCTTGCTTTCCTTCCCTCGGGCACCGTGAGGAGAGGCGCCTCTGGCGGGCCTCGCCAGGAAGCAGGGTGCCCATGAGGAAAGGGAAAAGGGATTATTTTAGCCCAAAGGAAGCCACTTCTGTGTAAAAAGTCTCCGATATTTTTTAACGTGCCCCAAGAGAGTGGCAGGAGTGTGTGTGTTCCCCTCTCCTGGTCCAGAAACAGTATGGGAAGACACAAAACAGCTGGGGCTGGCGCAGGTAAAGGTCGACCCTCCGTGCCGCCGTCGCGTGTATGTTTGCGTACGTACAGGTGTGGTCCGGCGTGTGGCAAGGGGCAGAGAAAGCCACCAAGCGTCCGGCCGCCAAGCAGGAGCAGCCCCATCAGGGTAGGGAGAGAAGCTACCGGGAAAGCAGAAAGCTGAAGTGAAGGAGAAAGAAAGTTGAACAGAGCGAGAGGTCCGAGTCCTGCAGACAAGCTGTCCACCTGAGACATCACGGAGTGAGTATGTATTATAGATACACGTACGTAAAATGGAGTATATATCTGAGCTGTAATGGACTTTGCAACTCAGCACTGAGGCCTTGCCACGGCGGTAAAATTAATCACTAACAGAAATAATAATAATGCCTCTTTCTTATCCTGAGCCCACTTCGAAGGCAGCCCCCTCGCACACCTCCGTCGCGCTCGAGCTGGCTCCTGCGCCATCCTAGTCAGGGCGTACAGCGACTCGAGGGCACGGCTGAGCACAAAACCAGGCTGTTTGCAAGGCTCGCCAGACACTGTTCGGCTCAGTCCGCCAACAAAATCCTTCCTTTGCAGGCGCCCACAGAAAACCGCTGCCTACCAAGCGGACACAGATAATACCCAAGGCTGCACGCCAGTAGGAAAGGAGAGGAGGCCCAGCAACAGCCTTGTGATTGGTTTGAGGGAAACTGGCCCACGTTTCCCTGACACATGGAGATTTTACAGGAAGAGAATGCTCTGGGGACCTCTCAGTGCCTTGCATTTCTGTTAAAGCTCCATATTACAATAATTTAAAAAAAAAAACAAAAGGCAGCTCAAACATCCAGGTGGTTTAGCTGAAAAAGATCCCCAAAGGTCTTTTCGTTTCTGTGTAAGCTGAGGCTGGAATGGCGCTCAGTCACATACATTGTGTACATCTGGCGTTAGGTAAACATAAAAGATTTGAAAAGACTTTCAGATTTAGAAGGTCCTTCATCTTGTTTGAGAGTAAATAATAATGCCAAGCATATTCAGTTAGTTAGTATGCATTCAGGACTGGCCTGAAAATAGTTGAAAAAACACATGGCAATCTATTTCCTGACGAGACGGAGTTTTATAACGTGAATAAATACAGATGAGGCAGCGCTGTTCTTTTATTTCATTAGGCGAGGCAGCCTACCACTGGGCACCCTGAGTGAATTTGTACCTGTTGTCTGAATCCAGCAATCAAATTGTGGAGCAGTGCACCCCAAAAGTGTCAGATTCATGTAAAGTTCAGATTGCAAAACAGATGTTAGGTCCTAAATTAACAGAGTCCTTAAATAGGACTGACTGGCTGGCTGGAGAGCAGTGCTCTCCTGAACCGGGAGGAGTTGTCCCTGAACAAAGCCACTCCATTTTTCTCCTTCGCCATCTTTACAAATACCCCTTGCTGCGATTTCAAGGCAAGCTTGGTGAAGAGTACGGCGTTGGTCCAAACAGACCAGAATGTCTTGCACTGACAAGTACTGATTCATTATGCCCAAAAGTCTGTCACTTCATGTCTTTCATTATAAACTCTTTGGGGCAGGAACTCTTTATTGTGTTTGTGTGCAGTGTGTGTTCCTGAAACCACCAGCCCAGCCGAGGCGGTGCAGACGCTGCAGAGCCAGCGCAGAGCCAGCAAGGCGCATGCTAAGCCCCAGCTAAAAGCTCTTGCACCATCTTAGCCAGGGAGCGCGGGTACCTGTGCTGTCTCTGCTTTGTTAGCTTTTCCTTTGGCTCTGCGTCTGGGAGCGTGGCCCAGAGACCCCTGAGCAGGCTCTCGGGGGACTGCAGGTTTATACGTAGCCAGCTCTCTGCTATGTGAAGTAATGGTGCAGGGCTGGTAGGCCAGAGTTCCCCTAAAGTTCATACTTTGATGCCTCTCTCTTGCTTGAGGGCTGTTCTGCGTCTGTGGCGCCTTCGTCTGGCCGCGAGACACCCACACGTGAGAGGTGACCCTATCTGTGTATTGTATAGTTGCATACAGGTTAGAAGGAGAATCAAACACCACCAAAAGCTGTCTGATACCATTGATAAATCACCATAAGCAGTCCTTTCACGGATGCACGTGCATTAGTGGAAACACGGAGACTTTTTTTGTCTGATGCAACGTAGTCACTTTTAAACCCAGACAAAACGCCTCTCTGGGCAAAAAATTGGGGTGCAGGGAGGGAAAAAGGCAGCCCTGGAGATGCCGGGGATTGAACCCAGGACCTCATACATGCAAAGCATGCGCTCTACCGCTGAGCTACATCCCCCTGCCCCACACCCCACCTCATGGGGATGGGGCTATGAGGGTCCTCGGGTGGGTGTGCTCTGCCGGCTCTGTCCTGGGTGGGGGCTGAGCTGCCCCAGCCAGGGCCTGTGCTCACCCACGGCACTCCCTGCACTGCACACCCCCTTCCTGCTCACCCCTGTCCCATGGCAGGGCCAGGCGGGGAAGGGTGCGAGGTTCAGGGCAAGATTTGGCCGCAAAGGTCTGGCCTTCCCTGGGGAGCATCTGTTGACCTCATCAGTTTGTGGGATGAGATTTTAAGTCGGGGCTGGGCGGGGGGAGACAGGCAGGGCAGCTCCCCTGGCTAACAGCGGGCAAGCTGTGCCACCCATGCCAGATATGGGGCGGGAGACCCGGGGAAGGGGAGCTCCTGCCCTGGAGCAACAGGGAGTTGAAGCTGTGCCTGGTGTACAATACAAAAGGGAAAAAACCCACAAGCAACAGGGTGTATGTGGAAGAGGGAAGGGCAGCAAGAGCGATATAAACCCCGTGTAACGAGGGGACATGGGCAGCCAGATGGCTCCTGCGGCCAGGATCGCGCTGCAAGCAGCACAGAGCGATGGCAAACGCCAGAGGAGCACAGCCCCCGCCGCGCAGAGAGCTATGTGCGCACCTCAGACACGCGTTCACACACACAAAACTCAGCGTTTTTCCTTTCGGAAGTTAGAGAGCTTGGCTACACGCACGGAAACGGGGCCCCGGTGGGGAAAAAAGGAAGTCATCCTCCCCGTCGGGGAATCGAACCCCGGTCTCCCGCGTGACAGGCGGGGATACTCACCACTATACTAACGAGGACGGACTGGCAGGCGGTGCGCGGCGCCCGGCCGCTAGCTGCGCCGGGGGTCGCCGCCTGCTCCGCGCCGCGGGCCGCGCAAGGCGAACGGGCCTTACAGGGACAGCCGCGTCGCTGCGGGAGCGCCTTTGCCCGCGGCCCAGGGGCAGGGACCGGAGTCCTGCCGCCAGCTCGGCTCGGCGTCAAGAAGACCTCAGTCACCAAGGGGGAAAGAACAGAAAAAAAGGAAAAAAAAAAAAAAAAAAGACCCCTGCCGAAACCCGGGATCGAACCAGGGACCTTTAGATCTTCAGTCTAACGCTCTCCCAACTGAGCTATTTCGGCGGCTGCAAGGGCCCCCGCTGGCTCGGGCTACCACCGCCCGCGCCCCGGGCGCCCCCGAGCGCTCCGCGGCCCCCCCGCGCCCCCCTTGGCATCGCTTTCACCAGACTCTTGCGGGGACACGGCCAGCCCGGGGGGTGGGACCCCCCGGCGCCCCCACGACAAGAGCAGCAGCAGGCTGCTCGGGGCCGGCTCGGGAAGGCACCGTGGGAAAGGTGGCAGCCCCCGCCTGCCCTCCCAGGAGCACCCTGCCTCCCAAGCCGCCGCGTGCAGGTTTGCCACGCATCCTTTCTCGCGTTAGCAGATTTGGTCTAAGTCTCCCTTCTTGTCCTGCTCCAGTTTGACATACTCTGTTTTCTAATTTGAGGGGGGAAAAAATACCCTCCGCAGACGTGCACAATTGTAACGATTCGGAGAAGGTGCAAACGGTGCAGTTCTGCGGCGCTTCGGCCTACAGCTGCCAGCCTTGTTTACTAACGATCGAGTGAAGACCCCGGCGACCCCAGAGGGGCCAGCTCTTCACCCTAACAACGACCTCAGGGACGCCCTGGTGTACGTTATATCTCCAACCGGTTCGGTACGTCACTGAGCATCAACTCCTCCTTACGTGCTCCACTTCTCGCTTTAGTTCTCCCCTTTAACCAGACGACCTACAGGCCTCGGCAGCCAGCAGGCGAGGCAGGCGCTGCCGCACGGGCGGCGCCACTGCGTGGACCCCCCCCCCCCCCGAGGCTCCTTGCTGCAGAGCCGCCGCTCACGCAGCTTCCGAGCTGTTTTGTCCCGGCTGAAGGTCGCCGCCTGCCCCCGAACCGCCAGGCCAGCGGTGCTGGGGGCCGCTACGCTGGGGCATCGCAGGGACTGCGGCCCAAGGGCCGGATTTCGGATTTGTCAAACCGACGCGGTCTCCCGCCTGCACAAAACGGACGAAAACAGGGGAAAACGGCCGGGGGCCCCCAAAAGCCGAGCCTCCCCGTCGGGGAATCGAACCCCGGTCTCCCGCGTGACAGGCGGGGATACTCACCACTATACTAACGAGGACGGGCACACTACGCGCTCTCCCCCGACGCCGCTATAACCGCGCGCCGGCGCCCGCTCCGCGGGGAGCGCCGCGCCGCGGGGCTGGGTCGGGCCGGAGCTGCGCCGGCGCCGCCGCCACGGAGGCGGAAGGGAGCGGCCGGGGGGCCGCGCAGCGCCCGCGGCTCGCGGAGCGGGGCCTGCGCCCGGCACAGCCGCCGCCGCATCTATCTGGGCGCAGCGCGGAAGACGCTCCACAGCGCGGGGATGTAGCTCAGTGGTAGAGCGCATGCTTTGCATGTATGAGGCCCCGGGTTCAATCCCCGGCATCTCCACTTTTTTTTTTTTTCTTTCTTTTCTTCTCTTCATTTTTCGGAATTTGTAAATCGCCGCGGGATTTCCGTTCTTTTCTTCCCTCGCGTGAGCAGTTTACAAAGTCCTGCCGCAACCCTTGCTAGAGAGGAAGAAGCACTGCGTGTAACGCCAGCCCAGCTAAGAGCACAGGCAGCTCTGATTCCTGCTAGAGACTATGGTGTTGCAGCACTCGCTATAGAGACTCAGCTACAACAGGGCGTTTCCCTTCTCACTCACGTTTCATCAAGCACGTTACATCTTAACGCTTACTCGTGTTGGACTGGGCCCCTGCAGCGCGTAGGAGCAGGGGGAGCACACATTCAGTGTTTACCACGGTTGGGTTGCGTTGGCTTCTTCAGGAGCATGAGCTCTCCAACCACCCCAGCAGCAGGTATCCTGACCCACCGGCTGCATATGAGCAAGGCAGGGGCTCTCCGGGTCCTGGGCCCAGCTCCTCTCTGCAGGCAGAAGGGTTACTGCCCACACGCCCTAATATTACACCCCCTAATGTTAAACCATTACAAGCAACAGAAAATTAACAGTGTGAGCACACAGCTTAGCAAGGAGGCAAACCAGTAGGTGAAAGGAAAGGGTAAGGCCAAGCAGATTTCCCTCTGGCTCTATCAACTTTCTTCTTGCAGAAACAGCAACTGGGCTTTGCAGTTCCTGTTTTGATTCTATTCATCTTTACACATCCACAGGATGGTTGTTCTGAGACAAAACGTACCTGAAAAATCTGCCACGCAAAAGGTTTTTCTTGGACGCAACTTGGGCATTTACAGTCCAGCCAGGGAGCAAGGTGGGGGCAGCGCAATGCTCAGTTGTCCTGGCACAGTCCCACTGTGCTTCAGGGGAATTTGGATTTCCTTCAGGAAATTCCTGGCAAAGTTCAGCCTTGGCTATAGTTTGGTACGTGAAGGCTGAGCAGTCTGCTCATGCTAACATTCAAGGGCATAAAAACAACTGTCTGGACTTGTTCAAAGTTAAGCTTTGAATTCCCCTCCACTTCAGACAACTACACACCAAGCCTGCGGAACGTTGTCTCACACCCTCCCAGGATGCAGAAGTTAACACAGAACAATTTAGCACCATGCTGCATACACTAGCACTCGCAGCTTACTGAGTCACCCAAGTGCCAAACCAAGGCACTGCAGCCCCAGTCCAGGGAACAAGTGCTTTGTCTCAATTTTTTTTCCTTATCAATACAAAACTACAGAAAAGAGTGGCAAAGTTTATTTGAGAAAAGCCCTTTCCACACTATAAGCATAATCTATTCATGGGTCTGCTTATAGTCATGGATCAGCAACTGCAGGACTGGTCTCTGCTAAGGCTGAAAAAGGGTTGTTTTATACTTAGTAGCTCTCTGCATTTCTAAGGGTACTTGCTGCGCCATCTCCACCAGCTCTTTTACCTCTAAAAGATCTATCTGGCCCCCCCCCCCGCTTGTTTACGTCTTAAGGCTTCTTTCCTAGCTAACACCTGTTGCCTAAAGCATTTAGAAATAATAGCATTTTGTGTTTACGGAAAGAGGGCATCTCTTGTACATGCCCTGCTCTCATTCCTACTTTTCCCAGAGAGAGCTTTGCACTGCACAAATGCAAGCACACTGACACAGCAAATGAGAAAAGGCAGAACACACTCGTGGGTGGCTGGGAGGAGGGAAGGCCACCCCAAAGCAGTTTTTTAGTCATCTGGCTTCAAAGACTACACACAAATAAGTTACATACAGAAGGGAGAGGAATTCTCCCCATCCTACTTTAGGGATGGGCAAGTGTGCTGCAAAAATAGCAGAGGAAGGAATGGACCACGCAAGAGGGGAGATTCAAAAAAATTACAGTAGTGAAGGCAAGGCCCATGGGTACTGTGATCCAATGACACATTCCTAGAGGGGGAAGCAGGAAAAGAAATGTTGGGACCAAAGGTTTAGCCTGACTTCGGAGCTGCGGTCACACGCGAGGAAGAGTCCAGACAGGTCTAGAATTCTGTTTATTACACCATCCCACATAGAAAATATTTCTCCTGTGCAGACCAAGACCTCTACATGCATAGCATAGTCCATTCGACTAATATAGTCCAGAGAGAAACTTCAGTAACAAATAATTAATAAAATACAATGGATAAAATTATCCAAACATTAATATTACAAAATACCAGTGAAACAGCTGGTAAGGCTTCTGAGAATACAGAGGGCTTCCCAAAAGACACTGAGTAACAACCAGTTCACTTATTAAAAGGTACGTGCTAACAGTTAGCAAGTCCATTTTTGTTCCAAGGAGACCCTAGCCCTCAAAGCATCTTGGAGAAAAGGCGCCCCAGAGAAGAGAGGTCAGACACTTCACAGTGCTACAGGTGGCCACTTCTTGGCTAGATCATCATGCATAACTTCAGGGATCCACTGACAATAGGCGGAGAGCAAGTCTGGAACGAAAGAGAGGAACCATCAGGCAGCTCCAGGAGGAGTCAAGGACTGGAGCAGGCTGCAGGAAAGACGAGGTCAAAAGGCATCAGCCTGCTCACACGCAGGCTGGGGAATGAAGGCAAGTCTTGCCGAGAGTAAAAACCACCTTTCTGTCACTACGACTGTGTCTGAGTTTTGACAGCTATATGCAGATATAGAGGTATCAAGTATGGAAGAAATACCATTAAAGCTATCACTGCAATCCTGTTTGGAGAAATTTTTAACACTTTGCTGCTGCTTCTATAAGTGAACTCTGATAATTCTGGTACCCTAATATCGATAAAAATGAATTTTACCTGACATTGAATTTTTCCTGTATCCACTGACAGCACCATCATAGAATCCAGTCTTTTAAAAACCCAAACCAAAACAATCTAACTTTGGACAGAACTACAAGAAAATTTCTCACATACAAAGAAAATGCTGCTTTGTAAAGGACAGGAAGCTCCACAGTCCTTCACAAAAGCCAGTCACACAGCACTGACTCCAGTACAAAAGCAACAAATATATGGAGTATGTGAAGTAAAACAGACCACCTTTTTAATTATACTTCAAAAATATCAACTGTGCTTGAGACACCACAAAGCCCCCACCGAAATGACTAATCAAGCAGGACACTCACACTTCGGATTCTTCTTCCATGCAGCCAGCAAAGCATCACGATTATCACAGTTTTCTGCAACCAGAGCCTGCAGGAGGGTTTCTGTTCGGGGCTGAAGCCTAAATAAGTCCAAAATAAAATGGTGCAACAAAGCAACGTTCATTAGCTCAACTTCGCAAAGAAGTACGTCACAGCTTTCAGCCTACCACTCTCAATGCAAACTCTTATACTGTTAAGAGACTAAATGCAGATGTGTAAAAACACATGACCTTTGGATACAGGAACGTGTCATTAGCTTAGAAAAGTTCACTAGAAGTCGTTTATGGCCCCACCACTTTTTTGTTAAAGGAAAAGTAGCAGATTACTCTCATTGTCGATGGCACAAAGAGACACTGATAAACTAGCTCATGCGGGGAAACAGAACTACACAAAACAGCACAGCACAAAGTAAAGCAAGAAGGAATCCACAGGTCTCATGCTGAGCTCTTAACTGACCAAAAAAAGGAAAACCCTTGTAACTGTAGTGTAATGTTTGTGACCTCAGCGACATTTAGCAAAGTCTTTCAAAATTCTTGCACCTATCAGCTCCATGAAAACTCATAGAAAACTCACAGACAAAACTTACTATGGTAAACAAGAGAGGGCAACACAGGAAAGAACATGAGAGGCAACAGTTGACTCCTTTTGAGGGTCACAGTTCTATAAATGTCATTAAAAGCACCAGAAAAAAAAAATGGGTGAATGTGTTTAAAAAAAAAGTTTCCAAAGAAAAAGCATGACTGGCCAATCGCAATGACAAATAAGAAAAACAGTTACTTAAATATGTGAGCAATTTATCTGTACAGATTTAGCCCACAATGGTCAGTGTGACTAGTGGGTTGCACGTGCGCTTCCATATTTGCCCTTAAAATAAGCCAATTCTCTTGGGACAGAATTTTTCTTGGTAAGAACAAACAATTTTCCTCTCCCCACAACAACTTAGGTCATTATGTAGAATACCCTCCCCAGGACTGAATTTCTTTCTTTTCTTTTTTTTTTTTTTTTTTTTAAAAAGGGCATTAAAAATATTCAGCAGCGACAACAAATTAAGTTTCTTTTTAACAACTTACTTGGACCACGTCTTCAGCATTATGAGAGGACTGGACAGCAGACACTGGCTGTAAGAAGCCAACTTCTCAATGACCTGGAAGATTTGTTAGACTGAGTATATAATGAACAAGGTAAATGAATTGTCCTGTGCAAACAAACATTGATGAACATAGGCTCCTATAGATTTCAGTCCCATATTCCCCATCATCATCTCTCTCTCTTCTATGGCCCCATACAAGTCTTGTCCTGCCTAGCTTGCCAGATGACTTCTGTCTCTCACAATGGACAAAGACCCAAGTTATAGCCGTTCTTCGTTTCCTTTAGGAAAACGGGACTTTATTCACGTCTCTCTCCTCTCACCCAAATGCCGACTTCCAGGCCATTTCATACTTTAGAGAGGTCTTCCCTCCCCCATCAAATGGGGCAAACTCCTGAACTCACTGGGTAGTTATCAGGAATGGGCACCCAAAGAAAGCAGCCACAAGGCTCGCCTCCTCTAGAAACTGGTCTAAAAACCTATTGTTAATGTCAAGGAAGTGAGGCAGCTGGAATATGCTTACCTTTCCTTCAAGCAGGAACCTGGCAAAGTATTTATAGCGATCAATACCTTCTGGATAATCAACTTCTACAGCAGGCAGCTGCCAGTTAACTCGATCTGGAAAGAAAGATCACACAGTCTCCTAAGCAGTCAAAGAGGAGGCTAACTTTCCAAGTGAGATGTGACAATAAGGTGCTAAGAGAACTGGAGAAGTAACTGCCATCACCCGGACGGCCTCGCTCCTTCACAACAGCGGGAAGACGCGGGCTTAAAACAGCCATGCCAATCGGAAGGTGCTGGTATTTAAACGCTGTGAATCCCATGGACCTACTCAAACCACTGTTAAGCACTTTGAACAGTCCAAACTGAGCTCAACCTCTCTGGTGTTGTTGACAGTATTGTTAAATAGCGTTACAATAACTGAAGAGCAGCTTTTGGGCTGAGAGGTGTTTCAAGAAACTTACAAAAGACACTTGGCCTGTGGCATCGAATTCTGCCTGTTTCGGAGCAGTAAGATGGAGGAGGATTTTCCAGGGGTTTTCCAAAGTGGCAGTAAGGCGGCAACAGAACAGGAATCCACTCAGGTTCGACGGCAGACACACCTTAGAAAGGGAAAACATGCTGCAAAATGAAGTCCTGCTGCCAAGAGCCAGCCATGAGTCAACAGTCCTAAGAGTAAAGCACACAATCAGGCTCTCATCTCCCCAGAGGCAAGAGTTATTTATGGGTTATTTTTAAAGTCAGCTGCACGGATTTAATTTCTATTGCTTGTGCCATGGTTGAAGGGCAGCTACTGCTGACCGGGCTGGTGCAGAGCAGCTGTTTCAGAAGTCCAGCTTTGCTCCAGCATATTTTACTAGGGAAAGGGGAGGAATACACTGGGCCCATTTTTCCCAGGTTAAACTCTAGGAATGTTAAGGATCCAAATCCCAAGAGGCTATACCACTCTGTAAAGGAGAATACAGGTTTGTGCTAGGACACCAGCAGCAAGAGAAATGTTCTGTTAAGGCACTTCCAAATTCCTAACCATATCTGCAGAACGAGCACGGACCACCGCAGTGTTACCTTTCATATATAACTTTGTAGTCTCAACAATTTCTTGGTACACCACAAACTCTGGGAGTTGTTTGAAGAGAATCGAGCTTGGATGGATGAACACCGGTTCGTCCAGGAGAGCAGTCTTTAAGGAGAGCATAGGGGATTCAAGCAAAGTAAGACAAGTTACTGGCAATCCAATTCCTTGACTGCATCAAATTTCAGCCTCTCCGAGCTGTACATTTATATTGTTTCCATAAGTGTTAGAGGTCTTAATAACACCATCCTTTTCTGCTTCACCTCTCTGGAGACATCAAGAGCTTTCCAAGATGCACTAACTGCACTTCCTAGCTCTTTTGTAACAATTCCTACATGAGGACTGGGAAACTGCAACATGGGAGACTTTCAATTCTGCGTAGAGAAAGCCAGCGCGCACAGCCCCAGTGCCGTATCCAGCCAGAAGTCCGGGCTTTGCACCGGAGCGTCTCCCTGACGCACAGACATGAGGGAAGAGGAGTTCAGTCAAATCAAGCTGCTTACCTTGTAAGCATTTTTCCACTTGTCATCCAGGAGTTCCTCTGCCTGAACCCTTCGGGCAACGTGATCCCCCAGCCCTGCCAACACAATCTGTCTCAAGTAAGTCGCTTGAGCTTCTGTTGGGGGCTTCATTTTTGGATCAACGTAGAGGCCGGCATCAGAACAGATTGAGTTAACTGAGGGGAGAAGAAAAAAGGGAGTTAACATTTGATGGAAAGAAAATGTTTCAACAAACAGTCCAGCTGATTTGCTGCCCCCTGAAGGAAGACAAAAAACAGCAATTCCTCTCAAAACCCACAGGCTTTTACCTGCTGTTGTCAGCTGCCCTCGCAAGCGCCTGATTTCCAGCATGGCTTTGTATCGTAGCCCATTTTCTTCACAGAATTTAGGAGTACACCCTGCATATTCACAGGCCCCCACTGCTCCTGTAAGTGATCAGTCAGGTGGAGAAGACAAAAGACTTAGTAGATCAGGAGTTTTCCGAGCACAGCATTAAACTGTGGGGCAATACTGTCACAGGCCCACACGGACATACCACAGCTCCCACACGTTCAGGGTTGTTTGTTAGCTTGGGATGCTTGGAGGCTGCCTGGAGAACAGCTTAGAAAACATTCCACTAGACTTAGCCCTACAGCAGGGGGATGACTTTGGTTATGTAAAGCCAATAGCTCAGGGTCACAGGGAGGAGAACAGAATGGAAATGACAAGTACAGGGAAACTGCTCGCTGTAATACCTAACATCACCATGAGGTCTCCCAGCTTTTGCATCAGCCCTTGCCCAGCCCAGATCCTTTGCATCTGTAAAAGCTTCCCTTTCTTCCCCTTTAGCTTCGCCGTCTCTTCCTCACTTACTGCTGGTCTGAAAGAAACATGAAACACAGCATCAATCAGTATCGTGCTTACACACAGAACGGCCTCAAAGCAAGAGAGGCAAGTTTAAAAACAAGCTTCAGAAAAGCTCAGTGCCACCGCAGAGTCAGGAGTCAGCACTGCCTTATCACTGTGCTGTGACCAGGTCGTGTGTCCTATAAATAAGATCTCAGGCTAGTTTACTCACCTGTCAAATTCTTCAAAAAGCTCCCGGACAGTCATTGCAGACACTATGGTAACGGTGTATGGCAGGCAGTCGTGCTGCCTACTTAACGCCAGCATCTTTGCATAGCGGGGGGCTACAGGAAAAGTGGCCATTACTCTGCCCAAGGGAGTAATAGGGCAACTCAGCTTCGCTGCCTGCTGCTCCTTCAGCCTGGAGGAGGAGAATGAGAAAAGTCATGCAGTAAAGTAACTTCTGCTTTAATACAAGTTTGGGTTTCTGGTTTCGGCAGCCCAATTCATTTCTTTTGGATTTATCTCTGCTTTTGTTACATGCAACTCCCACCTGCCCTGCATGGAGCGCTCCTAGCGCTGCCTTTCCCTGCCCAGTCCTCGGTCTGTTCCAGTGGCTACGAAAGCCCGGAGACCCTCTTGGGCTGCAGGACCAGCAGCTTTCTGGTTCCTGGCAGAGCAGCACAGCTGCCAAACAGCATCTTCTAACTCCTCAGGCCAGCACACAACAGAACACCGCGGCACTTCTTACCCTTTTCACTGTAACCCTGTGCAGAAAGGCACGTATTCCAGAATAGCTGTGCCCTAATGGTTCTGACAGAAGCATATTCCAGAATTAAACACACATTGAGGCTCAGACCAGGGAAACAAACACGGGTGAACTAAAGGCTGTTATAACGATGCCAGTCTGTACTGAAAGGCACATTCTCAGAAGTGAAAGATGCAATGGAAACGTGAGTGGGTGGGAAAGCAGCGCTCACTGCCTTGGTAACTGGTGCTTTATCGCTGTGGGAGACCACAGACACCGTTACCTTCCTGTCGTCGGGGGCTCCTTCAAGGCACCCAGGGCTATCAGCAATTCCTCAGCTGCTGCAAGTGCTTCCGCTGGAGGCGGCGTTGGGAATGGGAAGTTGATTACCTAGAGACGTCAAGATGAAACGTCTGTCAGTGCATCACTGACATGGCTCTTGCTGAAGAGCAGAGTCTGAATGCAGTAAGAAGTCCGCGGAGTGTAAACCTCTCGTTTGACTATGTATGCCAAACAAAAACATTTAGAAAGTTTCCCAGGAACAAGAGGAAAGGACAGATCATGGGAGGAAACAAAATACTTAGGAAACAGGAATACCAGTGTCACTCTTAACTGCCACCGCCTAGGTGAGGCTGCTCTACGGTCTAACTCCTAACTATTTCTGTCTCTGCAGGTGCTCAACTATCTCCAAAACATAATCTCTGCTTCGTCAGGGGAAGGATGACTATTTCTCATGCAATTCTAGAACCTGAAGGAAGGTCTGTGAAGTTAAACACATGCACGCAACTTCGGCTCTTCTTGCTTCTTCAGTATAAAAATAGCCTCCATTCTTTCTTAAAAAGTAGGGATCCATTTTGTCCCTCCCTCTAAACTACAGGATTGTTACTTTGCTGATTTTTAATTAGTAAGAATCTGATGAGAAGGCTCCATTACCTGAGCCAGAAGAGAGGAAGCTGCAAAGTCTATTAACGTCTGATGTAATTCACAGCAATTTCTGCAATTTGCAGAATCAAAACCTAGTCCCAGGACCCTCATTTCTAACACAAGACACAGCCTCAAGCAGTGAGAATAAAGGACAAATTTATGTTTGCTTCTGGTTCCTATGGACAAGCATTTTAGTAAGTGCCGCGGCACAAAACCAGTTTTACACTTCACCTTTTCTATGTTCAATGCCTTCATTTGCAGGATCAAGTCTTCTACTGGTCTCTTTGTTATTTCTGGAGCAGAAAATTGCTCAAAGTCCATGAAGACCGCTGAAGAATATAACCTAGTAGAACAGAAGTGCTGCTCAGAAACTTAAAAGAAATCTTAACTCAATAGATATTCATCCAAAACTGGCCAGAAAATAGGCAGCTGTGGGATACTACTTACATCACCACGTAACTATTTGCATAGTTCAGGCATACTACCTTATTCACAAAAAAAAACAACTTAGAAAGCCATGCCAATCTGGCCACCAAAATCAGGGGTTTAAGGAGGAGACAGCCTCTGAGGAGCCTAACTGCCAAACTTGCACCATGCGTGTCAGTTTGCGTTCAGCTTCACCTCTTCTATTTAGATTAAGAACAGAGAAAAACAAAATGTTTTAAGTAGCACTAGTGCCCTGTGAAAGTAGGGCAGTAGGAACAACTAAAGGCAGTAGGACAAGAGAAGCTATCAAATTCACAGGGACACTTGCCGGGCTTCTCGTTCTCCTAACCCTCCTCATGGCAGCTAGCTAACCTGTAACAGTGCCCTGGTTCAGTCCGGCCAGCGCGACCTGCCCGCTGGTTAGCCGAAGCTTGAGATGTCCAGGTGACTCTGAAAGATGAAACCCCAGTAATTTTGTCGTAAAAACGTTTCTTGACCTTTCCACAGTCAACCACGTATTTGATGCCAGGGATGGTAAGTGACGTTTCAGCCACATTGGTGGCTACAACACACAGTCTCGTTCCTGCAGGAGGAGGCCTGAATACCTACAGCAAACAGATAGGCACGTGCAATGCATTGTCAGTAAGGGAAAAGAGACAGTCAATTCACAGGGGTTACAAAGATTACAACACGTACAGTACAGCAAGTGAAATAAAACCAAGTCAAAAACTTATATTCTTTGCCTCCAGCTCTGGAGCTCTCTATTCAGCTCAGTTAATCCCTCAGAGAAACATGCACAGCACGCACCTTCCACGCGGTTCATACACCAATGACTACTCATATTCAGACACTGCTGTCACCTCTGAGGTCCTAAGAGGGAACATAAGAATCTGCAAGTGCTGCTGCATAGCAGTAGGATCCTGGCAGGCCCCATGGCTGTGACTACATTTAACATGCTACAGGACTGCAGTCTTTCATGTCTTCCAGCTTGCTGAACTGGCACATTAGGGACAACACGGCCCAAGCAAGGCCTGCTCTGATCGCACCCCTGTTTGCCCATTGGCCCATTCAGTCCAGCCACTGATGGACGTTCCGAGACGCAAATTTTAACTCACAACACACATGTGGCTTAACAAACAACACAGCCACATATCAATAAAGGTCACATTCTTGCATCAACAAATCCTTTACCTTTGCTTGTTTCTCCGGTGCTAGTAAAGAATAGAGAGGGAGCACACAGAGTGGAAGGGAAGAATCTGATTTCTCATCTGTAAAGAAACAAAACAGTATTCTTAAATACACAGTAAGTCAACTTGCAAGGCTGAACCACGACGTCTTCACAGACCCAACCTCATTTCAAATCAGCAACAAAGTATTTGGTATACAGCTGAAAATGGAAAACCTTAATAGTTTTTCCATTACACAGGTGTGATGTGCTGTCATGCCAGTTTAGCAAAGGACAGCTATCTTGTGTCACGCATTTCCCAGGCGACGGTAGATATGCAATTGCTATTTCATAAGTGCCAAACCTTCTTCCGAGTCTGCATCTCCTAAATCAAGGTCAAGATCAGATCCTGCAATGTCATCATCAGTTTCAGCATCTCTGTCTTCATCCCCTTCATCCACTGGTATGACAGAGTAATTGTCCAGATCAATTTTAGGGAGTGTCTGAAGAAGACAGGAAAGAAAAGCACAAAGCATTAAAAGCCTTTCGTGTCTTATGTAACAGACACGATCAACAATTCCTATTGCTTTAAAAGCAAACCTGAGTGCTTATCCCAAACTTTTGCTGACATGAAGGTGACAAAGGGAACGAGTGAGTTCATTTATACTTCAAGGCTGAGATGCTAATTCAACATTTGGTAACTGTGAGAGTCGGGGAGGAAAAACCCAGCATTTTGTGCAGAGCCAGTTCTTTCCATAGGGATTTTTACTCTTCCCCACAATTGTCCTTTACTTGAAGCCACTTCAGCTACCAGGATCCGATGTCAAACATTATATCCATAACATCGTAATTTCCTGCTAACAGATTTCACGCAGGACTTGGTCAGAAGCCAAACACTATTCTCACTCAAAGACACGTCAGTCTAAATTTTGGATAACTAATGGTGAGGCGAGAGCAATCCTGGAGCCAGCAAGTCTAGAACTCCTTCCATTAAAGTTTTATCGGTTAGGACTTAACTGAAATCAGTCTCCTGCCTGTAATGCCCACGGACGCATTTCAGTGCTCTGCTGCTCATAATGCAAAGTTACCGGTGTAGATAAAGATGTTCCTTCTAAACACTGGAGAATTCCACTGAAGAAATGATCCCTTGAAAAACATTTTATTTTTCCCCACCAGAAAATGGTGAAAGCAAAAACTAGTACTTCCTCCTTGGACAAAAGGGAGATGAAAATATTCTTGGAGCTTAAAAATAAATTATAGATTTTAAATCATTTTAAATCATCCTGCTTTGCCTGTGTCTCAAGACATTTCAGGATGGCGCTGACCTACACACATCCCTGAAGGGATATATTCCCTGTATTCCCTGAAGGGGACATACGTAGGACACAAGGCTTTGTGCACATCTAGAACAGAGCCTGGAGAGAAACACAGCTACCAAGGAGTACTGCTTTGCAGGGAGGTACCTGCTCCTTCCTGTCTCTTGGTGGAATTCTAGCCATCACACATTACCATAGCTTTCTTCCTTTTCCTGGATTTCTTAAATTTTCTGATTTCTTCCACTGATTCTTCTTTGTCATCATCTCCTACAGAAACAGCAAGTGGAATTCTTGTTAGCTCAGCGCGTTCTCCTCCGTAGCGAGTGCGGAAGCCTGGTCATGCTCTTTGCATGAGATCCACGCAATCTTGCTTGGGATTCAAAAAGTGTCACAGTATGCAAAAAAGCCAACAGTCATGTTGAGGAAAGGGATGACCCAGAAGTTTAACGTTCAGGCTCGGTTTAGGAATCATACAATGACTGAGTATTGACAGCAATACACACAAGAACTATACGTCTTGAGGTTTCAAGAACTGTACGTCTTGAGATTTAGGAGAGGATTAGCTGGCTATATCAGAATTTAATTTTCTAACTTTCTAAAGACATTTTGGAAAATTCCACTATCCTAAAAACAAACAGTCTCCAAAAAAGCAGCAGTACTTCCACTTGTAACTCAATCAACAGAACGACTGAAGAAATGCAATGGATTCCAGGGAACCAGAAGGCATCATATGTAAAAGCCTTTTGCCCTGAACTCAAATCAGCACAAACAGAACAATCGGTTATCAAAATCATCTATATTAAGCCCTTTCCCCACTCTTGGTTTTTAAGGTTTCTTTAGGTGCAAAGCAAGTTAACTTGTTGGTGAGATGAATTCCAACTTTAACAGTCCTTTATTCTGTAGCGTTACCTGCAGTGTTATTTTTTTGGAATGGAAAAGCTTTCCTTAGCCTTCTACAGAGTGAGTGAACTTCCGCCTGTCCTGTTAAAAACACCAAAATCCCACCTGCAAGAGAAGAGATTACTCTAAACCTTAGCACAGTTATTTCATCTTGGAAAGCTTCAGAACTCATTCTTGATAAGACAGGTCAAATATATGCCAAGTAAAAAGGAGGAACAGAGTCTTTGTCTGCACTTGTCTCCTGCTACTCCCTCAAGAGACATACTAACAGAACGATGATTTAAGCGAAGGCTAATTTGCACAACAAAAGCCTTCCAAGTAAAAGTACATAATATATCATTACGGTCCAACATCTCAGTTCCAAAAAAACAAAAACAAACAAACAAAAAAAACAAGACAAACGACCCCCCCCACACACACACACATCCACAACCACAAACCCACACGTTAAGCGTAAAGAATCTGAGAGGTTCTCTGCAACGACCTTACCTGGGGGTAACATTCGATGGATTTTACACACTTTTCTGAAACACTCCCCACTATAGTCATCTAGAGGGGTTTTCTTGTTGAAGTGAATAGTTACAGGGAATTGCCTTGCATCTACCTAGACAGGAAACAACAAGAAACAGATAGTGCTGTATAACCCAGCACAATCATTGCAGCTTTCACGGGAGAAACAGGAAACTCATCCAGCGTTCTGTTCAGCTCTTATTTCTAGTAACCTAAAAACCACTGGACCCACAGAAGTCAGTGTTGTCCATCCTGAACACTGTGAAACCAAACTAGAAACGAAACTTTTTTCTCTTTCAGATCATCATCTCAGTTTGAGGCTTCTAGTTCTCCCAAGCTGTAATTTCCAGTCTTTCAAGATAACTCAGTTCCTGCCAGGCAAAGTTTTCCTGATATTTTATTTCTCTCCATTTTTACGGAGAGAAAAACACCCAAAAGAAAAAACAATCCAAACAAAATAACTACTTTTAAACTGATAGCTGCAAGATTTCAGCACCAACGGGAAAGATTAGCGTGCCCCAATTTTATTTCGTAAAGAATGCCCTCACTGTATTTCAGCCATTACAACAGACTTGGATCCTAGTAAGAGGAATGATACCTGAATAACAGGAGGTACCGCAGAAAACAGCCTCTTGTTCTCAGTGAAATCTTCAACACGAAGCGTAGCTGACATGATGATCAGCTTCAACGGTAGCCCTTTCTGCAGGAACACAGATGTGCTGTGTTATTCTGTGCCTGAAAGCATATAGCAGCTAAGCTACACAGCACACAAACCCACTACTGTTTTAGCAGGTCTGCATACAAGTATTCTGCCCCAATATGCTCAAAAGGTAGCACAGTAAAAGCACCACGTCAAGTGACAGCGGATACGCAGAGAGCTTCAAACGCTACCTGTCTTAAAACACATATGCCTGTAAACCACTGAACTCTCCCATCTCTGTGCATTATACACACACGCACCCATAAGTGAAACAAAAACAGATAACAAGAACTGTCACACAGTCCACCAATCCTACTTCCAGCACCTGTCAGGACTAAACGCTTCAAGCTGTCTGCCAGGATGTCAGGAAGTCTCCTCCTCATCACTGTTATTAGCTGGCTTATTCCAGTGTAACAGTAAGCACCTCACTTTCTGGCAAGCTGCTAGTTTTAAATCTTTACCAGTGTCTTGTGGCACTGTAAGTCTGGAAATTAATTGAATATTGCCCGGAAAATGATCTCTAGGTACTGACGTGTACTATTTTTACCCTTTTTGTAGGTGCTGTGCTTCTTCTATCACATGGAAAGACAAACATGCGTTATCTGTGTCTGTGCTATTTTACTGTTTTCCATCACATTCGCATTGACTTCCACACCAGAGTCCCTCTCCCTCCTCGCACAAAGCCTTTTCTTGTCTAACTGTCTCACATCCCCTTCCCCAGTCTGCCCACTTCTAACACTGAAAACACTGCCAGGCCACGCAGCTACTCTTGCTTCTCTTACCTTTTCACGAAGAGGCACAATGCGAGACAAGAGGCCTATCAAGATATCTGTGTACATACTTCTCTCATGGGCTTCATCAATAATAACTACTTTGTACTTTGAAAGCAGAAAGTCCTGAGAAGAGAGAGAGAAAAGATCAGAGGTTTCAGCACATGAGGTCTCATCCAAGGTTGTCTAAGTCATGACAATCTATAGCTACACAAACACTGATTCCACCCTGATCCTCATGGCTGTAGCATCTCGCATGTATTTGAGCACAGTTTAACATGTTTATCCTCCTGCTAACTGACTGTGGCAGGTAACTAAGGCAGTGAGGAGCTAAGAGACAGGCATACAATCCTACACGAAACAAGCAGCCTATCACTGACTCGAATCCCAAAGCCTACATGAAGCAGCCTAGTTCCTGAGACTCTCTTCCTTGCTCTTGTTTTACAGAGCAAGAAAACCCAACGTTTAGAGACCGAGACAAGGAATATAAAAGGTTAACATGAAATACACCTTCAATGCTGAAAGTGGATTCGCTTTGAAAGGCTGCTAACAAAGCAATGCAAACTGACTGGCGTTTCTTTCTAGCTATACAAAAGACTTTCCTTTTTAATATCACTGAGGACAGCAACTTACCTTCTGAATTTCTTTCAGCAGCACACCATCAGTCATGAACTTGATTTGTGTTTTATCTGTCACATTTCCTTCATACCGTATTTGATATGAAACAACTCTGTAAGGAAGAATCAAGATAACATCAGGAAGCAGTCTTTAACCTAATTAAAATCAAGACCTGATACCAACACAAGGAAAAGTACATAATCGACTCCCCAGGGCCTAGCGTACACAAAACGCTAGAAGCTGGGACGCAGAGGAATTTCAGTTTGAATCTTTTCACTATTGTGGGACACTTTCTCATAGAGACACAAATTAGGACTGCTTCCCTCAAACCACCTCCACAAAGCTCTAACTTACAACCATCAGTAGCACCAGGTCTACGTGTTTTTTTCATAGACAACCCGGTGGGGCGGGGAGGGGGATTATAAGTTAACTTCCTACAGTTCTTCGCCAGAGACAGGACAGGCAGTACGTAAATCTCCATTTCAGTCCATCGCATACACAATGCATCTCAGTGTTACCTTCCCAGCAAGGTCCCAGCTTTTCTTTTTTTTTTTTTTTTCCCTCCCCCTCACCTGTGCGACAAGTTCATTTCCTTAGCAACCCGCTGAGACATGGACACTGCAGCCACACGTCGAGGCTCTGTGATCCCAATAGCACCGTTTGAACTAGGAAAGAGAAGTGGGAGGAACACTGTTTGTTTGAGAGAAACAAGTAGGAAGAGGACACCATGATTTCTGCACAATGGCTCTGAAGGCAACATTATCACTTAGTTTTCAGTTATCATTATCGTTAAGTTTTCAGTTAGAGTTAGAAGGAAAACGGGAAGCTTTGGAATCACCCTTGTATTATATGTACATTGCAATCAAGATATATGCAAAGTCATTTTTTTTCCCCCTCAGATGTTTTCTCTTTAGTTTCAGTTTTTTACTGAACTCCAATCCCCCTAGGCAGCCTTCTGACAATTTGGTTCATTTCAGAAGAAACTCGGGCTGGGGAATCAGCAGTACAGGAGGTGGAGGCACCTTATTACAGCTCAGAATAAAGCGTCTTATGTGCTGCCCAAGCTTGTCAATATAAACAATAGCATCAAATCAGCCATGCTGTTTTTAAAGGGTTCTTAAGAAACATGCATATTTTCTTGCAAAGGTAAAATAAACCTCTGTAAGCAGAGGTTAAACTCTTTACGTGCTGTGGGCAGGCAATAATGCCCCTCTGAAGGGCGCAACAGCGACTCTGAAGCAAAATTTTACCATAGAGGTTTTAAAACGCTACTTATGTGAAGAAACTTTTGCAGCTACAAGCATAATCTTTGTTTCTTTCAGATTTTTTATAAACCCGTTCAACAGGGCCACTACCACTACAAAGAGAAAAGCAAGTTCAGTTCAGTCATTTCAGAATAAAATCAGAAGCGACTGAGCTCGCTTGAATTTCTGTAATCACACTTACTGCACATAAAGGAAGACTCATACCTGGTATAGCCCGCTTCATACAGAAACTGAGGTACTTGAGTGGTTTTACCACTTCCCGTTTCTCCACATATGATGACAATGGGATTCTCATTAATGGCTTCCATGATGGATTGCTCTTCAGCAAGAATTGGAAGCTTTAGTCTTGCTTCCTAATTAAAAACAACATACACATTTTCACTTGCACTGTTCTGTCTCCACTCCTTTTCTGTTTTTCCACCAGGATTGAAATCTGTGTCAGTTTATAAAAACTGTGAACAGGAATTCTGCAAGCGCTGTGGCTTGAAAAGTTCTAAGCCAGCTAACATCACACTGTTATATCCAAGAACTAGACTAAGGAAAACAACTTCTCAGAAAGTAGCTGTCAAGGTGTACGCTTTAATTTGTGAAGCTTCAGAGTCTCTTGACTTTATTAATACAGTACGTCAAACAAAAACCTATTTCAAAACTCAGCCTTGTTTGTTCAAACATGAGCAGAGATTTTCCTCTTTTTGACTCTGCATACATCAAATGGAGTAAAACTATCCTGATGAATGTATACAGTAATTGAGAACCAAAAGCAACTTCACAAGATTTTCAATGAAGAAGGGTAAAAGACTGCTAATAAATTATACATTTAAAGCTAAATACTTAGGTCATAAAAAAACAAATTTTCCTTCTGCACAGATCAGACAAGCTTAAAGCTCACACTTGTACAATTTCCCAGAACCAGCACCATAAATGCACATTGCTGTAGCGCCACTAGTATTAGTAACAGACACAAGATAATGCTGTAGTGTCTGCGGTGAATTAATTTGACAGAAGATGCTGTAATTTCCAATCCCCTTGACAGGCACTTTACTGTTAACAGAGCCTCACCTGAATCTCAGGAGCCCTGTCCACAGGGATGAAAACTGCAGGCTTGCAAGATGGTTTGCTTGATGCTGTCTGACAAACCGTCGCACTAGGAACAGCCTGCTGATTAGTCGCTGGCTTCTTAATGCTTTCCTCCAGCTTTTCAGCCGCATTCAAAGCGCTGTCCGAAGCCTTTTCAGCTTCTTCTTTCTGCTCTTCCTTCTCCTCTTCAGAGCTACTGCATTCCTCCTCAGGCTCTGATGCTGAATCTGAGCTGCGCCTTCTCTTATTTGCCCCACTGATGCTCCTGATCTTCTCAGGTGCAACAGCCCCTGGCTCCTGTACCATCCTGGAACAAAACATCAACACGCAAGCTATGTTTTGTTCAACATTCTCCAGGACCTCAGACCAGACACTTCTTCCACACAAAAAAAAAGAAAAGTCAAATCACTAAAAGTCACTGCCTGAGCCTGAACCGGGGTTTTACTCAAGTAAAGGTAAGCTGTTCCTCAAAGGAAGGGAGGAGGTTTTCACAGCTCTTCCAGGTAAAGCCTCAGCTGACCCAATTTTGTGTTTGTAAGAGTCATGATTCAAGCAAAAGACTGGACCTGATGACCCACAGAGGTCCCTTCCAGCCAACAGTTCTGTGATTCTATTGAGCCCAACCTCGGACAGGCGTAGACTCTTCTGCAGGTACACTATCATGTATTCAAGTAGTTCAGTACAGTTAACTACTTCCCTGGAAGCTAAACCAAGAAAGAGAACTCCCCTCTACCTACCAGAATTAAAAAAAGAGTTGCAAGAGGAGGATCTGTACTGCCTTTACAATCTAGAATACAGCAACTGCAACAATCAAAACAAACTAGATGATCTCTCCCTGGCAACATGCTGGATATGCAAACTGTATTCTTATCTAAACACGCTCTATACTGATATTTATTAATTCCTTAAAAAGCCATCCCTGTAGTTTAATGTATTCCAACTTCTAGTCAGAGTTTCATTTGGACAGATCTAGTAAATTATGGATTGCATCAGTCAATGTTTTCCAATAAAGCAAAAAAGTAAACATTTATTCTACCAATTACGTAGGTTAACATAATTTATTAGTGCATGCACATACAATCGTCACCCATCTTGCCCTCTTACGAAAGAAAGGGCCACGTTATTTTAAACGATAAAAAACAACCTCTCCTTAGAAAAACAACAAGAAAATAACAAACATATTACCAGGTAAACATACAGATTATTTAAATCAATCCATTATGAAGAACAGGTATGCAGTAAGAACATGGAAAAATTAAGCAAAAAACCTAAGAAGGATGAAACCTATTTTTCAACCACAGCAGTACACCTGGGGACCCTTTCAAAGCAATGCTTTTTACCTTTTAGTCTGATACATTCGTTCTCCAACACCCAGTTTGGAAGTTGTGTACAGAAGCTTCATTTCTGCCTCGGAAGCCTGGACCTCATTTAGCTTGCTCAGCAATTCAGCTCGCTATGTGGGAAAAACAACCAAAATCAGGGATTATCCTCACTAGCAAACAGTTTCATATCCAGAATAGCCCTTGAGCTTTAAAAGCTGAACTCTGCCAAATGTTGCTGTGATGGCAGAAACATCTTCTCTCCTCCCCGATGAAGACTACTGCCCTGCACTAGAGTAGGGGAGAAGAAACATGGACCTGCTCCTCCCCTGCTCCCATGAACAGCTCAGCAGCAGCCCTCAACAAACAGGGAAGAAGATGGATTTGAACTAAAACATTGGACTGAGAACAGGAATGACTGAAGCATCCTTTCAACTCACTCGGGACACAAGACAGAGCCCTGGCCTCTGGAGGGCCATATTAAATTACCTCCAGAAAAAGTCTCTTAAGAGTTCATTTGTCAAAGCTCATATTCAAGCACTAAAATGAACAGGACTTTTGGCTGAAAAGCATTTACAAGGGGAAAAAAAAAGAACTGTATTTGCAGAAAGAGAATATACAAGAGCTGAAAATAAATGAAACAGAAGCACTGGCAGTAGCACACAGCTAAGAGCGCATTAACCTTGGTATTGTGCAGCAGGGCCACGCTTCTCACACCTTATTTGCTTTTAAAATATCATGCCATTTACTTTGCTGGTGTGGTATTTCACAATGCACATACATTGCACGTATACAATGCTCACAACAGCAACGAACTGAACTTTACATCAGGTTTTTCCTACCTCTGCTCATTTCTTTTATTTTGTAAGAAAGAATTAACACACTGAGAGGAAAAAAAGCAAAAAAAAAAAAAAAAAAAAAAAAGGAAAAAGGATACAATGCATACACCAATTTTATCACTAACACACTGTACCAGCAGCCAAGAATCTTCTTCCTATGAATTATTCCTACTTTAAAGAGGAGAAAGCGATACCCAGGGTGATTAAGTGTCTTACCAAAGTCAAAGGGAGAATAGGAAACAGGGCCCAGAAATGATGAGTTCCTGCACAGTCTGATGCAACGAGAGGGGCAGGTCAGGGTGAGGGGAACGTTTTTCACCACTAGAAGTTACACTCAGGACACCATGGGTGGCTGCATGTTTTTGCCAAAACATGCAGAAAAGAAACAGCTAATGCTGTTCTAACAAAAGCTCCTAAGCTTCAGCATCAACATGTCCTTGAGACGCCTCTGAGAGCTCGCATCCCAGCACCGCTCTCTAGCACGTATATCAGAGAGTTACAGCACAAGGGAAGCCTCAGCAGATGCTTACTAACATCAACCTTTTCTAGGCACCAATATTATTAAACTCATTTCGTCATGGCAGAAGCTACATAGCTAGATTTTTACCACCAAGAAACAACATACCTGCTTTTTCTTTTCTTTCTGCTCTAAAACTTTCTGCAAATTTTTCTTCTGTTTCTTGCTTAGGGGCTTTTTCTGTGGTTGCACAAGACTTGTTACTTTTTTCTTCTTTGCTTTTTTTGCTGGCAGGACCAGGGCATTACTTCCATCGACTCCTTTCAGCGTCGCTTCATCAGAAAGCATGTTTGATTATTCATCCATGCCAGGTAGGTTATTTTCAGCATATTGCTTAACACGCTTATTGCAAACCTGACTAGATTTAGCTCGGTTTTAAACAAACAGGACCCCCATCCCGAGCCAAAACAAACCGCATGTTACGAGTAAGGCCAAAAGAACATGAAACGAGGCACTCGACGCTCCGGTGCTTTTAGGGTATTTCTCCTAGACTTATGTAACGCTATGAAACCTGCGCCTTTTTTTCAGGTCCCCCTGGGAGCAAAGGGCACTGGAGCAGGCCAGGACTCCGCACCTCAGCATGACCTCACTGCCTCCTGCTGCCCCCTGAAAATAATTAACTTTTACTAACAGAAATTTATATTAATAAAGTTTCAATAATAAGCACAGGATGATAAAAATAATTTTAACGAAGTTATTTGAATAACGCAAAGAAAATAAGAAAGCAATTTGTTATAAGTTAATAACCGTTAAGAAAATAAGTATTGCTTAAATAACTATTGCTGTAATAAAACGGTTATTAATAATAAAAAGAATATAACGAAGTGGTTTTAAATAATACCCGATTGAATAAATCGAATTAAGTTATCACTGGGGGAAAAAAAAAAAAGATAGCAAAGGCATAACAGTATTCTAGCAGTTCTATTTTAACGATAAACCTTTGCAACAATGAAAATAACGGCTGCGAAGGGGGCACCCGAGCGGCACAGGGGGATCCGCACCGCCACGGCCTCCCTCCCTCCCTCCCTCCCGCCGCCCGCCCGCCGGTACCGGGGCCGCCGCCGCACCTCCCAGCTCCAGCTCCAGCTCCAGCGGCTCCGCGGAGGCGGGTGGCGGGAGCGCGGAGCCCCGCGGCTGCCGCGCCTTCCAGTTGTGCCTGCGGCGCGCCCGGCCCATGATAATGGCGGCGGTGCCAACAGCGGCAGCGGCGGCGGCGACCCCCCCACGTGCAGCTCCCGGCAGCCGCCGCTTCCGGCCTAGCGCGCGCGTGGAATCTCGCGAGAAGGGGGGGGCGCGGAGAGGGCCCCGCCCCACCCCCCCACAGCCGCTCCCTGAGGCGGCCGCGTTTTGGCGCCAAAAAAACGGCCGCGACGGGCGGCGGCGCCGCGAGGCCCCCGCGGAACCGGCTCCCTCCCCCCCCCCCCCAAGGGCCCCACCGCGCTTCATTGCTCAGGGCGGAGTTTCAGTCAACGTTTATTTTTAAGCTTTGTCACAATACCATAGTCGATTTGTGAAATTGGTCTACAAATATTTAACTACATAGTACATCGATTGGGTGGTCAGAGAAGTAATAAATAAAGGCATGTAGAGCTCTGTAAAAATAAGTTTGATATATTTGTTACTACTTAACAATATTATCAGTGGAATCTAATATTTCCCTAAGGATCATATGTCAAAAGTATACATACACCATTTCTTCAGACCAAGTTGTTATTTTTTTTTTTTACAGAAACACAACAGTTGTACAAACTTAAACACTATAATCTTTAAATCTGATGTACAAAACAGGATGTGAAATCACTTAACATCAGTGCTGATAACGAGTGCTACCATAGCAAATATAACTTCTGATTAAAAAGAAGATCCATTTTTAATGTGCTAATTGTCATCACAGTTCAATGGAATCATCCAAAAGTTTAAAATACATGCGGATACAATAAAATCTTTTGTTTTCCAACCCAGACAAAGAGAACTTACGGTCATTTACATCATTAGCTGCCAAATACAGATCAGTATGTGAGGCAAATCACACTTAAAAAACTTCTACACCATCAAAGAGCTAAGATTTATACTGGTCTATTTTCCACATTAACTACGCAACAAAGTCTTTAAGAAGCAAATCACAATTGGAAGGACGCACTATTAAGTACAGCATTGAATTACACCAGATTTTATACACTGTAGTACTCTGACATCCAATACCACTTTTAAAAGCATTACATTCTGAATACAACAGATCAGTTACCTATACAGGCGAGGTGTGTACTTTCAGAGAAATTGCTACAAACGTAAGTAGTTCTGCCAAAATGTCAATGCACTGAGAATACGTAGTCCTACAGTGGTTTCAAATATTAGGTCTTAAAGCATGAAGCTAAAAATAGTTAAGACCTTACTGGAATTTCTGGTATCGGACAGCTTGAAGCCCATCTAAAACGATCGTGTCGACCAGTGCAACAAGGTGACACTCTCAAGGAGCTGCTGAGAATGGGAAGATAAACAGGAACAGTTCAAGATTATCAGCCTTTGGATCAAAGGACTGATTTAGTGTATTTACACACATGTAACTGCACCTCAGGTAACCCATACCGCTTCAGAAGTCGCTTGCACCGGATCAGATGCAAAGGAAAACGGACGATTAGAGGAATGCATAGGTACCACTCCCCACCCTTGAATAAGCAGTCTCGTGGTTAGAGCAAAGGACTGGGAGCTGTGAGATCTGAGTTTTAGTCCCATTTCTGCCACTTGCTGCATGGCCCTGGGAAGTCTGTCAGATTCTGTGCCTCGGTTTACCTGTGCCAAATGTTGATACCTGCACATCTCTGAATTAATTTAAGATGCTCTATCAACGGCAATATAAAAGCAGCGCTACCACTTTCACTGGAATGAGTTCTTAAAAGCAGAGCAAAAAACCTGGATGGATAAACCAGATGTTTTTGTATGGAAAATATCTGTAAAAGGTATTTACAAAAGTAACCTGAAAGAGATTAAAAGCAATGCCACATTCAGGTCCTAAAGCATCTTCACTACAGTGCATGTTCAAAATACAGAGCATTTTTTTAAAGTATATATATTGACGATTAGACTGTGCTTACAAAAAAAAAATCACTACTTTTAAATTTTACTACAGCGAAAAATGAGCGCTGGGAAAAATACTGATTAAAAATAACCAATTTTATATATAGTGCTTTTCACATAAAATTTTGCTGTACATGGGATGCAAGTAAATACAAAAATATTTTTTTCAAGCAGCAGGGTGATCAAAATCAGAAGAGTATTAATATAGAAGGGCTGATTTTAAAAACTAAAAGACGTGGTTAAAGAGACAAAGGGAGAAACTAATCCAAATTACTTTTTAGATAGTATTTTAAAAGAAACCTTCAATAGACAACTCATAACATATAAATGATTCCAATATTTTCAACTCCAGCATTAAATACGGATTACATAAAATACCATCTATGCAAAACTGACTCATGCACATAGTCCTATTGAAGTCAACGGAGTAGCTTATACGAGCGAGGTTTGCAGGCTTTGGTCCTCAGGCCTCAGATTTAGCAAACCGTTTAAAGACTTCACAAGCTTTGCTAATCAATTCCTAATTTCCAGACTGGTGTTTTAGGCCAGTCCTCTGAGCACAGCAGAGGAGGGAAAACGGATTACAGGGAAGAATCTGTAATACTATGGAAAATGGGCTGTAAAAAATGAAATATCCTGTAATTTGAATATTCAGCTTTACTAAGCAGAGGGTTTTTTTTGCAATGGTATTCATCTGTTTCTAGGAAAAGATTTTAACTTTTGAAAAGCGGTTACTTTGCAACTCTAAACATATTTGTTCAAAAACAGGGCTGGGAATTTACAGATGACAAAAAACGCAAATGGATTACAACAGTGCCGACTGCATATGACACCATTACATTGAACTTGAGCGATCACAGTTTGGAACAAAAGCCATAAATATGGATTTTAAAATAATCACCCAGGCAGATGTCACAGACAGACCAAAAGAGGTTAGGCAAGTAATATGCATTTTAAAAAGGTTCTCAAACTTCGGCACAAAGAGAAAAAAATTCTCCACAAAGTTACATTCAATTAAGTGTCACATCCAATAGAAGTTCTACCCAACAAGGCAGGAAGTCCAAGACCAAGTGGCAAACTACACAGTTGCACGCGGCCAGTCTCACTGGAATAGGCATTCACAGGAGAAGCAACACCTTAGAGATCATCTATTCATATTTGTTCCCCTTGCTTTTTACCCAGCCTCCATCACAGACTAGATTTTATTGTAAACATTTTTCTGTATCCATTTAGACTACTAGGGAAAACATACTTCTGTAGCTGCGGTCCGTTTTACCTCTCACGGTATCAATCCTGTGCTCATTATTATGGTACTACATGCCCCCCCCCCCACCCTCCTCCATTTATATTCTTGAATGCAACAGGTTACTAAGTTAAATCACCTATCAGACTTTCTTCCCTGAGGTTACCTTTGTTTCAATGCATTTCAGCAAACCTTACAAAGTCAGTGATAATCTACCAAGCTAGTTAATTGTAAGTTACAAATACATGGAATCCTTCAAAGTAAACTTGCTTCAAAGCTCCCACGTTACTTTGGAATACAACTGTTCAGCATATTCTTCTCATAAGGTGACTCACTTCCCCCAAAACCTAATGTTATGAGGACACAGACTTCAAACAAAAAGCTCCTATAAAACTATCAGAATTTTAGAAAAAAAATCCAGATCTTCCTGAAGATATTTTATTGCTGCTTATTGGTCCTGAGAAAGCTTTAAGCAACAATACATTTGCAAGCGTTTTATCTGCTGCCTTTTTTGAGAAAGTACACGGGTCCTGAGACTAAAAATCATGTTTTCTCCTATGCACTTATGCTTGGAAAACGCTTCACTGAAGATCAAATATGAACTATAATTTGCCACGCTGCATCTCTTTCCTTCAGGTCAGTTTATCAAAACAGATTTCCCTTCAAACATGCAAGTTAAAGTTCTTGATACAAAAAGCAATGAAATAAAACCACACATCTGTACTTATCAACTCTTCATATTAGACTGGCATTTAAGGACTTCAAATTCACAAAATCTTCCTTCTCCCTTTTTCCTCAACTCCTATTAAAAGCTGTGGTGTGAATTTTTTGGCTTGGACACCAGAAAATTCTTCATATGATACTCTATGAAAGGCAACTTCAAGGCAATGAAATAAGCCAACAATAAAACAAAAACATTCATAACTTTGGAAGAAAAAAAAAAAAGCGGACCCACAGCAGTTACTTCTCAACAGAAGCGTTTGGTAGCTTGAGGTTTTTTTTTTCTTTTTAGCATTTTAAAGTGTCAAATTTGCATATGTTTAGCTCAATTTCAACATTTGAAAGACTACTCAATTTACTTTTATAAAAACTTTACAAAAGATGTTTTTAAATGCTTGTAAAAGTAAGCGTTTATCTACTGAGAAAATTCTAGTACTGGATAAAACTCTGAATATACAGCTGAAACCTTTCAATATTTTTTCCTTACAAGTATAATGGCTGAGTGTGTAATCTAGATAAATTAGTCTTACACATGATGAAAAGTTTTAACTTTGCACACTTTTTACCATGTGATGTTTTGCTGCTTTGTAACTTCAAATGAGACAGTGCTTAGATTTTTCTAGAGAGCTGGTGTACAGTGGTCTATAGGGGTCGGTTCACTGGTCACTGCCTCTGTCCAGGTTTTCAATCACCCTAGAAAGACGTATATTCAGAAGTCTGATCTGACTATCAAGGTGGTCCATCTTCTCCTCGAGGCTGCTGTTGCTGTTTCTTCTCCAGTAAAATCCAACAGGCCCAGTCATGAAATAGACTGCTACAACAAAGCAGAGAGGCAGGACTGCATGTTCTGGATCACCTTCATACTTCTGGAGGATGTACACACATGAGAGGGTGAAAAGGGCAACCCTTGCAATCCAGAAAAAGCGACCAAACATCATATGCAGGAGATAGAAGAAGAATCCAAGGAAGAGAGATAAAAACCAATAGGCAAGTAAAATGGCACCAATCAGTAGAAGAGCACGGGTTGGGTTGTTGGCAATTGCTGCTGGGCTAAAATAATGAGTCAAGTTGGAGGCTGAAAAACAAAGGAAAATTGTAAAATATTAATTGGAGCATGTGAAGGTGACAAGGGTCAAGATGCAAGCACAGCTACCAAAAGGCATGTGCAGCTACCAAAAGGCACAGCTACCAAGTGCAGTCATGCCTATGTTTTCTAGAATAAGGGGTAAAGCTAGTTCATCCATTTCTGGATGGACCCTTTCAAATCACTGGCTCATCTTTACGTTGCAGTTGAATTAATTCCATCAAACTGGAGATGTTAAAGATTCTTTAGGGAAAGACAAGCTGCCACACAGTGTAAGGTCAAAGTTCCTATCAAGGATCAAAGATCTTTCTTCGGAAAAGTTGCATTCTAAAGGTTCTCTTTCCTTCTTCTAGTTCTCCCTTACTTCCCTTTCCTGCCCGTTTCCAGACATGTAATGACGATCAACAACAAAACAGCAATGATCTCTGTAGTGAGTTTTACAAATACCCTGTAGATCTGCATACAGAAACAGCATGGTTGATTTAGTCCTCTTATCTGAAAATACTAAGAGCAAAATTAAAGCCGCATAAGCGGACAGAGATACCACTGACAGATGTTTTATAAAGCATGATTAAACAAAGTAGTTATTTTCCCGCTCGGCCTATGCTTGTCAACATTGATATTGGCTGATACGCTTCAAGGGTAAACAGGCATCACACTTACCATCAATTCCAAGAACATCTAACAGATCAGTCCATATTCTCCAGAACGTGTCCATTAATATATCCACCCCATTCACAAACCTCTCAGTTAACCTTGAGAAAAACTGAGAAATAAAATTGAAAAAAAAAACAACCTTAAACACACTTTGAAACTTAATAGTCACAGGTAGAATTCTAACTCATGAGACAAGAGCTGCAGAATATTTTGAAGTCCCAAAGGAAAAAAAAAACTCTATTTTTTTCCAACTATGTGAATCAAAAATTTACTCAGCACGATGAGTCCTTACTCTAGGTATTTTGACATGTAATTTTACACGTTAACAGGGTTTTAAAACGCACTTTAGTAGCCCTGCCGCTGTTCTGAAGTTTAAAGAAAACGCTATTACTAACAACGGACGTTGGCAAAGCGCTCTAGAGGGTCATATTCTTATCGAGCAACTGCGAGACGCCCCCATCATCACATCCAAAGGTCCCAAATGCATTTGCGAGTAAATTTAACCCTATTTATTCCTCCTCTGGTCAGCCAGCATGACAAACGGCAGGTGAATTTACCCGCAGGCCGCTCGCCCCAGCTGGTACCGCGCTGGTCAGGCAGAGCCGCAGCGCAGTGCCCCCGCCCGCCACCCGAAAGCGCCTGTATTTATAGCTTTATCTGTTTTTTAACGGTTTGCTCCGCGCCAGGCCTCGCCTCCTACTTCCCTTCTCTAAGGCTCCCTGCCCCCCGGCCTCTCACAGGCGCCGAGGCGGCCGCCGCGGGTCCAGCGCCGAGCACAGCGCCGAGGGGGAGGAGAGGGCGGCCTCCCGCGGGGCGCGGGGGGGCCGGGCCGGGCCGCTGCCCCGCACCAGCCGCCCGGTGCCCGCCGGGGCTCCGGGGAGGAACGGGCGGGCGGGGCGGGGGGAGGGAGGGAGGGAGCGGCGGGCGCCTCACCTTCTGCAGGGCCCGCACGTTGTCCTCGCCGAAGAGGCCGCTGACGCCCTGGTAGAGGCCGCTGGCGGCGCGGCGGAGGCTGTTCTGCTTCTCGGCGCCTCGGCCCCGCGCCGCCCAGGCGCCGCCCAGCAGCAGGGCCAGCAGGGCCAGCAAGGCCAGCAGCCGCAGCGCCGGCAGCCGCCCCGCCGCCATGGCCGCCCGCGCCGCGCTGCGCTGCGCCCCGCGCCGCGCCGCGCCGCGCCGCGCCAGGCAGCGCCGCCACCGCGGCGCCCCCTGGCGGCCGCGCGGGGAAGCAGCGCCGCGGCCCCGCTTGCCGCTCGCACCGCCCTTTCCCGCCCTTTCGGGTCAGGCCGCGGCCCGCGCGCGCGCGGTTGGGTAGGGGCGGCCACCGTCAACTCGAGTGGACAGGGCCTCGGGTCAGGGGGCAGCCGAGGTCCTCAGGCGAGGAGAAGCGGCCCTGTGGGGCGAGGAGGCGGGCGACCCGCATCCTTGGGGCAGCTGCTAGAGTCACAGGATCAGAGTTTTGGCGGGAAGGGGCGCCCCGAGGTCGCCCGGCGCAGCCCCCTGCCCAGGAGCAGGTCCCGTCAGAGCAGGTTGCTCAGGGCCGTGTCCCGTCGAGTCTAAAGCACCTCCAAGGGTGGAGATCACACAGCCTCTCTGGGCAAACTGTCCCAGTGTTTAACTATCCACTTGGTGACAACATTTCTCGTCATACCTAACCGGGATTTCCCGTGTTCCAACTTGTGTCTGTTGCCTCTTGTGCTGTCACGGTGCACCTCTGAGAAGAGCCTGGCTCCATTTGCTCTGTATCCTCCAAGGAGGTAGCTGTGGGCACAGAGAAGGTCTTGCCCTCGTCCCCTCCGGCCCAAAGATCCCGGCTCCCCCCTCCTCTCCTCCGGTCCCCACCGGCCTGGTGGCCTCCATCAGCATGTCAGTACCCTGCTTGCACCAGGGAGCCCAAAACTCGTTGCCGCTCCAGGTGTGGCCTTGCAAATGCCAAACAGAGGGGAAGGATCACTTCCCTCGGCTGCTGGCCGCGCTGGCCGCCTTTCCTCTGTGGGCATCTCTCCGCCAGGAGGGAACCCGGGACTTGCTGTTCCCTGTGGGCAGCCTGGTAATATTTGCAAGTTCATGCCCCGGGTGGCAATTGGAGCGTACAAGTCGAATGTAAAAAAATGACATTGATCTTTTCAGTACAATAGCAGCTTCGGACTGAGGGATTCTGAATGCCTCTTGTGTCCTTTACCCTTGAGAAAATTCGACTTGGATGTATATGCCAAAATTGAGTGCACTTACTGGTGTGACTCCCTCTTCTGACAGATTTTGTACTTATCTTTCTTGAGGAGTCAGATCAACAGAAGACTCGCTGCAAAGTGCAAGTTAGATAATGTTATCAGCTCCTTCTGCACAGTGAAACCCAACCAGGATGTTAGCAGGGGGAAGCAAGTAAGTATCCCAGAAGTTAGAAAAGTATTTGATTGCCTCCATGTCACACCTTCACCTTAATTCACCATTAATTTGCTTATGTTTGGTAATTTGCCTGAGTTAAGACAAGATAGGAATACGGCCATGGTGATATGAAAAAGTAGATTCATAGATTGTAAGGTAGATTCTGCAGCAAGTGATGATGTGAGCTGGGGCAGAAAAAGTTTGCTAAATCACCTAACAGCATGTTCAAGGCACGGGACATCCTGATTTTGCACCCTGTGTCCTTGATGCTTTAACCTCATAGCTGGTCCTGAGTCTGGCTGCTAAGTAGTCGAGCAGACATGTACAATATAGACCTCTTGGTTATTGTCTTATCCTCCAGTTTTAGTCTGGCCAAAATGCTTCTAGTCACATTTAGCAGACCGGCCTAGACCTTTCAGCACATCTATGCTTGGCCCCACAAGAGTTGGGCCCTGATCCAGGAAAGTACTTAGGCTCCTCTTTTATTTCAGTGGCATATTGAGGCTTGGTGTCTTTATAAATCTCGCCCTGGGTGCTTTCTTTCTCTTACATGATGGCCTTGAAATTGCTGATGTGTCAACACTTGCGTATCTTCTGAAATCTATTTCATATTCTTACAAAACAATTTTCGTAACTGATGATAGGTATTTTAGAGAGTCTTATGAGATTTCCAGTTGTCTAATCTCAGTATTATGTTTAGACTCCCAGCCCCCCCCGGTCCATTGCTGGGGCATTTTGTGCATGTAAAGAACCTTGCAGTTAGTGTAATTCACAGCGGCATGAGTGTTGCTCCCTGCACCAGGTATAGTCTTTCGATTGACTTCAGTTGGCATGGCCTTCTCTGGATCCTCTTGTGCTGGTTCTGAGCCAGTGGGCATCGTTTCTGGGAATTTTGGAAAGTTCTTACTTCTGCATCCATGCAAATCTCTGTAGTGGGCTCCTCCTCATAATCACTTCTGCAAAGAGTTTGTTGTTTCTTTCTATATATTCTTTACAAAGGCTTGGAGGCCTGCTTTAGTGGCTGCCTTTGGAAGTTTGTGCTCATGGTTGTCCTTCATATGAGGTCAGGATAATTTGGGAGTCTTCCTTGGTATTTAATTGATTTCCTGACATGTCTCATGAGCCTATTTCAGGTAAATTAATCTCTCCATATCCACAGCTCTTATGATGTTATGCAGGGTTTCACCTTTCTCTTGTTTACATAAATTAAATCACGTCTGCTCAAAGAATACGTTGCATCGTGGCATGAAATATTGATCTAATATGTATTTAACCGCATTGAACTGTCTAATTAGGACAACTGTGTTGCTAATTATCTAATCTAATGCTAATCTTCTCCTGCTAACTGAGGAGAAAGATCCTCAGTTGAGGGTCCTATTGGAGGAGCACTACTGTACTTCTACGTTTTCTGATCTAAACTAGAAACCAAATGTCTTATTCAGATGTGGATATGTAATAACAATTTGAGTAATATTTGAAATGAAATGGGTTCTTCCAGGCATCAAAAGACAGTTTTATCAGAGCATAGAGTCCTCTCTTTTTTGATTACTTTATGTTCCAAAAAAAATGGCATAGCCTTTAAGAAAGCCAGCTGGTGTTATTGGTCCACAATAAGCCTTAACCCTACTGTCCATTATTTTTTCTGTCTTCACTCCCTATTGCGGCCTCAACTCATCACACCTGATTTCTTTATGACCGCTTGTCTTTTCAGGCCTTTTCTCTGCATGTTTTGCTGCTAACTCTATTAGGCTTTTCGTGCCCTGTGTCACTGATTCTTTTATTTTTTTCTTCTTCCCTTTCTGCAAATGCATTTGATTTTACATGCTTCTGATGACTTGTATTCCTAGTACCAGTTAGAAGTTGCAGAGATCCAGCATGTCAAATGAGCCAAAAGTTTCTTATTCTTATACAGGCTTTTTAACCAGCTTGTGGCTACTGTGAACTTTCCTAAATCTTTAGATTTGATCAGTGGATCATGGTCACCTCTCAGAATATAGCACAGACTGCCATTAGGTATTGTCACAAAACTTTCGACTCACAGGTCCATGCGTGTTATCGTTTGTTTTGACTACAGATTAATTACCTCTTAGACCACAAATGAGGTGGTGCTATCATCATTGTTATTATTGTTAATCGCTTCTGAAGCATCCTTTGAAAGGCCCTTAATCTAGTCTAGAAAAGAAAGCCGTGGTTTTTATTTGTAACCTGTTATTACAGTTATTAGGTACAAAATGAGGATTTAAAGGATCTGAAAATGGTGAATTCCAGTTAATTGTGTTCAGGCTGTTTCTCCCTAGTTATTCTAATCTACTTTCCAAACCATATTTAGTTGTTGCTGCAGTCCTTTCAGCGCCCACTCTTCTAAGAGGCTTATTTCATTTCCTTGAAAAAAACAAACACGAAACAAATTCCAAAGCCAATTTTGAAGGAAGAAAGTTTTGGATAGGGAAAAAGTGGAATCAGGTGACAAACATGGAGGAAGAAAAGATTATAAATAAGGATTTAATGGTAAAACTGCTGCTAGTAGATTAGAAGCTTGCTGTCAAGCTTTCCTAAAAGCACAACCTGTACCATCAAATTCCCAGTGTGTCTTTTACTCCTTCAACATTAAGTGGGTCAGGTCAGTAACTGCAGCTCAGTGAGGTGAATATTTGGGTCCCTTCTCAGGTGAATTGTCTGTGCCTTTTTTTTTTTAATGTAAGAGTTGCTTTGGGGTGTAGGAAGGCTGCTGGTCTGAAACGAATCTTAAAACGGGTAACATCGGTAACTGGCGTCACGGAGGTGCCACGACCCCCTCGGGACACCACCCCTCAGCCCTGCGGTGAAAGCCCAGAGTGCCCCCCCCCCCCAACGAGCACCATGAGATCTGCCCTCCGATTGGGCGCACCTCCTCCTGAGGCGGCCGCTCATTGACCGACAGAGAAGAGTGGTTCGAAACCTCTCCGGCGATTGGCTCCCGCCTGCGTCAGCTCTTGCGCGGTCAGCCTAGCCCTGAGGAGAGCGGACTCTGGGCTGATGTGGAGCCAGGGGGGCCGCAGCCAATGGGGCGGCGCGGGCGCGGACGCGGCCGCCGTGCGCCGCGCGGATCCGTCCGCAGCGGCGGCCGGGCGCTGCCCGCCTTCCGGCCGGCGACGTCAAGGGGGGACGGGGACCGCCCCGCGGCGAGGCGGCAGCGGGGGGCTGGCTGCTGGGCTCGTTGCGCTCGGGCGGGAGCGTGTCTCCGTCAGCCCTGATATAACCCGCCAGGTGGTTTGATTCTTGCAGGAGCGTGGAAAACCTGACTAAAACTTCACCTCTGTGCCCCAGAGCCGGACGGACTGTAGATGTCGCAGGGGATGAGTGACTGCGGAGGGCTCGGGGCGCCGAGGTGGGAACGCGCCTGCAGGCCCCGAGCGCTCGGCGGAGGGTTGGGGCGCCGACGGCCTGGTAACAGCCTGCCCCGAGGAGCTGGGCGCAGCGTGCAGCCTCCCGAGCCGGTGTAGGCAGCCGCACCGACTAACGCTCTGCTGCGGTGTTAAACGTCTTCACGACTGGGAGAGCAAAAAAGAGAGGCTGGATTGTCTTTCCTGTGGGAGTGACTGCAGAGGGAGCTTAAGTAGCTTGTTTTCTACGCTGCCAGCTCTGGATCACGAATCTAGGAGAGCTGGCAAAACACCTGGGGGTCAGTCCACCGAAGCGCGGGTCCTGCCTTCCTCGATTATGCCCGGGTTTTGGCGGTCCGCCAGTGCGACTGGATTTATACGTGCAGTGACCTGTCTGAGTATCGCTGCCAGGGGAAGGGAGGTCCATTAGAGTCAATAGAGTGACCTGATTCCACCTTCAGCTTCTCCGTGTCCCCTAGGCTCTGGAGAGATTTATTTTAAAATGTCATATATGAAGGGTATTTCTTGGGGAAAATGAAAAATTGGAAGATTGTCCAAGTTACGTTCCTATGACCTTCAAATTTAATGAAGTAGTTGTATTCCAGTAGCATAAAAAAACCTGTATGAAATGTAGATTCACTATACTATCGTCTCCTCCGTACATTTTAAATTCATATTTATACTATATGCTTGTACAATTGGCCATCAAATTCATATTATTTTTCAAGGCTTCTGGGATATTATTCAGTACTTCTTGGCTAAAATTGGCTATTGCATTATACTGATTGTCGATAACAAGAAAGGTCTAACATTTTGAAAGCAGAAAAGCGAGCAGTTTTAATCCAAGAAGGCACAGGTGTAGGCAGAGAGCATTGCAAAAGTCTAACTGGGATAATGGGAAACCGAGGATATGAAGTAATATGGGTCAAAGAGATTCGTCAGCAGGGATTTCTTCAAATCTCTGGAAACAAAAAATCAAGCTGTTGGGAATTTTGCAGCAATCTCTTGGAGAACTGTGAAGCACAGGTCCGTGCCCTCTGTGGACACAGCGCTCGATGACCTTTAGGAGCGGCAGATGCCTGGGCGGCGGGTCTCAGGTGTCCGCGTGCTCGCCGCGTGCACCGGTGGCGGGTGACCGCCGGACCGGGCAGCGGCCTTCGCCGGCGGGAAGCCACCTCGACACCCACGAACGCCGGCCGTTTTCACGACAAAACGGGAGGATCCGTCAAATCCCCTTGGCCTCCCACTGCGTTGTGCAAGGGGACGTGTCAGGCCTCCTGACGGGACCTGCTGTTCCGTCGCTGCTCTGCCCCGACGGTTAAATTAATGAAGCGCCCCCGAGGCGCCGGTCAGGGGAGGCGGGGCGGGGGCGGGGCGCAGCGCCCCGCACTCTTTTCTCTGCGGCGGAAGATTACGGCGGGGGGCGGGCTCGGTAGGGCTCGGCGGCCCTTAAAGGGCCGCGCCCGGCTGAGGGGCCCGCAGTGAGGGCTGGGGGGTCGCGGGCGGGACGGTGAGGTGCTGCCTCCGCTGGTGGCAGGGGGCGGCGGCTGTCCGCGTTGCTCGCTCGCTGCCGCCGCCGCCATGTCCCGGGAGCCCGAGATCATGGAGTCGCAGGTGATGTGGGAGCCCGACACGAAGCGCAACACCCTCATGGACCGGTTCCGCGCCGCCGTGGCCAGCAGCTACGGGCGCCGCCTGGGTGAGCGCCGTGGGCGGGCGCTGCCGGGCCGCGCTGAGGCGAGGCGGGCCCCGTGCCAGGCGGGGTGGGGCTGGGCTGCTCCGCGGGGCCCCGCTGCCGGTCGCCCGTCTCCCCCCTGCCCCGCAGGGCCCGGGCGCCGAGCGGTCCCGGCCGCAGCGTGATGCCGTGGCCTCCGGCGCCGCATCCTGCCGAGCGCGGGGCGGGGAGGCCGCGGACAGGGGCAGGCGAAGGCGAGCGGCCCCGCCCGGTGCCGGGGCTTCCCGGCAGCGGCACGGAGGTGGTGGTGGTAGTGCGACCGGGAGGGGTGGCCTGACCTTCCCTTCCCCACGCTGGAGCGGGGGAGAGGCTTGAGCTGAGGCCCTGCTTGCGATGTCACCCCCGTGTTTTGGGAATGATGACTTGATTTAATTCTGACTCTGTGCTGGGAAGTGAAAGGTGAGGTGTCAGTTGGTTTAGTGATGGGAACTGAGGGTTTTTTTTTTTGCTATGAATCTCCTCAAGCCCTGACACTTAAAGCTTTGTTTTGTGTTCATTCAGAAATATATATCTGGCAGTGCACAGGTATGTAGTCATCTGGGTTAGCTTAACAATCCCTTGTCTTCCAACCCAAATTAGTCAGGCTCCAATGACTGCTAACTGTAAGCAGTATATCTAGGGAATCTGGAATCAGTTATTTTGGCTGTGTGGCCTCTTCTACTCCATGAACCAGGTGGGTTTGGGAAAGCATATGGATATCTAACTCCCTGGTTTTGACTAGCTTGCTTTATGCTGTCTGTGCTAAGTATTTGTGTCCAAAGTAGCTTGTGTCGCTTTCCTGTCTTCCTAATCCATCTGCCTTAGGATAGGTGATGGAGGGAGTAGCTTGTAAGTGGCCTGGCAGGCTTGTCAGTCAATAAATAATGCATCTGTGGTGTCAGACAAGGCACTCTGGAGTGTTATGTGAGATCTCTAGCAATTCATGCCTGAGAAACAAGTTTTCACCTTGATCAGAACTTGAGGTAGGTAAGCTAGGTCATTGGTTTGACTGGGAGTTTCCCATTTGAACACTCAAATATGTAGTGTCCAAGAGCTCTGCTACATAAGAAGTGAGTTACTGCATGATCTCAGACTTTCAAATACATCAAAACTTTCAAATGCATCACTTACGTGATGAAGATTGAATGCTGTTGCAGATGGGTTGCCATGTTTGCAGCTGAAACAATTAGAACTGTTTCTTCACCCCGTTGGGTTGTGGCTGTGTTGGTTCCTGAGCGCATTCCAGTGCGTATATAGGAACCTTTGTCCACTCCCACTAGCTTCAAACTCATGATCACTGATCTGTGTGCTATTTAGGAAGAATGGATGGATTCTTTATATGATATAAAGATATGGACCTACTGAGACGATCTAATGGTAATACAGACCTCTTGCCGGCATGGCTGTGCCCAATGAGATGTAATATTTCCTTGCTAAATAAGAGGTCTGTGCCCTAAAGGACTTGCATGCTAAAGCTTATTTGGGGACAAACTGTATAAACAAGACAGAACAAGCTATTTTTGAGATTGTCACAAACCAAACTAGTGGTGGCTGTAGCTTTTAGAAGTTACCAGATGATTGAGAGAATGTGCTGTAATTGGTTTTTGAAGGAGGAGACAAAGCTTTAGGGAGACTTACTACCTGTACACTGCACAAATTTGTACAGGAACAAAAGAACAACTTGGGTGGAGCATCTAAAAATTCTAGAGGCTGAGATTGAGGCAGATGTGTAGGCAAAAATTCAGTTATGGAAAAGTCTGAATTTGATATGATAGAAGTGAAGACAAATTCCTGATGCATGAATATCTGAGTAATCTTGCACTGACTGAAAAGATTGAGTGGAATGAGATGTGAGAGGGACAGACTGGATAGGGAGGCACTTGTAGTGATCAGGTGCATAATAGTGTTAGAGTAGTCTCAAATCTTGTATTCCTTTATTTAAAGCTGGGAGATATCCTACTTGTAGGAGGAAGAAAAAAAGATGCCATCTGAAGCAATCAGTTGGATAACAGGATGACAAACAAGATAACCAGAGGAAATGACTTCAAGTGGCTTATCTAAAAGCATCAAATAAGAAATACAGTTGGCAGAGCAGGGAACTTGCTAGTCTGCCACTGATAGTGGGTGTTCCTATTTAGTGTGGCTATTGGCACAGCTTCAGACAACTTGAATGACTTGGGAATGTCACCTGTTAACTGAAGCATCTCATCAACTTATTAATACTAAAATTGCTTTGACCACTGAATTTCAGTATTATGTTTGAATTTTGTGTGTGCATTCCTCAGGTTACTCCATCTGTTTCATGATCATGTGAAACTTAGATGGCTCATTTCAAGCCACCCCTTGAATGAATATCTAGCTAGTAAACGTCTCTCTTTGTCTCACCCAAGACATTCATACAGCTTTAGCTTGAAAAAGTAAGCCACAATTTCAGACCTTATTTTGCAAAGAATTCGTGCATGCATCGTGGTAGTGCTGTCAATTTTACAGTTGGCTAACAAGTGAAACTATTTTCCATGCTACCATGCCATCAACAGAGGTCTCTGGTCCTAGACTAGAACCAGACAGCAAGTAGTCCCTGTATCAGGGGGACTTGTTCATCTAGTGTGGTGTCAAAGCATCACGTTGATTATTGTGATAGGGAATGGAGGTGTTGTCAACAAGCAAGACTCTGTTCTGCTGTCTGGCCCTGAATTGTAGTGAGGGAAGATAGGTGTTCCACAGACCTATTAGGAAAAGTGCCTTTCTCAGCGTACTGGCTAATGGTTTGTGAAGCAGTCAGATGAAGTGAGACCATCTGTTCAGGTGTTCAAATAGACTGTTTCTGATGCTGTAGTCACTTGGTGTGAACAGTAATGATTTGTACTCATTATGGTTAGTATTCTCCTGCTGGTGGTTTTCAGCTACAATTCTTGAACGGACATCCCTAACTGTAGTTTGTCTGACTACTTGCAATTCTGTGTTATACTAATACTTATCTATCTTCTAGCCAACTACAATGACTTATACCAGTGGTCGGTGGAATCCTTCTCAGACTTCTGGGCAGAATTCTGGAAGTTCAGTGACATTGTGTGCTCTCGCCTATATGATGAGGTAAGTCAGTATTTGTGTTGCATACAACTCTTTAGACAAAGGGCAATAAACCAGTTTTGCAGTTAATCTTTTGACCTGTTCGTGGAACCTACTAAACTGCTGCTGGGCAGGTAATGCAGAACCCTTCCTATGTACAGTACTGAATTTCCTTGTGTAGAGGAGTGTGGTGTTCTGTTGCTGATGTGTTTTTTGTGCAGTGAAATTAAGATCTATGACCTTAGAACAACTCTCATTATTGTAGTGTCCTTATGGTCCTGGACTCTCAAATGTTCTGGCAGTCCTCCTCCTGCCTATGTGAGGACTCCACTGATACTGCTTTCTATAGGATTATGATGGTAGCATATCCTCCTGCTTCTGAAATACTGGCAGGCAGTCAAGTTTATGCTTATGTTTCCTGACCCAGTCTCCCTGATCAGCACACCTGTTCCACCTCAGTTTTCTGGAACTGGTTCTAGAAGTCTTGAGACAGATGGAGACTTGAAATAACTTAGAGAATGGTAGTGGTTGAACACATTAGTAGAATACCAGACCATGCCACAGTGCGCCTTTGAGGTAAAGGTGACTTGGACTTCCAAATGGAGGACAAAGTTGGAACTCGTACACTCCTGGCATGGGATGTCAACATCAACCTGCAGTTTTTCTGTCTGTGGATTGACTAATATCTTCAAAAGCTTGATACAAAGGAACCTTGCTGGGACTTGGTGGAGAAGGCCTCTGAGAATTAAGAACCAAGCTCAGACCTGTCTGTTCTGAGAACGCTTGGACTGCCAGCAATTCTGCAGAGGAAACTGGTAAGACTAATCGCCTTCTGTCTTGTAAACTTGCATTGCATGATCTGATAGATTAGCTATTTCTTCCCTTGTAACTCCTGCCCTGAAACTGCATGCTCAGGTTCTGTCTTAGTCTGATTAAAATCAGCAAGAGTGCAAGAACTGGCCTGCTTCTTGAAGTGTGTAGTCTATCTGTGAATACTTTCCTAGTCCTCTTCATAATTTCTTCTATAAATAGCGGCTCAAAATCTAGCCAGTTCAGATTCAGGATACTTGCCTTGTCATCTTTCTCACCATATTCTGCGGTGTTAGCAAGGCTAGTTTTTTCCTGAATTATTGCACAGTATAGGTTGTCCAGGGCAAACAGTTCAGAGCAACTCTTTTCCACCCCTGTATTTGTACAAAGTGAACTGGACAGTGAGTAATACTATTTGTTCTCTCACCTTACAGGATGGGCATTTCGGGAAGCTTGCCCTTCCAAGCATCACTGCTGGCATATTCAGTGGCTGGACAACTTGAAGGGAGACTGAGCCAGACAATGGTGGCCAAAGAATGAACCTGAGGATGAGAAGCAAGAAGGCAGGGGTGCCTAGGAAGGCTTTAACTAGAGTTGGTGTAGAAGCAGCGTGTGTGGGGAAGGATCTGGAAGCTCACAGAGAAGGACCTTGCAGTGTTTGAGACTGTCAAGCAAGGGGCAGTTGATGAGGCATATTCTTCTGCAGTACTTTGTCCATTATTTATGGAACTTACTGTTAGCCCTATACTGACACTGAAGGGAAGGTAGAGGCTATCAGCTGCCAAGGTTGACTCCAGTTCTGTTGAGCCTAGAAGATGCGATTGATCATGAAAAGCCTTGCCGTTGGTCCATTTTTGGTAGATGTCAGGAGGAAAGGCTGATCACAGTAACTCTTCTGTGACACCTAAGAGCTGAAGAGTTTGAGACTTCCTACAGCTTGATTCCTGCTGTTGTCAGCAAGCATTATGTTTTGAAGAAAAAGCTTTTCATGAACCAGATTTGACTGTCTTGTTCCTAACCAGTGAAACATCTCTACTTTCACAAGTCAGATCCTCAGAATACTGATAACTTTGCATATATGCAATATGGGCCTCTGCATCAGTCTCAGTTTGGAATCAGTGGGAAGATTTTAATTCTCCTTTAGGAGCTCTGTAGGTACATAGCTTGTAAATATGAAGCTTGTAAATATGAAACAACAACTTCCCTGTTCACGGAAAGCTCTTGTGCCGAAATGGATGCTTTCCTCAGTTGAAATAGTAGCCAGCATTTTACTTAAACTTGGTAAAGGTGTTAAGCATGCTCTTAATACATGCTGATGTAGCTTTATAACAATAGATACCTATCTCTTTTCTCAGAAGAGCAAGGGTACAGCATATAAAGCCATCCTGGTATGCCAGTGCTGTCATAATCTGCTATGTCAAGTTATAAGTAGCTGCTGATTGAGAAACACAGCCTCAACCTGTGCTCTACTCCTGAGATGCACCTGACATCTTGTGGGGTGTTGGGGTGGGGGACTGCTTTGAGCATTCTGATAGGATTTGATCTCAGTTCCTCATGAGGTATGCTGTTTTGCACTCCAGCACATACAAAACACTATGTGTACCACCATTTGATGCAGGGCTCGTCTGTCTTTAATGTGATTGGTAAATTCATTTGCAAAGGTATAGCCTGTGCTTAGATAGTGCTTGGTGAGCACAAGCTTTCAGTGGTATGATAATGCATATTAACAGCAGACAGTGCTATTATCTAATAGTAGTTATGTAGTAAACTGCTTATAAAACATGCAGTGGAGATGTGCTAGAGGGTACTGTTGATAAACATGAGTGGCTTATTGTTAGCTAGTGAGGCTAGGGAAGTGGTCACTGTCTGGTCAGCTGCTGTGAAGAACAGTTGTAGAACAGCAGCTGGTAGCATAGGGGTGCAGCTGATAACTGGCATGTTCTTGTAACCACACAAACTGGCCTTGTATGGCTCAGTGCTGTTGTGAGTAGGAGTAAATCCCTACTTGTTTAATGAGGGCTTGTGTTGTCAGCAATGCTACTGTAGCTAGCAGTTCCTTCTGTTTTTTCACAGACCTGCTAAGCGCTTATGTTGGGCTCTGAAGTCTGAGTGGAAGGCTTGTGGGTTTCCTAGAACTTGTTAGAACTAGGAATGGTCTACTAAACCACTAGCAGACCTTGAGTTTCTGTTGCTTGCCAAGAACTTACTTTTAAGGGGGAGACCAGTTTGTTCATATGATGAAGTAGGCCCAATAACTTCTTGATAGTGCTGACTAGGATTCCTAGGCATTATGCTAATAGAAAAAAATAGAGCATTAAGAAGATGGATCTTGCACCATATGTTGGTGGAGCTCTTGGAAGAGGCGTTCACTTCAGGAAAAATTGGAGCTATAGTGGACCTTGCTCTGGAAAAGCTTAAACTTCTTGTTTGCTTTTGTTAGAGCTGAGGAAGTCAGTAATGGAAATCTGTTTTAAAGAGTAGCTTCTAATTACTGCAGTAGTATGTTGCTATATTTCTGAAACCTGAGTTGGAGTTGTGTAAGCATTAGGATAATTCAATTCTAGGGAATTGTAATGAGCACAAATCTACTTGGCATTTTTGTTTTAGGAAATTCACTTGAAATAAAGTAATACAGTAGCTTTCACATAAGCTTTAGCTTTGTCTAAAAACATCAGTTTTGGAAGTGCCTCTGGTAATACTGTACAAAAACATTGTTTTCTGTTTTGAATGAGGTACTGAGTTTTATCTAGCTTTCAGAAGAGAGCCTTATATGTGGTCCCAAAAGAGCTCCATTTCCGGTTATGTCCATGCAGTTCATGTGCTAGAACCTGAGGGCATAAACTGAGGCTTTCAGTAACATGGCTATACAATAAAGTTTCCCTTTAAAGATTACAGAATACATGTGCTGCTGGGTAACTGAGTCTAAACACTGGGGCGTTTAGGATGGAGGATACAAACCTTTGAATTACATTAAGGGGGTCTTTTTCTATTGTTATTAAAGGTATATTCTTAAATGTGACTTATTGGGATAATTTAATTCTCATTGAGAGTGTTAATTAGTTTATGATGGTGGGAAAAGTTGTTTCAGTTGAATTTTTTTGTAACTTTTTTGTTGTTCTTTTCAATTCTTATCAAGTCTTTGAGTCCTAAATGGTAAATTATTTAATATGCGTTTATCAAGCTGTTGAACCTTCTTTTTAGAAAAGAATAAATCAACAATGGTAAAAACATGCACTCTGGTATTTTACAATACAGCACTTGTTAGTTGTAGAGGCTAGCAGTGCTTTTGCAGTTTGAATGAGGTTGTGATGTCTTCAAATATGTTTATTGCAACTTAATCTTAGAAAATGGAGAATTAGAATAAAAACAAGATCAAACTTTTTAGCCATGTGTGATTGTACAGGTCACTAATTCAGCCTGTGACTTGTTTGAGTTACCATTGCTGATGTTGGTTTCTGCACTTTGACTCGGGCAAAACTGGATGCTCTCACCTCTTATGCTTTGGCTTTTGAGGGGAAAGCTGGCCTGTATGGCCTAGTAGAGAGCTGCAGCATGCTGTATCTAAGTCCCTGCTCTGGGTGATCCCAGAACCAAAAGCCTGACATGTACTGTGGTTTGTCTGTGTTTTTGCAGCCTGCATATAGCCGTACTGATTTGGTTCACTTGCATATTTGAGGGTGGTCTGAAAGTAGAAAGTAGGAACTTTCTCAGTCTGGTTCTAATTATGACTTTGCTTGTGACAGTTGACAGATAGTTAATCTTCCCGGGCTTGTAATGGCAGGATCTATTGTCTGTTTGCCACCTGCAAACTCCATCTTGCCTAATGGAGTGTATGGAGAGCATGGAATTAAGTAGCTAATATCTATATCATGCTCTGGAAAAGGAAATGATGTTGCAGTTTTCCAGAAACGTATCTCTCTTTCTTTTATTCTTCAGGTGGTTGATACATCTAAAAGTATTGCAGATGTCCCAGAATGGTTTAAAGGTAGTCGTCTAAACTATGCAGAAAATCTCCTAAAGCACAAGGAGAATGACAAGATTGCACTTTATGCAGCGAGTAAGTATTAATCAGTAGCTTTATTGTATTTATTTCTAAGGCTAAGTCCTGTGAGCTTTAGAACAGCTCTGCCTTTTCTGAAACTTTGAAATAAATAAACTGGCTTTGGATGAAGAGAGAAGAGGAGAGTAAGTCTGACAGCTCCATAGAATCTCTGATCCAGGTCCTCAAAATAAGGCATAATATGCTCTGGGAATATAGCTAGCTTGTTCTGAAAAGTTCTTGGCAATGTAAATCAGATTTTCTTCTACTAAAACAAGCCTAACAGCACCAAGGTAGTGGGAATCATGCTATGTTTAGTATCGATTGGTATTTGAGCCGCTAGTTCACGTTTTTCATACGCTTGCCTAATGCTTGCCTTCAGGAAGCTTTTTTGGCACTGTCCTTCCCATCCACCTTCTTCCCATGCCTTTGCTCTTAGGATAATGAAAGGAATACATAAGGAATACTAAGGAATACATAATGGCATGGGTAGGAATTAACTTTCTTTTTTTAACCAGTACTGAAAGGAAGGAGAGTTACATGCATGGGAGAGTCAGAATTTTGCTTTTCTGAAACAATAAACTTCAGCCTTAATTTTTGGTTGAATGGAGGAAGATTTAAATCCAGGAAAATCAAGGTTTCGGCATAGTATGAGGATGGTGAAGTTAAGATAATGAAGACCCTTCTATATACTTGCTAACACTTAACTTCTTAAAATGATTCTTTTTTCTGTTAGATGGGTTTAGCTTCTGTGCGGGTGTGTCTGATTGCCTCCTTACTGAATTGTATTTGGAGCTTTTCTTTAGCTGGACTTAATCTCTCATTAGACTGACCAAAAGACAATGCTGCTTAATAGCTTAACAATAAACAAAGCAGCCTTAAAGCTCTTTAGCAGAGGAAATTATACAAAATTGTGGACTAATTGCATGAGTGTTAAGTCTTGTTTTCTGACTTATTGGGTATGGACAACAGTTTTGATTGCTTTGTTTTTCTCAGCTGTGTGAGACAGTAGATTCCTCTTGTGAGTTTAGTCCTGAAAAAAGGAAACTATCAGTTGCATTTTACTGCTCAGAGGTGTTGAAACAAAAGCTCTCTGATCATAGGCATAAAAAATCAACTCCCGGTTCAGAGAGGACGGGAAAGTCTGTGACCCGGTTTTGGTATAGTACGAATTCATCTGATAAAGTCTGATAGAAGTGAGGATTGTAGTAGAAAGCTGGTTTCAAAGCGATGAGCTTCAACTCATCGCTTTCAAATTCTAAGACCTTTAGAAAAGCTTCTTATGTATTAACTAATGGGAAAATCAATATAGTTGTTGTTTAAACAAGTCCTTTGCAATAGCTGAAAGCCAAACACCAATCAGTAAGTTGACTCTAAACTTATGTAGAATTGACATGATTGATTTGTTATCTCCAGATAAATGTTAAAAGTTAAACATGTAACTTGAGAAACACAGAGTTTCTCAAATATTTCTCCAAATCATTGAAGGAATAGTTTTCAGCTTAGTGAATTAGCTGGTTTGATATGATTACGTTGTCCCTTTAGATGTTGTTTCTTGTTAGGACGTCATTGGGTATGCTGGAGACTCACCGCTTTGTGTAGCGTAATCACGGGGGACAATATCAACAGGAACAAAATTATTTCCCAGTTGAATCAATGCCTGAGTAGAATGAATGAATACATTTACTCTTCTGCAGTGAATAGAGGTCCACCTGCATTTTTTTTCCTGACCTTCTGTTTTGTTTAATCTTCTTAAGTTCTCTTAAGTCAGTGTGGTGGTTGTTGTTGGTTGTTTTTTTTTTTTAAAAGTCCTCACGGCTATGTCAGAGTAGTCCTTGTGGAACCTGTGTCAGGTTCCTGACATTACTCGAGATGATTCTGTGGGAGCTCTGTGGAGGTAAAAGAGCACAGGAATGTATATATAACTTTCCTAAACTATTTTCCTAGTTACTGGCTCCCACTGTGAACCTTTCCTTTGTAATTCAATAAGGCCCCTTTCCCCTTGGGGGTGGGGGGTGGGCTTAACCATGGCGCAGCATCCTACAGTCCTGTTTCCTGCTGTTCCACACAATCTGTAGATAGGCCCAGCTCAGGGAACTACACGTTACACTGCTTCACATCACCACCTGCTCTTTTGCTCTGTGTTGGTCTAAATTTACCTGGGCGCGTGTCTAAGAAGGCAAAAGAGGAAAAAATACTGTTTCCTGCTTTAAAAAAATCCGAGTGAAGCTGATCTGGAAGGACAAATGCAGTGCTTTTTTGTTGTTGCATCCTTGGCATATGTGTTTTTATGAGAAATCCTAGATACTGGAAATAGGATGGGCCAAGTGGCTTGTGGGAGTCAAATTGAGGAAGTACAGGAATGGACCTTTAAGATGACAAACTTTGCATTTCATAACATCTAGGTTTATTTTCTTTTGCCAGTGATTTATTAAGAGCTTATGTAACATCTGACATTCAGTACAAAAATGAAAATTCCCTGCAGATCTTTTCAGAGATGAACGTAGTCCAGCATGGTGTATTTGCTTTTTGATATCTTGGCAAACACAGATGTTTAAAAAGCATACTGAAACTGAGACCTTGACTGAGTGTGATTTTTCTACTCAACAGTGACTTGCCTTAATAAAATCTTGACATAAAAATAAAATAAACTTGACACCTTACTGCTTCTTCCTGAGACTGAGAAAACTGAGCAACAAAGGAAAATGAGGTTGTTCTTTCCATGTTAGAAAGCAGCCTCAGTGGGTGCAATCAATCTATCGTGAATGCTCTTTGAGAACACACCTTTCTCCAATCAGCTTGCATTTTCAGGGGTGTATGTTCCTGTTTTTAAAAAAAAAAGTCCTCATGCCTGCTGGGTGAACACTACCGATTAATTAACACTGGATTCCCATTACAAAGAAAAGCTTGGTACAGCCTAAGAGGAACTTGAAAAGCCGAAAGTGTAATTGAGGGAACTTTTTCCCTAGAATTGCTACATGTTCTCTTCCTTCCAGAATTATTTCTTTGTACTAGACTCTGCTGCTTAGGTTGCAATGTATAATTTCTGATTGGTGGTTATAAATCTTGTTTCCTCAGAGGAAGGCAAAGAAGAAATTTTGAAAGTTACTTTTGAAGAACTGAGACAAGCTGTAGCTCTGTATGCTGCAGCCATGAGGAAGATGGGAGTTAAAGTAGGAGACAGAGTTGTAGGTGAGTAACTTTATTTTTTGAAGGATCACAGGTGAAATTTCCTTGCAATATGCAAATGAGTAGTCAGGGTTATAGAGACATGAATATTAAATACTCTTTCACTGAAATATTCTAAAGAAAAGGCTCTTGTGCTGCCACATTTACATTTGTGTGAAATAGATTCTTGAGAGGGAAAGAAGCTGGATTAGCCTGCAAGTTCTCAAGCGCTGGAAGGGGAAGGAAAACGTTTCATCCATGGCTTCACTGAAGTCTTTCTTATAAGCACCCTGTGGAAGTAGGAATGATGGAGATTTTGCATCTAGTTAAGCTTTGACTCATTATGTCTGGCAGATTCAAACTGGGAACCATAATTTCCAGCACAGTCCCAGTTCTGTTCTGTCTGCCAGCTGGAGTCCCTGCAGTCCCAAGTAATATGCCACATTGTGAACTGCGCTTCTTGAGGACTGAACATGTAGTCCTTTCTGGCACCAGCGCTTTTGGGAGCGGTGGCTTCCAGCAGAGCAGTAGTAGTGAACAGCTGATGAACAGTAACTTTGCAAATCATCCTAGAACAGAGCTTAGTTAGAACGCTACGATCCTTTCAGTAACTTGCAATATTTTCTGGAGAAATTTAAGGGCCTTAGTCCTGTCGCAAAACTGTCATGCAGATTTTTCTGTATACAGTCTTTGTCTTGTGAACAGATTGTAGGGTATACGGTCAAGGCATGGAGTGGAGTTACTCAAAGTGACCTCAGCTTTGTCAGTACACTTTGGTTTTGAATTTCCATTTCTGAGCTTCTCGTTAAGCCACTCCATGTTTGCATTTCACATGCTCTATAAAAAACACTTTAGTTTGTCAGTGTGGTGCAAGTCAAAACTAATCTTATAGCAGCTCCTCGACTCCTACCTAGTTCTACTGATTTGTGTATCCATTGGAATCATGTTCTTTGAGCAATACTTGGCAACTATCTTAAGTATGTGTAAATTCTGATGTGGTGAAAATGCAAAGTGAGGAAACTACTCAGTACTCGGTTTATCTTCTGCATGTTACAAACCAGAACTTGAACCCATATCTTCAAAAAAACAGAAGGCTGTGCGTTGTTATTTTTACTAAAACCACTGTAACGACCTGCAAATGAAGATAGAAAATATACTCAAGAGATCTCATGCTTTGTACGTGTGGTATGACTATTCTGCGGAACTGGTAACTGGACACTTGATTATCACAGCTGTTAGCTTGGTGTTTTACATCGAATTACAGAACCAAATCCTTAATCAGGTATGAGCCATCCATCAGAGAGAGGTTTACCTGAATGAGGACTAAGCTAAGATGCTTTAATTTTGTCTCCGGTTTCCATCCTGACCCTGGCAGATTCGTATCTGACCAGCTGGCTGTGGAGCAGCAGCCTCTGTCTGAAATGAAACTAATGAATAGGAAAGTTTATACTCTACAAAGATTGCGTATTTAGAACTTGCAAGTGTAGTGTTCTTTACTACCTGTGCTCTGATCAAATGATTAATGTGGGCTGTATATATCATAAACAGTTACCGCGACTACATTGCTAAACTATATCCAGTTGTTTCTTATTTTTTCAAACAGGAGATCATGAAACCGGTCCAAGTTGTAGTCAGATTTTTGTAGACCCCTTTTTAATACTTTCTGTGAAAGTTACTTGTCATGAAGTACACTGATTCCACTCTGTCTTTTGTAGTGAAATTTCTCCTGGTAAATTCAAAACAAATTGAGTTCTGTTTTGTATACTGATGCTTGTAGAAATTTAATACACAAAATGGTATTCTTATGTAAATGAGTATACAAAAGGAAGTCATAACAGGGCTCTCAAAACAGTTCTTTGCATCTGTATTCCTGGTCATGCTAAAATGAAGGATTAAATCTCATGTATAAGTGACAAAAATGGGGCTATGTACCAGTTTGCAATCCCATAATATGCTGCAGTGTATGGTGGAGAAAGTGGTGGAACAATTCCGAAGAGGCATTATTGGATATGTGTTGTAACTTCTTTTGTATGAATGAGTTTTGCGTGGAAAAGTGTGCATGTTGGGGGGCAGTAGCTATAAACCATAGTAATAGCAGCTCCAGCTGTAGCTTTGGTGTCTTCCTGTGAGTAGATACCTGCTGTTCTTTCCTGCTCTACTATTTCTCAGGTTAAAGTCTGTTTCTTAGCATGAGTCATCAGCATACAAAACCTAAATGAGACTTTTTAATAGAAAAAATAGAAGAAAATAGTGTTTTTTAGAGTAACAGATGAAACTTTAATGTTTAAGTATGACCAGATGCAGTTATGTCAATTGGGAACATTCATTCTGAATTAAGATTAAACCATTTTATCTACGTGAGATTTTTGTTGTGTTCTAAAGCGCAAATTAATGTGCCATTCACAGTCTTGATTAACGTTTCTAGAACTCTTCCTATCAAAGGGTTTAGAAACTGTGCTGGGGAAAAGGCAAAAAACTTGAGGCCACCATTTTGTTTTTGTGAACATGTACAATGTGGGAGAAATCTGCTCTCTTGCTGAAGAAGAGGAATGACTGTACTATTGAAATACTTATTGGAATCACTAACAGTAATAATTATACTACTAATGCTATTATAATTTTAATAACAATTCCTTTTAGTTAATGACAGTATTGTGCTTAGCCTAAGGGCAGGCTGGCTGACTCTTGAATCTTGTTTGTGGTTTTGGCAGCTGGCTCACCTCTTTGCGTGTCATTTTAATTAAAAAGCATAGCTGATATTATAAAAGATCGCATGAAGAAAGTAGCACACTGTAGATACTGCTTATATTTACTTATACAGGTTTTTAACATGCTTGCAAACATTAACAGTTCTAAATTTCTATTGATGATTCCTCCTTCATGTCAGTACTTCCTTCCACCTTAAAGGGTAGGATTTTAGCTGTGCACTTTAAGGTCCTATTCTCACAAGAGAAAATGTACTCATTGGCTAATGGGAAGCCTGGATGTTTAATAATTTCAAGAGGCAGCACAAGCTGCAGTATCTGGCTGTCTGGTGGTTTTACTGTTTAAATAAATAAATATGCTGAAAGTGCAAGAAAGAACACAGATTTTTGTGATGTGGCCAGACTGCTTTGTTTTTAAAGCTTTTGTGATCTAGTAACATATTTGAATTACTATAGAAAGGTCATTTTTTGCAAATGTTACACTGTCACAAAATTTTCTTCCTTGTAGTAGTTCTTTTAAATTACTCTTCCTGTCAACTTAAAATGAATACAAAGGGGGAGATGTTCAGTTATAAAAGGTATACTTCTACTGTCAAGCTCTAGACACCAAAGCAAATATAGCTACAAGATTTTGATTTCAGCTACTATGAGATTTCTTCCTAAATAACAGGTATTTCTGGATTTTTTCAGGAAAACTTTCAAGAAGTTATAGTATCTAGGGAAGAATATCTGTCTACTGAAACATGATGACTGTCAAGTTTTTTGTATGTTTTTTCAGAATGCCTTTATCTCATACGAAGCATGCAAGGTAGCCGAAGTTAAAACTTGCGGAGACTTTTGAAAAGGAACGAGCTGAACTAAAGCAAGTAATAGTAATATAGTAGGCTGTAAGCTACGTCCTGTTGTCATTTCAGGACATGTTTTCTTCCTAGAAGAACATTTTTTGTGTGTGAGTGAAATGTGCATTTGGGCTGTAGCTAATTGTGATATCAGAAGCTTAATATGTCCTTTAGCTTTTTGGTCTTTACCAGGCTACTCTGTTTGGATCCTAGCTTCTTAGATGTGTGGAGTTAAGCTCTCAAGGCTTGAGTAAACTGCAGCTCGCTCTTTCCTTGGCCTCTCTTGCATTTCCTAAGCAAAGGTTTTCCGTCTTGTGCTTCCACGGAAAAGACCTTTCTGTCCAGCTCCTGGAGGTACCAGGTATCGGTGCTGGGCCCATCAAATATTTCAGTAGCTTAAGCACACCTTTATTAGGAGTTACAGCTTATTTGTGGATGCAGATATGTGTTGCTCTTGGAGTCCTTACAAAGCTGCTTACTAATCTGGGCAAAATCTTTCTTTCCTTAAAACCACTGTATATTTTTGGGCTCAAGTAGAGCCTTTTAAATTATCCAGGGTCTTCATTGTGTAGTTCATACTTTTTGTTCTTCTGGAGCATTTTCTCACATTCTATTTTTTTTTCTGCACTCTACTCTCTTACTCTAGCTGGTGAGAGACTTGTAATCTCCAGTCATATGACCCCATGTCAGTTCCATCAGTTGAGCTGTTCTGTAGTTCCCCCCGACCCTGAGTCCTGGACTCCTGATTTTGATGGATTTCTTTGCCCGTGGCAGCAGCCCATATCTAGGGAGAGCTTCCATATGAAAGGAATCCAAAGGTATTTTTAACAGCAATTAAGTTATTTGTATGTATATTTAGACTGGGTCTCAATTTGTCTTTCATTTGTTTCTCCCCCTTGCCAGAGGATATTGGCAATCTTTGGAGGATCTGAAACGTGACTTCACAGTTGGAGGCTGAAGCTGCTGGCTATTCTCCAAATCGAGATCGGGGAAGAGGTGTTAAGTGCTGGGTGGAAAAGCTTGAGTCATACACCCACTTGTGATATCGGAGATCAGGCTCCCCAAGCTTACCAAAACACCCTGGGACCTAATTTGTTGCAAAATTTATGGCAGATGGCAGAAGGAAGGGTGATTCCTCATGTGGCTTACAGTGGTAATTTAGGGCATGATTCTACTACTTCTGAAAAAATCAGCTCTTAAATAGAAGGGAGATGCTTTCTTCATTTTATTATAGTTGCCTAACACTTAGTCAATCTGCCAGGCCCTGGTCCCCTTCATTGCAACTTTCTCTTAGAATCGCTTAAGATCTTGAGCTGTGAGAATTTTATGAAAGACCGTTAACGTTTTTTTGCTGTGAATTTCATTTCCATTCTTTACCATCTCTAAGACTAGTCTAACTTCATTGCATTTACCATATCCTCTAGTTTGTTAAATAGTTTATGGTTGCGTTTTGACAGTAAAAACATGCTAAAGTCGGAGGTGGGTTAATGTGGATGGACAAGCAGCATCGTCAGCACTTTTTCAGCTTGATTTCTCCCTAGCCTTTCATTTGCATCACTGAGGAGATTGCATTTAATAGTAAACGTAACTGAAGCAGATATATGATGAAACACCTTTCCTTCTAAAGATGTCTTGCAATATTGTCAATGATGCTTGAGCAGTTAGAAGAGACGGATACAATAGCTAATCCAAGCTGCACAAATCCAAGGGTGAAGTACTTGTGGTCTCCTACTGGCCATCTGTTTGGTGACTAGCAGTGACTGTGGCAGGAACTGAGTAAAACTGGGAGTGCCTGTGTTTTTAATCTCGGGATAGGCCGCTTCTATTGCGTCCTTGTGGCCAGCTTTGTTCTATTACAAGTCAGCAGTTAAAAACAAACTGATCTTCCCAGTGTTCTCACAAAACCCCCTCAGCAAAACATCAATGAATTACATTGTTTAAAGCTGATATTTTATCTATAGTAACTGTATTAGCCCTAGTTGCTTATGTGGATTTTAAAGCTAGCTTTGTAAGAAGATTAGCTTGTTACTAATAGTCCCAGGCTGCAGCAATGCTAGGTAGGATGACCGCGTTAAAATCCTATGAGTGTGTGAAATGCTATACTAAAGTCAGAGAAGCTGGAACTGCGGTCTTTGAAATTGCCTCCTTTCTGTTTGAGAGCCAGGGAGGATCAATAGTATGAGTCACTGAGAGGATCTTCGGTTTGAGGCTCCCTGCTTTCCTTCCTCCCTTTGCATTCTTTCAAGACTTAAACTAAATTTCTGATGCAAGGTCCAAGTTGTTGTTGTTTGTTTTTCATTCAGATTACTAGAGATGTTTGGATGCCTCTGTTTCTGAGTACACATTCATGCTGCTTTATGAAGGCATTGGATGCTTGCAGGGAGTGTGTTCTCAGCACTCTGAGAAAATGAGATTTGCTATAGTTTCTAGCATGACTGCACCAGAAATTTTTGGACTACAGTTTTCATTTGTTCTGCTGATAAAGTACTGTAGTGTAAATGAAGATGTGCATTTTAAATTTCGGCATGTACTAAATTAAATAGTGATTTTAAAAAAAAGAAAACGCTGTCCAAAACAGATCAAGCTGTAAAGTGCCTTTTAGAAAAATTCATACAGTAATGGTAAGATATCACTTGTCCTGCCTGGAGTTGTTGTTATAGGTTAAAGTTATTTCATTTGACTTTATGGAAGACTTATGCATACTTGAGACAGGAGGAGTGCTTTTAGAGCCCCTAGTACTACAAACTCTGAATTCCTAGCGGCTGGCTCCCAGCTTGTGTTTTGAGCTCTGTATTCAATTGTTTTCTAGTTCACCCAAAGAGAATGAAAATCCTCCTTCCTCTCTCTTACTAGTGAAACAAGATAGTTTCCTCCCTTCTTACCAGCTTCAAGAAAGGAGTTTTACCCAGAGATGTATCTTCAGTAGGCATCACCTGTGTTGAGAGACACTAATTTTGATCTTTTGCTGAAGTAGCATATCGAGGAACATGGAGACTGTAGTTAAATACACAAACAAACGTAGAATGGATAATTACATTAGCTATGACGCTAATTTTCTGTAGTATGGCGCTTCTGTACATAGGTCATTGTTCTGTGAGCCCCGAAATGAGTCCGACTAAAAGAAAGTTGAATTTTCTTCCTCTTTGTGTCAGCAACGTTTGTTTACCAAGTTTTAGCTGCTTATGACCTGCACCAACCTCCTATACGCTTCGAGGATTCAGTAGAAATCTCAAAGGGCATAGTGAAATGCAGAGAGTTTTACAAGTCTGATAGTTATATAGCTGCAATTGGTTTGCAGAATCTGATGTGAGCAAAAGGAAGAAAACATTTTTGTTTACGAGTCCAGTTTTAATTTGAAAGACTGACAGAAGTAGTTTGTATCATTTGGATTTGGGAGCTATTAAGGGACAAGTAACTTGAGTTCTTCTGTTGCTATCTTTGGAGGCTCTAGAACAAAACCACGCTTTTGTTCATGGTATGTGGCATTTGAGATTATAGCAATGTGAAAATCCTGGTGAGCAGGCTGCCTGCCTTCAGTGATCAGATAAAGGTGTAGAAATGCAGAGTAAGTCGCTTTACGTGTTTCATACCTTTTGGCAGTCTTGGCTAATAACTCGAGCACAACCTCAAAGCCAACTGACAAATGAGTAATGATTTAATAATCTGGTTCAGAACAATAAGCAGAAACTTGTGTACTTGCCTGGAGGGCTTTTGTAGGAACAGTGAAGAGGAGAACTTGCATATAGTAGAATTGATGCTTCTAATAAGCTACGGGTAGGTAATCACAGTGCTCCAAAGCTTGAGACATCTTCTAGTCTTCAGTGCTATCTGACCTGTTGATAACCCCATCGAAGAAATGCTAAGTGGAAACTGCTTCCATCACACAAAGACAGTTCAGGCTGTTCTGCTCTGTGGATTTCAAATAATTGTTCTGGAGGAAGGTTTATCTTAAAAATAAATTTAAAATTGAGCCTTCGCTGCACTATATGTACTACAGACTTTCCTGAACAAAACACCACAAGCTGTAGGCAGCTGTAGTGAGTAATTTACATCTTAGCATGCCATAAGGTTTTTTACACACAATGGAGTTTCCTTCCATAAATTGTTGTGTATAGATCACTTCACTATGTTCAAGGGAATTGAAGTAAATACTCCCAAAAGCACAGCAGTTTACAGATTAGCTGAAGTTGGTTGAGACCGATTAATAAAACCAATTTCACTTACTTTGAATCGTGATGAAGAAACATCTCAATCTTAACTTAGACTTTTGAAATAAGCTATTCTTTATAAAGAAGTTGGGAAAGGACAGATTTTCAAACTGTATTGACAAACGGGCAAAAATCCAACTCAGTACCTTCTTACTTGATAAAGTTAAAACATAATAGAAATCATATACGAAGGTCTGTGGGTTTAGTTCCTGTCCTGAAAATTACTTCTGTAAGTATCTTTCAGATACCAAGCTCTAGTGAGTTTTTGCTGCCTGGAGAAACTGTGGAGTATCTGCAACTTGCACTGGAGTCTGAGATGTGTAGGTGCTCAACAGCTTTGTAAAAGAGACATTTGAAAGCATTTTTATTGCTGTTCAAGTCTATTTTCAAACAAAGTTGTTCTTAGATGTCCAAGTGCTGCAATTAGGCCCATCATTTGCCTTCTTTTAAGTACTTGGACATCATTCAGTTGTTGAAAAAGGATTATCTGAAACTACAGATCTTTGATCTAGTTTACTGTGGTTTAAGTGTGAATTTCAGGTGTATGTTCTTAATTTGTAGGTTGGATTCTGATCAAGTGAGAGTCAGCCTCAGTCATACAGCCGATTCTCTGGAGAGCTGCTTAAACTGAGCCAGCTGAAAATCTTAACTTTTTTGATATTCATTTCTTCTGTATGCCTTGATAAAGTGAATTTAAATCTTGAAAGCTTGCTGGAATGCTAGTGATGAAGCTGAATAGCTAATTTTCGGTAGGAATGTTCCAGAGCTTGTCCTACCATATTCTCTTTTCAGCTGAGACACTGGTTTTGTTTGTTTGTGTTTAAAATTCTGGCAGCTAAATTTTGTCCGGTAGGCGCTGTGTAAAATTGAGTTTCTGCTTTGGAACCTTAATATACTTAAATTGTAAAGCAAAAACATGAGGAAGACGCTGTCCACTCTCCTGTTCCAAATGTCTATACCTAGAGTATTGCTTTCAGGTGCACAGTGCAGTTAAAAGTATGAAGCCAGTTAAAAGTCACCTGATCTCTCTAGGCTATTTATGTCATTTCTGCCAAGCAAGCAATGAAACATTTATCTTTCTCCAGGTAAGTTAAATAGCTGAGTATAGAATGTATTGAAGGGATGTGTGAGAAAGACATCTCTTGTGACATGACCTAATTGCTTAAGAGAACCTTATGAGAGATCAACAGTCAGCCAAATTTGCTGCCTTTTGAGATCCCTGCCTTTCTAGTATTACTGAGTATTCCTAATCTTTCCTTCCAAGTACTTAAGTTATCTTAATGATAATGGCCTGTTGCTATTGGGTGGTGCTATATTCTTAGTCTCTACGTAGTCTGTAGGTAGGCTACTAAATTACTCTTTCTCCCAGCCTTTCCTGTGTGCCCTCTTCTTATCCTGAGAGTCTCACTAATAAACAGAAACGTTTGTAGATTGAGAGTAATTTTGTGGATATCACATGTGACATAACTGTTCTTTTCAATGGAATTATTTCTGATTCTGTCACTGTGGTGATTAGACTTTGAGGACATTGCGTGTAAGACCGAGTGTGGCAATCTTTCGGAGTTAATTAAATCATCTTTCAGTCAAGGTTTTTCCTCTTTCTGTGCAAACTGGATATTGCGTTGGTCATACTTACTGTAAGTTTTGATCATTTTTTAGATTTCTTCCGGTCTAACCATTCAATTTCTGCCGCAGGTTACTTACCAAACAGCATTCATGCTGTGGAAGCAATGCTGGCTGCTGCAAGTATTGGTGCTGTTTGGAGTTCAACATCACCAGACTTTGGCATTAATGTGAGTAGCCTTATTATTGTGTGTTCCAGAAAAGCTATCGTTATGATTCTGACAAATGCAGAAGTGACGAGTTAGAACGACGAATGGATTTTGCTCCCTTTATTCTTACTGCCATCTCGTGGCAGAGCCCAGAATACTGTATTTTCTTTCTAGCGGGTGAAAGGAAAGTACTTAGGCTGAGGTTATTCAAAGTTGCCAAAGGACCTGCAAGCCTAGTTACTATTAATCAAAATCAAGTATTCAGATAGCCAAACTGGCTTTGAAGATCTCATCTTTCTACTCCTCAGTTCCAAAGCAAGACCAAGCTAAGAATATGTTGCCATCTGATTATTTGCTCACTAATGTTAAACTGGGATTTGCTTTATTCTTTGATGGTTGGGTCACCAGAAAGCACGGTCATAGCTGAGGACAAATGAGACAGCTGCTGATGAGTGCCCTAATTCGGTAATAAGTAGGGGAAACAACACTTAGAGTGGGCTCCCTAAAAAAGTGAAGTAAAAATAGTGTAAGGATATCTCACAATTGGTGTGAGAGAGTCCTTATTTTCCTATGGCAATGAGTTTATGATCTCAAGCATGCAGCTAATAATTTTTTACAATTTTACTGAAGTTCGTATAACTGCAGGAGCAGCATTTAGCCTTGGACAATTTTTTTCTGTTGGTCTACAGTGATGTTTACTTCTTTCCTTCCAGTGATCTTTCTAGTTTTAATATTCAAAAATGTATGAGGCTATTAAGCTATGTAACCAAGCTCCAAAAGAAAGAGGAATACCTGCTCTTCAGACATGAGAACATCTTTTTTAGATTGCTGAGAGCGCATTAAAGCCGTTTGCCCTCTAGAATGCTGATATCTGAGTGCTAATTTTGGAGTATTCATTGTAAGGACCTATCTTTCAAACAGCGAGGTCAAAGGAGTCAAAATAGCACCATGGTTAGAAAGGAGTCAAAATAGCACCATGGTTAGAGGAAACAGTGTAATGTAGCCCTGATTTCATTGATCTTCATCTTTTGCCGAGTACAAAGATACAAACCTAACTGCCACAAACTGGATGTAAACCCTTGTTTTCATGTGTCACTTACAACTTTCAGCACAGTAGTTTGAGTATCATTAGTTAACTGGTTCTCTGGGAGATGTTCAAGCAGGTCCGCAGTCCCTGTGAGCTTTTATTATACTACATGTGCAAATGAGCAATGATGCAACAGAGTTGAGTCATGCCTTTTAGCCCTTTGAAAATCTTTCCCCCAGTTGCTCACCCACACTCCAGTTTCTTTGCTGAAGTAGTCCCTTCCATCTGCCTCTTCCAGTCACCCTTTTTCCGAAGGATTTATGTTCCTCAATAAGATGAGGGATTTCAGACTAGCATCACTAACCTGTTCAACTACTTTTCAGTGTTGAAACAGATTTTTGGTATGTGAAGGAGGGCAAGAAAATTATTGGCTTAGAGAAGTGTGCGGTTGAATTAGAATACTGTCAGATTGCTCTGTATAATAGTTTATATTTTTCAGTTTTGTGGCGATTTGAGGTTTGATTTACGGAACTGTATTAGGCCACTGCAGTCATACATACGTTTGTATCTTGACCCTGAAGCAGTTGTATCATTGGGCATGACAAGTATGTGTTGGAGTGGTTACTTGCATTCCGAATAAAGACAGAATTGGGAAAAATAGAAGTTTGGAATAAAATAAGGTAAAACTGATCATGGTATTTATATAGACGTTACAGTGTGCCCTGGAAGTTTTGGGAATATGTTGTTTTATTTGTTTGGAAAGTCCTTAGCGTGTCATGAGCAGTAGCAGATACAAATACTTTTTTAAATGGATGCTGAGTATTTCTTCTACCTAAATGTTCTCATGAAAGCATTTGGAGAATGCACCGTTTGTGCACTGCTAAACACAAAGGAAATATCAACATTTAGGCAGTTTTATGTCCTCTATCTCAATGTTTAATCCTGGTAGTTGGCTAAATGTGTAGAACTGTTACCCCGGATTAGCACTAGAGGGCAGCAGCATACCATTTCCTTACATTTGGGGTTGTATCATTTGGGGGAAAAAATGATTAAGAAAATCATGACACCATGTAATGATCAGTCTGCTCTACAGGTATTTTCTGCGTGCTCAGAAAATGACGGTATGGAGTATTTTCTTTGCAATGCGATTTGATCTCTCCTCTGGAGGAAGATTGTTCATTTTGCTTGTATTACAGAGTACTGGTATGCTTTCTGCCCAGGTTGATGTGCTGTTATTTTCAGTGCCCAGCTTTATTTAGTTTTTGTGATAGTTTTTAATGAAACTTAGCCTTGGAGCAGCAGTGCCATCAATATCATTTATTCTCCTTTGGTTAGCCTGCTTGTGTTGGCATGAATTCAAAACCTAGTATCGTGAGGGAGATCAGCAGAGGTCCTCTGGGATATTGGCTTCCACCCTAAGCAATAGATTTTCCTCCTTTTTGTGCACTTGCCTTAGTCCTGTTAACATAAATGAATATTTCACATCCAATTTTTGGAAATAGTGTATTGTTTTCAACGTTTAATTTCAAAGCTAATTGTATATACATGTTTTGTGCAGTTTGGAAATGGCAGTTTTCAGAGTGCCTTCACGTTGCAGGCTCTGAATGCCATGCATTTGAAGGCTTTGCAAGCCTGCAGGAAGCCTGTTGTCAGAGAACCAGGGAGTTCTCTCCCACGCAGAATGGGAGCTGCCTCCTTGGCAGCTTTTGCTTCATTTCTCCGGTCCCTCCTTATCCATGTAGGAAAGTGATTCTTTTCAGCCTTGCATAAGAGCCTGTTGGATATGTAAGTTTAAGAAGAGGCTTTGCTGTTAAAACTATATGAGAAACGTGGTAAGGCCTAGTAAAGGTAGTGTAGCTCCAGTCATAGAATCTGGCCCAGTTTTTAGTATGGGGCTCATCAAGTAGAATAAGCCATATCTGTTACACCTGAGCTCTTCATGAAAGCAATTCCTTGCTGAGCCATCTGGTTGGATTAAAGTTCCAGTGTAGCAATTACACGTTCCATCTGTGTGTATTCCCTTTGTATCACACGAAGCTGCCCTATGGGATTTGATCCTGCCAGTGCTAATGAATCCAGCTGGGTGTGTTAGCAGGATTAATAAGACCCCGAGAACTGTAGTTGTCTCAGTTCCCAGTTCACCCTTTTCTTCCTTTTTCTCTCTTCTGTTGAGGTACCCTTAGTTCTCTCCTTGGTCTTCCTTTTTGAACAGTAGGCAGCATGGGTAGGAGATGTACACTTCGTGTTCAGCAAGGGTCTATACTGTATGGTGAGTTCTTTGAAAAGGATACAAATAAATGGGTATCATAACAAATTTAAGGCAATTGGAAATTCAACTTCATGCTCCATACTTTTGGAGCAGGCTCTCTTGCAACCCTGATTAGCCCAGCGTGGCAAGATGATGTTTATAATAAAGATTAGTTGAGTGTGAGTTTTTTTTTTCTTTGCCTCGGTCTCTTAATTTGGCTATAACTTGGCTCTCATTTTGGCTATAGATAACCAAAATACAGATAAGGATATGGGGTGAGGGGGAGAATAAGCACATGACTGAAGTCTGATTTTTGCAGCATGATTTAAGAGACCCTCTTCTTAAACAGCTGACAGTTTTACAATATCAAGTAATCTTGTAGTTCTTAACGTTTCAAGTAATGCAGCTAGAGAGGGATAAACATAACTGTGTGCTGAGAGCTGTTATTAGAAGGATTTGCTTCTTGCTGTTGAATACAAAAAGATCCATTTCTGGAAGGCTGTGACATGCAGTGTACGTGGAAAAATAAAAGAAATGCCAGAAGGATTTTTCTCTAAAATGTGATAATAGCTGTGGTAAATTCCTGAAAGCAATCTTAGCTGGAGAAGACACCTGCAAATTTAGTATTTGAATGTGTCTTGCCGCAAAGGTCTTAAAGGAACTGTGGCAGTCTTGCTAGTGGTGTGTTTGTGTGTGTTTGCAATATCTGGGCAGGCTGGTGAAAACCAGTGGAACGGTTTCCTTTGCTAATCTTAGCAGAAGAAAGCTGTGAATTCATGTGAAATGCCACCTTGCCATATATAAATGCATCTTCCAGAAGTCTAGGGTGTTTTTCAGTTTTTCCATGAAAACTAATGAACTGTTAGAACGCTGTTGAAGCAGCGTTGGGGTCAGTTCACAAGGGTGTATGGAGCACCTGCCTGAAGATGCAGATAGGAGTCTTGTGGGCCTTCAAGTAAGTTAAGTGCCTAACTCCTACTCACATCACAGGTGCTTATTCTCTTTAGATTAATTTATAAATCTGATTCTCAAGATGAGTTTTTAAGTGTTTAGATACCATTGCAAACTTGGTTCTTCAGTGAATGATGTTCTGTGGTGATCTGTGGTGTTTTTGCCTTTGTTATTGGTTGATAGACGTGGGGGTCATGAAATAATGTTCTAAACCTGATGTGCCTTGAAGATCTTGGGCAAGCGGAAGACACAAGTAGGCAATCTTCTAACCATTCTCCTGCCCATTTCTATCCTTGTTCCTTGCTTGAAACAAGACTTGCACTTAACGACCAGTAGGTTTTCCTGTGTTAGCAATTCATTTTAAGTTGTTTTTCTTGTTTGTCCCTAGGGTGTACTGGACAGGTTTTCCCAAATTCAGCCTAAGCTCATCTTCTCTGTTGAAGCTGTTGTATACAATGGCAAAGAACATAACCACTTGGAAAAACTGCTTAATGTGGTAAAAGGTATTTCACTGCATGCTATCTAATATCAGCTATGCTGTGGTTCTCTGAGCGCTCAAAGCCTGTCCTGTCACAGAGAAGTCCCACCGCTGACTGCTTGTCCCTGTCCTTTATCCTTTGCAGTATCCCAGTGGATAGGGATCCCACTTAGAATGGCAGAACTGATTTGAGTAAAAACTAACCAGTCTTTTGCTTGCTTAATTATAACATAGTCTTTTGCTAGCTTAGTTTAAATATATCAGTGCCTGTACCAGCGTAAATCAGCGGGTAGCATAAGTAGGGGAACAGGGAACAGTCATACTTACTGCTTTTTTAAGGTGATGTGAAGTGCTACTGAAAACTACTGAAGGGATGTTACAGAACTAAAGCTTGTTGATTTAATCATGTCCTTTTTTTTGAAGTCTGGCAATAATGAGGAAATCTTATCTTATTTAGGTAAAAATTTAGTCTTTTGGGGTTTCTGAACATCTAAAATTATTTCCGTTACTCATTGTATTACACTGTACAATACAATCAGACAAAAAAGACCTTTTGTTTATATAACTGAAAGTAGTAATGTTTTCTCTTTTTCTTCCAGGGCTTCCAGATTTAAAAAAAGCAGTGGTGATTCCGTATGTCTCCTCAAGAGAAACCATAGATATTTCTAGGATTCCAAACAGGTAGTTGGATAAAATGAGCTTTTGCACTGCTACTGCCCTAGCTAGGGATGCGATGGACAGATTTATTGAAACTTTATGACCTCTTGAACTTGTGAAAGCCGGGAGTTAGCCCAATTTATGGATGTGGCTCCAGCTCCATACTGAATAAGGAAAAAACTTTGCTGTAGATGTATTGTTTCTACAAAACCCAGAATTAACGGTTCTCAAGTAGGGGGTGTCTGAAATGGTCCTTTCCCTTCCCTTTGAAGTCGAGGAGGCACAGAATGTGTCGTGGCATGACAAAGCCGAGAAAAAGTTCAGTTTGGAGCGTTCATTTCCTTTCCCTTTCCTTCTGTCAGTTACTCTGATAGTTCTTTCCTCTTTAATAATGTTGGGCAGTGTAGCGGTTAATTTGAGATCATGGTCACCATACTCAAGGTGACCAGGCTTGAACCAAAGTGCATTCTCATGCAGCAGAGGTTGGCTGGGCAGCGCTTGTTGGCTTTTCCTATGCCATCTCTAGCTGCTCTGATCAGGAGAACGCTTTCTGGGTTTTTTTATCAGGGTGGCAAGAAGAGCTGTGCTAAGTCTTTCCAGGAAAGAGGCATTTCTAGCCTCTTTCATTGGCTAGAGTGGAGCAGCTGTTGGTACAGAGATAGGTGGAAGAGCATCTGTTGTAGAGAGAATGCTTGGTTTAATATTAAAACTAAAACTTTATTCAATAAACACTCTTTCTAGAAGAGCTGCATCTACAGTGGAACAAGTAGAACAATGCAGAGTTTTGTTTTCTTTTCACTGATTACAAGCATCCTACATACTGTGGTTGGGATATAGGCAGATTGCTTGCTGCTTCCTTGTCCCAGTAATTTGGGAACAGCACTGTACCCTTGTAACTAGCCTGGATTTGCACAAGGTGTGGTGTGGTTTCCAGCATCACGTGGCCTTGCTGACTGCAGTACCCACTAGCTTGAAGATACCAACATCATGTTCTGTTTTATGGTCTACACATTCCTTTGTTCTTTTTTTTTAAAGAGTGCTGCTAACAAGCATGAGGTTTCTGGAGTGAACTACTGAACTGTTTTAAGTACAATACTCCTTGGTTTTTTTCCCCCCACATGGTCATTAGCTTTGACACAGCAAGACATATTTCTACAAAGAGAAACATTAATTAATATTAATCTGCTTTAAATGACTTTGCCTGTTAATTTCAGCTTGGCAACACCTGATTTATAGCTTTCGTTTCCTTGTTTCCTTTTCTTTCCCTGAAGTACGTTTGCATTATCTGTTACATGTATCTAACCCCGTGAAAAAAATAATGTATGTAAAATAAGAGCATCCAGGGGAATAACACTATCCACTTAATTTAACTTCATTCTGTGCAACAAGCTAGTTCCACTAAAAAGCCTAGATTTTACTTGCCGCTACTTCTCGTGCGTGATTGCTGGATGTTACAGATAAACCTTGGTGATGTTTTTTGTTGTCGTTTTTATAAAACCTATAAGAAACAGCTATTTAGTTTGATCTGTTGATCATCTCAAAGAAAATGTTTGCTCTGTGTGAAATACCCTGTTAGGATATTTATTTAAATTCAATAGAATGCAGCGGGGAGAAGAAAGCGGCCTTCAGAACTGAGCAATGAATAATTTCAGTTACAGTTTTAGAGGTAACTTGTTTTGCTTATTTACTGTTCTGGAATAGGCAAACTAGGTAACTTTTAGAAAATGATTGAGTTCCAGTACCAAGGGTCAGGTTGTTCTTCCAGAGCCAGCTCTGTTAAAGTTGACTCTACCAACCACAACATCATTTTCAGCTGTACCAAGGGATGTAGTTACAGCTTAGTTGTCCCCTAAGTCTGTCAGAACATTCTTCTGGTTGTAGAAAGGAAAGGGAAAGCTGTGCAGGGAAAGCTTTTGCCATACTGGTTCTGCAATTGCTGTGTCTGTAATGCAGCAGGGGAAGTTGGCCTACAGCCCTTGAGGACATGATCCTGTATTCCAAAATTCCTCATGTCTGTACAGGCAGTTTTTTCCATCTAGTAATAGGGGAGCAGGGGGAAGGCTAGGAGGTTCTTGTCACTAGGCAAAGCTAACAGTTAATACTGGTGCTGTGTCTGAGCTCTGCTCGTTTAAAGCCCACTCTGGTATCTCCGGTTTGCATTCCTCTGACTTCCATCAGAGCTTGCATGCGTGGGTATAGCATTTGCAAGGACAGAGAATCAGTTCAGGTCCACTGCTGTGCCCAAGCTGAAAAGACCTTGGGGGTTCAGGCACACAGCAACACTTGGCTTGCTCCAGGAAAGCTTCAGCTGATGCTGAGCCTGAGCTTATAAGCCTTTCTGGATCTGATTTGCCTGGGTATGAAACAAATTCTAGAGTTTTTGTATCGTTTGCCATTGTTTTTCTGATTCTGGGAGCAGAGTGGAGAGATGTCCAAGCTGGCTCTGTGCCCCCAGCCAGCTTGGGTCTTCTGGATCCAAGTTTGCTTTGAGAGTTGTGCATTCAGGTTCGTATGGAAAAGTAAGCCTTGCGAGATAAATTTTTCTCCCCATTTGTGGTGAGATTTGTATCCACCTGTGGGTACAGGGAAGGGTAAGAGGGCTGCCCATTGTGTAGCTCCTATCCCAAAGCCAAGCCTCCACTGACAATCTGCCCCTCTGGTCAAGCTGTTAAGGCTAGCAGCTGATTATTGGTGCAGATTTATAGGCTTGATTTTGCTGTGTTACATCTTAATGTTATACTAATGTCTTATTTTCAAATAGAAACAGGAAACAAAACAGTTTAGTGATTCAAATGAAGAGCAGAAATAGACTGAGAGTGAAACTAATATACGTAGTTTGAGTACATAGTTTATTGCAAGAGAGCTATTAGATGCGGAGGTGATCTTATATATGGGATGGGGTAACGCTTTCAAACAAAACTGAAATGTTCTTTTTCCCCCCCGCTCTTATGCAGTGTCTTTTTAGAAGATTTCCTTGCTACTGGGAAAGGAGACCAGGCCCCCCAGCTGGAGTTTGAACAGCTGCCTTTTAGTCATCCTCTCTTTATCATGTATTCATCAGGCACAACAGGGGCACCAAAATGCATGGTCCATTCAGCAGGGGTATGTCTTTCCTCCTGGAGCTACACTGTCTTATTCATAACTACCTGGTTTACATTGTTTTCCTTTAACAGTGTCTCATAATGTAATTGTTGGAAGATTTGATTGCTGAAAAATTGTCAGTAACTTGAAACGAAACTTTTGATTTCTAGGTGAGTGGTTGAAAGCAAATGTAGATTCATAAGGATATAAAATTTGGTTTAGAGATTGTTGTGGAGACCCTTCAGAGACTTCAGCAATTTCCTGAGGGCAAATGTCTGTCACAAAAGCACTAGGAGAGCTGGCACAACTGCTATTTGTATCAGAAGGGCCAAAGAACTGACTGGGTGCTTGGAACTTATTTTTGGACACTTTCAGGTTTGAGGCCCATTGGCAAAGGAGATACGACGATGCTTGTGTTCTTTATCTAGAGTATTCCTGTATCTAAAAAGCTTCGCTCCTCAGGGTTGTCAGTTCAGAGCATGTCAGCCTCAGCAATCATTCTTTACATGATTATAATAAATAATAATGAATATAATAAATGATTATAATAATACCTAAGTCTTTTGGGTGTAAGTTTTTGCTTTGTATGGAAGCTTTGTTTTAGGCAGTGTCGTCTTGTGGCTAAAGATACAAAGAAAGTTGCAGCCAAATTCACCTGTGCTCACGTGCTTTCTAGTTGCTATTCATGTTCTAAAAGAAAGTTGTCCTAGGCAACTTGGTAAAATTCAGATAATGGCTACATCAGCTGGGTGCAGTGTTCAGACTTTCAATCTGCCGTTAGTATAGTCCTTCATAAAAAGCGGAGATTTTATATTTAAATTTGCCTTAAGGCAGAAAGTACTGTATAAAACATTTGTGCCAGCTTGTACAAATTGAACTGCACAACTACTATCCAGTGTCCATTGCCTCTGCTAGTTGCCCTGGAAGACAGGATGAGGAACTTGTGAAACTGTCTAGAGTTGTCTAGGTAGCCATAGGACAGTGTCACTTTGATGTTAGGCCCATAGCGTGGATGGTCTTGTCTTTGTTTGATGGCTAGGACTGGAGGATTTGCCCACAGATAATTCCTATGCTGTTTGTAAAAACTCTGCTTTATATACTGTCGATAAGAGGTCATACCAGGCAGCATGTGACATATAAAATGGTCCCTTAGCGACAAGTCTTACGTTTTGGAGAAGAAAAAAGGAAGTGTATCTTGAAGTTTGATAGCTGTTTTGAAGCTGTGCTGGCTTTAGACCGTTGGGTTAAGTACTTATGGAGATGGATTAGCAAGAAAAGGGCAGGTGTTTTGTCCAGTGATGCATTATAAACAAGGAGGTGAAAAACACACGTAGAGCAGACAGTGGGACTTTTCTGTGTTGCGAAGTTCTTTTCTTTTCTCTTTCCATGTTATCTCTGTGGCTACTTAGCTTGCCCTTAGTTGTGTCTATACTCTTCATTTGAGTCATCTTTCCAGTTCATACAGGGCTACCTGGAGAGTTTAGGCACAGGCTACTCATCCTTGTTGGAGGGGGAAGGCAGAATGTGATAGCTTGTTGTGTGGGATATGTTATTTGTGAGGATAACTGTTCCCAGTGAGCAGCTCTGTAGTTCTTCACTGAAGGGTAATTCCCCCTTCCCCCCTCCCCCCCCCCCCAAAGGTGAGATGCTAACAACTATGTTGCCTGGCTTAAAACAAAATTGTTTTCATCATGGGCTTCCTTGGTTTGCCTGCTCTGTATGTGCCAGTTTGAAAAGGGCCTACAAATAAAATCCGATCAAACAAATGCTTAGATATCTTTTGCCCACTTGTTTGGGTTCCTCTATTGAATTGTTCTTGACTCTTTTCCATCATAATCGATAGGAGGATTCTCATTGATTTCAACAGAAGCAGAATTGGCCCATGGTCTTTGTTTCATTTTCCAGCCTCAGGTTAATTGAAATTATGTTTTGATAGCTTAAAAAAAAAAAGAGGTGGCCTTGCAGTGAAAACATTAAATTACTGCCTCTTTGCAGTGCACTTCAAAGTTGTTTTATTGTTGTACTGATCTTTTTATAGATGTTAATACACAGCTTACTCTAAATTTACAACTCAGTTTCATTCTGCAATATTTCTAGTCTATTTTCTCCGCACGTGCTCTGTTCTCTTGTTACACATAGTGAAAGTAACATGTAAATAATGAAAATGAGGACAGACCAGGGAAGATGTAAAAAATAGTGCCTCAGAGGGAGCAAAACTTTTCTGGTTTTGAAAGCAAGTCTATTGTACTGAACAGCTGGTTGTGCTAAAGAAATACATTTGGAGGCTTCTTTCTAATTCTCTAAAAATTAGGAAGTAGTTGCTCTTCCTGTGTCATAAAAATATTGGCCTGTCTTACGTCATTCGTACAGGCCCCTCTTCACATTTACTTCATAGTTGCTTCACATTCACAACTATCGAAGGAGAGAGAATCAGTTCACTTCTGTGAGTCTTAAGGACTTCTAAGACCTGGGTTCAAATAACTATTGCTACAGGCTTCTTATTCAGTTGTAGGCAAATTACTAAGTCTGAATATACTTTAGTATTCCCTCAGGCTGTAGTACTTCTGCCTTCAGAGTTCACACTCCATACCCTTCCTCTTCTAGCTCCTCAGACCTGAATTTCTCTCTCTAATGCAACCTGACTTCCCTGCTCTCATGCAACATCCTTCTCCCCATCCTGGCAGTTTGTGGCTCCTAACCATGAAGTTCCTAGCTCTGCTGAAGATCAAGTTCAGTTGCCACTTTGAACGTTGTGGGACAGCTCTGCAGTCTACAACTGCTTATGCCCCAGCACCTCTTCTCCCTCTCTGGTCCCACTAGCCCAGCTTTATCCTCTGATGAGGATTTTTCATCCCAGACTCTTTCTGGATGCTGTGCAGAGCGCCCAGGTGGTTCAAGACCAGGATCAGCAGCTGTGAGTTACTGCTGTCTCTGAGCTACATAGGCACTTAGCGCTGATCTGCTGTGTTTTGATAGGGTGGCTGAGGGGCAGCAGTGCCTAATAGTTGTTAATTTTGACACTCTGTGCGCTCAGCACTGTATCTGCATATGTTAAGCTCAACAAAGAGAAGCAGGCCAAGAAGTTCTTTCATCAGCTGACAGGTCTGTGCCATGAAACGCTGAACACTTAGGATTTGTTCTGAAGGTCATAGGAGTCCTATAAATAAACCCGAGAGAGCATCTTGGGCTATAAGCTCTTTAGAACGACTGTGCCTTCTACCACAATACTTCTGTTTGCAGATGGAGAGTTAGCACGGTTTTGGGGGGAATAGTTCATAGCCTCTGCCAAAATTAAGTTTCCTTTTGTTTCTTGAACTGCAGCTTAGTGATAACTAAATGGAGAAAAAGATAGGCAATATTTATTTCAATTGAATTTGACTTTTAAAATACAGCCTCACTATTTTGTGTGATTCTTTAAGATTTCTCTGCAATTAAGATTGCAGAGGCAATGTGCTTACTCTTGTATGTAGAATGATTATGTTAAACACCTGCAGTTCTTTTGGCAACACCAGAAATTAAGTTAGTCATAGCGTTTCTAAATCCTGAATTTAAAATTCAAAAATGTAGGTAGTAGCATGTAGCTAGATGGCAGCATTGCTACAGCTTAGTATATTCAAACAGGAGCGGATACATTCAGACCTGGTTCCTTTTAAGTTGCAAAGAGAAAATCAATTTACTCCTTTATTTTTATTTAATATTTTCTTCTTCTTCTCCCAAAGCATGCAGCGGTTTTATGACTTTTCTTTTTTCATTTCAAATGTTTATCTGTAATCTGTTTTCTTTCAACATAATTTTTATTCCCTCATGCTTAGGAGGGTCTTAAGAGTTCCCCCATAGGTCCTTACATAAATGCAAAGCGCATTTTAAATCAGCCACATTAATATGTCATTGCAGTGAAGTGACTTAGTGAAACAGTTTGTAAATTTATTTATCATAACAGGTTGCATTTTAATGATGATCAAAAAAGTGCTTCAGCTGCATTTCCAACCAACAAAAAGGGGATAATATATTTCACTGCATTGTGGTTAATACTGGTGTTTTGAGCAGTGAGTTTTTCCATATTGCTAGTCGCTTGAATGCTTAGAAAAGATGTATATAGTTAGGTCTTTCATTTTCTGAAAGTTAATAGATGAGACAATTTGGATAAATAGTGTTAATGTATAATAGCTACTGCGGTTCACAGCAACGGTAGGTCCGTTGTTCCTCCCAGCTGCCTGGATATACTGAAAATGAAACTCTGTCAAAGGGCTTATCTACATGGAAAATCTGACTGGTAAAACCATGGTGTTTTAATTATAGCATGCATGGAGTACTGCGCAACTGTGGTGGCTGGGCAAAGCTGGAGCTGAAGGAGGTTATCTTTCCCATGGATTAGAAGTGATGTGTGGTGGGAATTGCTGAGGCCTTGAGAAAGGCTGAAAAGTTACATGAAAGGAAATGGAGAATGCAGACCCTGCTGCTGTGGATAGGCTTGGGATTTGCTTCAGTTGTGGGTAGAAGGAAATACTTACCTGTTATCCTGGAGCGCATCCTGGTTAAGGATTGGCAGCACCAGTTTTTAGAAGTCTTAATGTGCTGTCAGAACTTTACTTTTCATTTATGCGAACTTACATTTTTCTTTCCCTATCTTTTTTCAGGGTACGCTAATACAGCATCTGAAGGAACACATTCTTCACGGCAACATGACCAGCAGTGACGTTATTATGTACTATACAACGGCAAGTGTGGCTTATTAAGGCATTTGTAAAAACTCTTTAATATTTTTTTCTTGTAAAGATTGAGAGCGTTTCCGCAAACCCACAAGTACGTTTCCATGTATTTCTAATTCTTATTCTCTAAGGGATCATCATGCTTAACTGAATTTAAAATCAGGTAGAATAATAAAATGCAACTGGGAGCTTTCTGATGAAAAGTCAAACCTCTCTTAAATGTTTCTGATCTAATTAGTGAGGAAAACGAAATGATTTTTAGCCTCTTAGGTTTATTGATCTAACTGCCTCATCACTTTCATCTGCAAAACAAGCTCCGCCTTCCTGTATCATGCAAGGCTTGACCACACTGAAGATGAGAAATTGGTTTATGTCTTGGTCTGGATGGAGAAGAAAGAAGCCACACATGTCTAGGAGTTGAGTAAAGGAAAAGGAAGAAAGCTTATCGATAGTTGTAGGGGTCCAGTTACGTTTTTTCTAATGTTGTGGTAAAGAAGGTGGTTCTGCAGTATTTTATGACTGTAACAGTTTGAGAAGACTGTCTTTCCTCATGAGTTCCTTTCTGAACTTAACACTGCTAGCCAGGTTGTAGTATCCTCACAGAGGACTCATAATTGCTTTGTCCCAGTTTTGTGTTATCTTTTGACTCATGATTTGAAGGTACACGTATAGGGAGGTTTAGAATCCCCATCTCATTAGATGTTTTCAAAGGCAAGTTAGATGAGCATCCATTAAGAATCGTTTATGTGTAGCGGATCCGGTCTTGGACCAGGTGAAAGGATTAACAGTGCTCCAGCTTTATTTTCTGGTTCCGAAATAATGAGTAGAGCTAATCAATAGAAATAGCTATAAACTCAGGTGTTAGCTAGCTGACAAAGAAACTAATGTTGTTGTTCTCTCTTTTCTAGACTGGCTGGATGATGTGGAATTGGTTAGTAACTGCGCTTGCTACAGGAGCTTCGGTGGTTTTATACGATGGATCTCCTCTAGTTCCATCACCCAATGTGCTCTGGGACTTGATTGACAGACTAGGGTATGTAAATGAGATTAAATGGAATGATAATAGTCTTTGCTGTTGCAGTGACCATATGCAACCTCATTAAAGATGTCATTCCCTTGGTCAGAAACTAGTATGTGGCCTGACACAGTTTCTTTTGACTTAACCTTGAGTGAACTACTTTTTAAATTTTGTACTAAAACAGCCTTTGAGAGAGACTAGAAGAGACAAAGAACTGATTGTTTCAGAATTGATTCAAGCATTTGGATTCCAAGCAAACAAAGAGTTTTGGTTCAATAGTCAGTTTTCAAGAGCAGCCTTTTCAAAAGGCAGTAATTGGGAATGATCTGAAGAGTTAATTTCTCAGTGCACTCAGAACTTTGCAAAATAAGAATCCTTTGTTTCAAAAGGCTCAACCCAGGACTGAATATAGCACTTTGACTTGAAAGACATGAATTGACTGGAAATGCTCAGCAAGGCTTCTTGTATTTTCTTATTTTGCTTTCTAATCTATAATGCTTAATTCTCTCTGTCAAGCCATTCATTAACTGGCTTATGCAGTTCTTTGAACACTGTTCACAGTGCCCGCTCTCAAAGCATAGGAAAACAGCAACTGTCACATGAACAATTGTAAAATCCTGTAGCGGTATTTTCCTACTTTGTACATTGGATAAACTTTGTGTTTTGTAACTTTCCCATTTTGCTGACTGGGTGTAGGGAGAAGAGCTGTATGATTTTGCTAGTTAAATGACGAGTATAGTTTTTTAAATTACTTGGTGATTAAAATTCATTTTTGGTGGAAAGTGGATGCCAAAAGATTTACTTTCTAACTCTCGCTAATTAATAATTAAAGCTTCACTCTTTTGTGCTGTGTAATATTTAAAGACTGACATTTTGGCTTTGGCTATTATAATTGAAAGCTAATGCCTATACAGAGTGCCTCCAGTACCAAAAAAAAGTACCCCTAGAACAACAGGCAAAAATTTGGAATTGAGAAATAAGACAGCTTATTTTTAAGCATTGTTTCTACATGCCAAAAGTAAGCGAAGATAGCTCGAATGTGTCTGCATGTCTCACTTTTGTAATCTGGTGCTGAAAGGGGTGGCCATCTGTGTGGTACTTCATAATGCAGTCTGTTCCCCACTCAGTCATATGTTACATTTAAAAAAAAAAAAAAAGACTTCAGCATGTTTGGACTACCTTAGTTCTGGAGATGTCCTAGGCTTTCCTTCAGATGTCTCATACTGAATGACAATCATTACTTGAGTGGACAGTATTCAGATTCTGCTTAAGTGAACTATATTTAGCCACTACCCAACAGTTATCACAGGGTTGTGTAGCATTTGGAAGGAAATAATAGGAGACTGGTCTCTCCATGTGTTTGTAGAGGAAGTGTCAAGGAGTTTAAAAATAAGCAGGGAGAAGCACTGATGAATATTGCATCTATAAAATCAGCAATAGTCTGGAGCATGGAAGGAAAGTAAAATATTACACAAGGGTAAAAATAGTTCACATGCTTGTGGTACCTAACCAAAGGAGCAGTTTACTTCTGTGGGCTCTCTTGGGGCGTTTCTCATGTGCCTGATAAAATTGCTGTATGCACTGATGTGTTTGTGCAACCAGACTGTCCTTGTCTCTATCCAAGGGTGGCAGCCTCTTAAGTAACTGTCATCTACCTAAGTGGCAAAGGAAAATATCCCATATTGATATTTTTCAGATATCCTTTCCTTTTCTGAAACAGTATTACTATCTCAAGCTATTCAACTTTCAGTCTTGCTCTTGGAGTAAAAGTAAAGATAGCAGTATCTTGTTTTGTCACATCTGTTGCATTGATGTATGTATTGCCTGTATTCTGTGCGCTCAGGCTGCATCCCTTTTGCTTGTTTGTCTCTACACATTTTCTTGAGTAAGCTTATTGCACTAATATAAAATGAATTAGCAGAAAACAAGGAATAGGATTTTCTGAAGAAAGTCAGCAATGATGTCAGATTAGCCCTTAGGAAAGGGGGAGAACCATTTCTTCAAATTTTGATTGTGATGCATTGAAAAGCTCTTTTCTCTCTCTCCTCCCTTTACTTGGTAAGAGGGTAGGAGTACTGAAAATTACTTTTGCGCAGTGGTCTAAATTTCACTTGTTTCCTAGTGAGAATGATGGCCCCCAGAACATTTATGTAAGGGCAGTAAGCAAAGATTCTATTTGAGCCTTTTTTTTTTTAGATGAGTATAGATAAGGATTAGGCTTCACTGATTACTGTGAATAGCTTAACTTTTTCAAACTGAAATACTGTTTTTTGGGGTGGTTTTTTTTTTTTTTCCCCTAGAGGATTAGGAAGCATATCTTACAGCATTGTGGTTTTCTGTTTTTGAGAATTTCCTTGGGAGGATGTTAAGTGGTGGGAGGAAGGTGCTTCTGAATTGTATTTCCTGCATAGGACTTAGGTTGCTTCATCTATCTGTCTCTCTTTACATGGTTAAATCTCACATTAGTGAGAGGGGCACTTTGCTTACTTGGGGGTCATAGGAATACTAATATTTGTGGTACATGGAAGGGAGCTTAAAATACAGAATTACCAAAAGATTTGTCTTTCTGTTAGAGAGCCATTGTTGCAGTCTCTGTATTCAACAGAAAGATTACTTCCCTTGTACCTTCACAGGGAGACAGGTCTCAAAGCTTTAGGATCTTCCAGGACGGAGGCATCAGTTTTGGCTTTGAGTGCTTTGTAGCAGCTCAGTTATGTGGTGCTCACTGTGCTGCTAATATGCAAGTCGTTCTCCACACTGTTTTGCTGAGTACCAAAATGAGAAATGTCATGTTCCTAATTTGTCAAATGTGAGAAATGGGCAACGTTCTCAGAGTTGTATTTTATTTATTATGTTAATTGAAATATTCATTTCACACTGTGCCTTGACGGTTTGTGTGAATGCGCTATATAATACAGTTGCTCTCAGGCTCATGGCATTGTCATAAAGACCTGTGATGTGCAACTGGGAGACAGAATGGTCTGCTCAGTTTTAAAGATCCTAATAACCATGATGTCTCAACAGTAACTCATGCAGTGACTCTGTAATATAAAATTACTGTATTTTAATGAGCAGCCAAAACCAGCCAAATAGGGATTTTCATTGAATCTTCTCCCCATGCTAGAATTCAGCATGCAGCCATATATTGAATACTCACTCTGAATGTACTCTTTGCAAGGTCAACATTTGTTTATTCAGTTAGCTAGGCCAAATTCCAGGTTCGGTTAGGCATCTGCAACTCAAACTTACATCGGTGGAAACTGAATATATATCTAAGAAAATCATTGGCTGCTGTCTTTGGAACAAAGTTTTGTGTGTTTTTTTTTTTACACAGTGTCCTGAAATGGCATAATTTTGCTATGTGAGTGTAGCGTGGCAGCAGTTCTGTGTTAAGCAGCTCAGTGGCAATTATGGCCAATTAATGAAGTAAATGTTGTAATGTTTTGTGATGTCTTTGGAGTGTTCCATAGTTATGAATTTCTCTAAATGAAAGTGGATGTTTTGTGCAAGGTGGGAAAGCTTTCCTTAATATTTAAAGGTAGAATTAAATGTTTCAACACGTGACCTGACTAACTTTGCTGAAAATGAAATGCCTTGCACTTAAAAAGCTTCAAGATGCTGTACTGCTTGACTAATCAATGTACAGAGTGCCTACGGTTTCTGCTTACTGCAGTGGGAATGGCAGGTCTTCAGAATCTTAACAGATTTAAATATGCAAAATACTTTAACTTTTTTCCTTCTAGGATCACCATCCTTGGAACAGGTGCAAAGTGGCTGGCTGTGCTAGAAGAGAAAAATTTAAAACCATGTAAGCTTCACAAAGCTACTGAATCCTCTTTACCCTCCCTCTTGCCTTTCCTCTGGGGTTCTAGCTCTGTATCTTGTCCATAAATAAGAAGTCAAGTCCTTTATGCGGTTTTTCTGGATTGTAGTGATGAATAGTTACAAAATCTTGTGAAAATTTACTCTTAACCGGTTCTGTTGACTTCTTCCTTTTTAAGGCGAAACGCACAATCTCCAGACGCTCCACACGATACTGTCTACAGGATCACCACTCAAATCTCAAAGCTATGAGTATGTCTACAAACACATTAAAAGCAGTGTCCTACTGGGATCCATTTCAGGTGTTGCTTTTCTGCTATAAGTCTCTTACTAGTTTGTTCATTGCCTGTGCATTTCCTTCTCGCTTGTTTGCTACTGTATGTTCAGGAGGCTTAGGCTTGGATCATTGAGGCTTGGCTATAATTAAACTAGAATTAATTGTCTTTTTTTGTGTCGTTTTTCTGCATAATTAAGTGTGCCATAATGAAGCTGGTGCACCTCAAAGGCTTTTAGGTGGAATGTTTCTGACATAGTGAATGTTTGGGGGTTTTGGTTTTTTGCTAAGCAGGATCATTTATTTTGACTGGCTGTCCTTAGGGGTAGCAGGGTGAGATCAGGGAAAGTCTATTAACCTACAGAATATACTATTCTGCAAATAGCTGACTTCAGCAGGAAATACCTCTTGGAGAGGTTTTTCCATGTTGCCATTTCAGTTCTTTTGTGGCAAGTAATTGGCACTGCAGACAGATTTTTTTGTAAATTATGTAATTAGAGAAATATCAAGCCCACATGCTGTGCAGTTTGTTGTGAGGAGTGCTAACCCAGGCAACTTCTGTTCCTGTAAGGTCCCCCATAGAACTCCTCATTCTGCTGTGTAATGAGGACTGACTTTTCAAAGGACTTTTTAACTTAGTCTGATTTAAAGCCTGACTATTCTGCTACTGAAATCACCCCTGGCTCTGATTTTAGCAAGAGCAGTGCTGAATCTTAAATTTGCTACTATAGGTATGAATAGCCTCTTATATGGAGGAATATTCTTATGAGTAAAGCTAACAGGATTGGTCTTGTTTCTTACTCTCCTTTTTTGAAAAAATACCACTGTGCTAATGAGGACAAGAAATACTCAGTATTTACTTAGTTTGCATAATTGGGCTAGTTTAAACTAATGAAAACAAAGAAGAACAGTAGTGTCACTTCTGACTGATCTTAAATATGTAAATCTGTAACTTGGGATCTGTTTATTTTCTCAGGTAAGTAAACTAAGATTTCCTTAAGTGAAATATAAAGACTTATATTGATAGAAAACTACTGGAAGAAGAAAAGTCAAGCCTGTACAAAGACACATATGTAAAGTCAGGAAAAAAAAACCACTTTTATAATGAGTCATACAACATCCTAGCTAGTAGTGACTGTATATTCTGTGCTGCTTAATGTAGATCGGATGCATTTGTCACGAGAATCTGGAACAGCAGATTGGCACATGTAGTTTTCCATTTTGATTTTCAGAGGAGTACTGTGTGCTCTAAACTGACTTCTTTTGTTGTAGGTGGAACAGATATAATTTCGTGTTTCATGGGTCAGAATGTTACAATTCCAGTTTACAAAGGAGAAATTCAGGCCAGAAATCTTGGAATGGCTGTAGAAGCATGGAATGATGAAGGTAACTATTATCTAAAATGTTACTTAAATTTATGAAACACAGCGGCTGTCCGTCTTTGATTCATGGTATGAGACTTGTATAGGGGATATGACCTTAAGTGTCAGTCATCAGGTATCTAAGTGGCCAGCTATAAAGGGGTGACTTCGCTATGGAAATGTGTTCCACAAAACCTGAATTTGTACCCCTTTGGTCCAGGCTGTGCAGTGAAGATAACCACTGTGTAAAAAGGCCCTCCTTTTTCTATTCCTCTGATAAAGTACATTAGGCCAAATTCAAGCCGCTGGTTTGTGTGCTCATTAGCTATGTTGTTGTGGATGCCAGGCTGGCTTCATCCGATGGTGCAACTCTCCTGAAGTTACTGAGGTTAAGGTAGAGATGAGTTTAATAACTGATGGCAAACTCTTAAGACCGCCAGTGCTCTCATCTCATATCTGTGCATAGCATCTTCTATATATGTAATAACTGTAGATGATCTTTGCTTTGGTGTTCTACTGTTTACAGCAGGAAAAATGCAGAAAACACCTCTTTCTTTATCAACAGGCAAACCAGTTTGGGGTGAAAGTGGAGAGCTGGTTTGTACAAAGCCAATTCCCTGTCAACCTACACACTTCTGGAATGATGAGAATGGAAACAAATACAGGAAAGCTTATTTTTCAAAATTCCCAGGTATGTAATGACGGGCTTGGGACATTGCTTGAACTGACCAAGAATGTAAATTGTGCTGCTGCTGTTAGGAAGCTACAGGTGTATTCTTGCCCACTGAAAGGCAGGTGCAGCCTTGAACCCAGATTTCCAGGGTGAGAACTCCAAGGAATGTTTGATAAATAACTCTGTTTTCCAGTGCTTTCTGTTGAATCTGGGTCTAGATCAGTTTAATAAGAATCTCTGGAAAGCTCCAATCCTGTTTTACTCCTGCTCTTATTGGGCAGATAGGGCTATAACAACAGCTTGATCATCTGTAGCGCAGGCATAGACTGCTTGGCATATGAGTGTGAAGTAAAAGTGTCTCATAGGTCAGGGAGCAGTCCTCCATTAATGAGTGCTACTGCACCTCTGCCAGATTGCCCCTATCTAGCAGGAGGGGAGAGTCCAAAGGGTTAAGTGCTGGCCCGCTATCAGGTTAGCGTGAGGCTTGGATTTAAACATGTGCTGTCTCGGCAATGCATATTCTGCATTCACACAGTCTCCCAGTGCTGGTAAGAGTAAAGGAACAGATACACAGTGGGCCAGAGGCGTTCTTCCTCATCACTACAGAGGACTCTGCCCATCCAGAGCCTCACTTGTGTGGCGCAGCAGCACTGAACTCCCTGCTGCCTACTGGGCAGGGGCTTAGAGGAGCGGGACCTCAAGTTGCTGCTTTTTGGAGATGGAGGTATTTTTATAAATAGCAGCAAAACAGTGGATTCACGAGAGAAGTCAGGATGTGCATGCAGCACAGTAATCATACAGGAAAAAACGAAGGTTTTGATTTAAATGTTTTGAGTGGTTCCTTCTGCTATAAATAGTTGTAGTAATAAATAGTAAAGGCTTTTTAGTGTCCCATTCTTTGACCCCTATCCTTCTAAGCAGTTAAAATATTCCTAACACATAATTTTAGCAAGTGTTCTGTCCAACTGTTTATACTTCGTAGCTATTTCTTTTCAAGAGGGAAGAGAATTCGATGGCAACATGCACACTGTGATCACTTAAATCTGTGGTTCCACTATAAATTTATCTTCTTCTGATCTGGCTTGCTTTGTTATGTGATGAGTTAAGATTCTAATGCCTGAGGGAACCTTGATACATGTCAAAATCATGTTTTTGACAGCTTTTCATACAGAGATCTCTTTCACAAATGAAAACACAGTATTTTGAATTTTGCTGCTGCTTCACAAAGATTGAAAGACTGCATAGGAAGCACAGTGCACACTAGCTTGCTGTGGCAGTAGTTTCCAACACATAGGTGCAGTACCTTTTTTGCAAGTATGTGGTGTAGAATTAAGCTTTACTTCCATTTCCTTATTGCCAGGGTTTTGTCAGGTACAATCCATGTTCTCTAAGTGGCTATCAAAGCTGCAGGGGTCTTTTGGGGCGGGGTGGGGGAAGATTTTCAGGTCTACGTGGAAGTTGCAGGCTGCATGTGAGCCTGGCAACAATAGCTCTGAAAGGAAAAAATTACTGTGTGACAGTTGTTAGCCTGGAATCTCTGTAGTCCAGATAGTCTGCCAGAAACCCTTTTTCTGTCTTTCCTGTGTAAGTGGGTTTAAAGTTGTTACAGTTCAGATGACAAATGGTGTTATGTGTGCATGCATGTATATATTTGAGGTTTATTTTCCTTAGGAAAACTCAAGTAGAATTAACTTCTGTCTGTTTGTAGCACACTACTGTAGTGGTCTAAACTTAAAAAAAAAAAAAAAAAAAAAAAAATTCTGCCAGCTCTTGAGTCAAATCTGATTTTACATTAATACAAATCAAGAACAGTACCATTAAGCACATAAGCTCCCTAGGAATTGCTTGACTGAGGCCTGTTGTGCACACCCAGAGGTTGCTGCTTCCACAGAATTATACATCGTAAGCGTGGGTCAGGAGAGACTGGAGTATTTTTACCTGTGTAGAAGATTCTTTCTGTTTCACCAAAATGTGTTCAAAGCACCAGCTCATCCTTTTTCTAGAGGGCACCATATAGTAATGCAAACAAGTAAATCATGAAGTAAGCTGGGGTTTGATCCTAGTGTGTGAGCTACTGCTGTATGCATGCTAGCTACGCATAATATGTGCGGTGTGGATCGCTTGCACAGTGAAGTAAGTACCACTTCATTTACTGATGATGTGTTATATTTTCATATGTAGTTTACAGCAAGAATCCTAAGTTACATGAGTTGAATTACAGAATTAAATGTCTATTTTTAACTGGAAGAATGAGAAATCAGCTGCTTAACCTTTGTCATTCTCTAATAGGTGTTTGGGCCCATGGTGATTACTGCAAAATTAATCCCAAGACAGGAGGAATTGTCATGCTTGGTCGCAGGTAGAGTATTTTGGTGAAAGTGTTCAGAGTTAAACAGGTGCTAAAATTTGCAGACTTTAACTTGGAACATAGTGTAGATGATTCTCCGTCATGCCTGTTAGCTTGATATTTGTCTTGTTAAATTCAATATTGATGGGAATTTCAACCCGTATGCTGATCAGAGCAGCTGAATTGGAGAGAAGGGAGCACATTTCAAAGCTCTACTCCACTTGTATGTGTGTGAATCCAACACAATAATTCTACTTGATTTTGTTTTGCATGGTTTGTAGTGATGGATCCTCTATTAGAAATGTCAAATTGAAAGGCAATACCTCTCTTCCAAGTCGAGGTGGAAAATGAGGAAACTTGTCTTTTGCTCTTGGCTTTGCCATTAACTTGCTTTACAGCATAACTTATTTGCAGAAGGTCAGGTATTAAGCTGTGCTTAACTTAAAGGTCACAGAAATTCAGGATCACGACTGAGGCTAAAGTTTATGCTTGCGTTTACAAGTTGTAGTTCAAAACAAAGTTGAGTGAATATCTTGAAGCTGTGACTAGCAGTGTCACAAAAAACCTTCTCAACAGACATACTTACGGCGTGAGGCTGCTATATATGAGACACAGGTTACAGCTTTAAGAGAGCGGGAAGTAATGGCACACAATAGCAATATGATGTACTGGGAAGATTCTTGATCTATTATCAGCAGTATATGTGTGCGTTTGTAGGCTTAAATGAGAAATATCACTGGTGCCATTGGAAGGGGGAGGGAGGGAACAGGAAAGGTAAAAGGATAATGCTGAGGTTCTTTGTAAAACTGGATTCTAATGAGCAAAAGGGCTTCTGAAATAGAATTATTTTAAAATTCTGTTTCTCATGTGGCTGCCTGTTTGTTCACTGCACGAAATATTGAGAGACTTGTTTAATTGCATCATTTTTTTCTTTTCATCAAACTCTAATTACATTTTAATGCTTCTTTTTGTTTGTGTGTAACTTTCAGTGACGGTACATTAAATCCAAATGGAGTAAGATTTGGAAGTTCTGAAATCTATAACATAGGTATGAAATTAACTTTCCATCTCTTTCAACTATGACGTTGTCTGTAGCCGTAAATCTGGAGTGTAAGCATTATAAAGGTGGCTGGAAGGATTAAATAATGAAAGACTTGCAGTTTTCCAAATGAAAGTCATTAAAGAGCAAATTAGTGTTAATAGTAACATTCTGTTCTGTAGACTTGACATTGGTTGCCTTCCCAAGACATCTGCAGGGCTGGAGATGACCAGCTGCGATGTGTTGGATTCTCCTCCATTAGATTTTGCTTTCATATAAAAAGATGCTACAAATTATTTCATGCAGCTTTGTAGGAGCGAACCTGACTGCTGAGGCTTTTCTTTCCCAAGACAAGCTCTTGAAACTATTTGTTTTTCCGTGCCATTGTTGATTATAACTTATGTGGCCATAACTGAATCCCCATGAACAGAGAAATTGCCAGCAAAGCCAAGAGGAGGGTGGAAGGTTAGATTGTGCTGTTGTAGCCTTGTTCCCAGCAGAACAATAGCTCAATGTTGTTCTACTGGGAACCGCATCTTTCCTGGGCTGTGTGAGGTTGGAGGCTCAGCCTCCCTTGTGTGTGGTAGAAAAACTGTGAATGTTTGTGGCAGCTGCCCTGGGTCATGCTTAACCTCAGCATTTCTGTACTTGAACCAGAGGGAACAGTTTCTGTCAGTGCTGGAACACGCACAAAGGCCCAAGGTAAATTGGTAAAATGGCATGTGGTTCTGGCTCCCCAGGATCGATGGTTTTCTAGTAAAAATAGAGGTTTCAACTGGGACTGTGGTTTGAATATTTAGAATTTAAATCCAATACAGCCTCTGAGATTGTCGATCCGCACAGTGCTTCCCAGCCTCAGAAGTTCTGTCTTCGAAAGGCTGTGAAACTGTGCGCGTAAAGATGCTAAGCTGGGACTTAGGCACCCAGTTGCAACTCCTTGTTCTTCTGTGATCAGGCATATTTTTTTCTGTCTATGCAGCGATGGGGATAATAGCCTTGTCTTACTTCAGTGGTTTGTGAGACAAGCCAAAGAAAATGGCTTTGTGTAAAAGCCATTATCAGTCTCATAGCAAATTTTGCATGTCCTGGGCCAGCGTATGTCTACTCCTTACGCCTGGATTTTCACTTGAGCAGGATTTAGAATTTTAGATTTTTTTCAGAGCGCCCTGAGGAAGCTTTTTGAAAATAACCTAGTCCGCATTTCCTTCTGTCCTGTTTCACCTCCAGGGGATGTGAAGTATTTCCTTTGGTGCAATTACAAAAAGGTGCATCCAGAACAAAACAAATGCATGTGGTAAAAGCCTTCTTTTTTTCCCTTCCAGTTGAAGCCTTTGAGGAGGTTTCAGATAGCCTCTGTGTCCCACAGTACAACAAAGATGGGGAGGAAAGAGTGATACTCTTCCTGAAGATGGCTTTAAACTATGCATTCAGTGAGGATCTGGCGAAAAGAATTCGAGATGCGATACGTATAGCACTTTCTGCTAGACATGTTCCAAGCCTCATTCTAGAAACCAAAGGCATTCCGGTATGTCATGAAAAATGCTGCCTACTGTTTTCTTTGTCACCTTGAATAGTAATTAAGGAGCAGTTGTCATTGCTCTTCAAACCCACATGCGTGGAAATTTTAGCATCTCAAAAGTGTATTCGAGCTTTATAAATAGTTTGTCTATGTTGCCTAGCAACTTCATTTCTTCTCCTTTTCAGCTAAGCATATTTTTGTTTTTTTAACAATACCTAAAAATTCCCATTCTCAGGTTATAAATATACACGTATTAAGTATATATTACTGAGAAAACACAAGTCTTTTAAAGAAAAATATTAAAAAGGTAATTTGACTCTGGCTTTTCAGTCCACCCGTAAGCTTATTTTGTTTTTCTATTTCAAATGACATTCTCATGAAAGCTGAGAGCACTGAGCAAATGCAGAAGTGAAATGGCTTACAAAATGATTTTATACATCTGTTTAGGCATGTAAATGTAGCTCTATCGCTCTCTTTTAGCAGTAACTAACATAAAATCTTTGTGCAGGTGAGAGGGGGAGAGAAAAGTACATATACCTAGAGATTGTGCACGCTCAGTCTCCTGGAGCTGTTAAGTGCAGTGCTCTGCAGTACTCTTCCTTACAGTGTGAACTTTGAATTGGGATGCCTGTTGTCTCCTCGTCTTTGCTGCTCGACCTTCCTCAGCAGCTCTATGAGCCCCTTATTGATAGCTGAATGGGGGTGCAGTGTAGTTGTCTCATGTCCAGTCACAGGTAGACTTTGATGGTTAGAGAGTAATGGCTTGAGACTTCAGACCAAATGCTTGATATTGTGATACCTATTTACTTCCCAGTGGATGTTTCCGTGTGAAAATGGCCTAGGGTTCAAGCGTACCAAACGTGTTCAGTTCTGCCAGCCTCCATAGGGTACACTGAGGTACGATTCTGATCTGTGGAGTCACTGCTCTTTCAGGATGTGTTGGGAAACAGTATTAGGCTCAGAATATCTAACTTGCATAAGAATCCCTGAGTCTCTTAAATGGTGAAGCCTGGATTTTCCAGGCTGCAACTGAGCTTCTGCATGAAACGGTGAACTTGTAAAGTGCATAAATCACCTGAATGTACAGAATAAAGTTGATGGCAGAGGTGTTTACGACAGTCTGCCCCCTCAGGAATGCCTGCTTAGATCATTAAGTAGTTCACATTTTGACTGAATTTACAATTGAATGAATTTTAATTACATTTCAGGTAAAATATGCCAGTGGTAAAGTGATCAAAGCTGTCTCTTATCTTTCTTTGAAGGTTTTGTTTGGAAAGGAGAGCTCTTTCTATTTTCTGCTACTTTTAGAAATGTATTTGAATCCCCTTCTAAAAAATACAGAGTCTATTCCTGGTGATATTGTATACCGGTAGAAACTGGGGATAGCTCTCTTGAAGTGATGAGGGTTTCAGTGACACAAAGCTCAGTTTCACCAGTTTAAATGGGAGCTGGGCCAGGTTCACAGTATTACCATTGGGTACATATAAAACTCTCCGAATTCCCCTTGCCCTTCAAGTGATGCACCAAACTGTTTCTTCCATCAAGTGTAACAGGAAAGGGAAGACATGATGTTACACTTCATGATGGAGTTCCAAGGTAGCTGGTGGGGCTTTGCATTAATCTTTCCTACATGAAAAGTGTAATTTTATCATTGCTGGTTTTGTTTTTCAGTATACGATAAATGGAAAAAAAGTGGAAGTAGCTGTGAAAGAAATAATTGCAGGGAAAGAAGTTGTGCAGCGGGGAGCTTTCTCAAACCCAGAGACTTTGGACCTGTACCAAAATATTCCTGAGCTTCAGAATTTCTGAAGCTACTTTTTTTTCTTTTGCATCTTTGTTCTGTGTTTTTGTATATACCAATACTGTATGTAAAGAGAAAAGTAACTCTATTTAATACTAGTGGTTCTTTTAAAAGAAAAATATTTCGTTAAGTGCATTATGAAAGGCCTGGGTAAAGCATAGCTCCCTTTTATTGGTTAAATATGCCATATGTCTTGGAGTTACTCTTCCAGCCTGCAAAGGGAAACCTGCCTGTTTTGATTTTTATATATATGATGAATGCATCTTTTCTGGTTAGATTTATGTCAGCAGCCCATCAAACTGGAACACCAATAGCAAAAGTTGCAGTTCATAATAGAATATTTCTCTTTCATGAAACATTCATTTTCTTTTTTTAACTGGATTTTTAGCTGAATTTTTTCAGTGGTTTTTAGAGCCAACTGCAAGGAATATATGGCAATTTTAAATATTTGACCGTGAAACACAGAAGTATTCCATACGTAATGTGCATTTAAATTTTTTATTAAGCCAGATCATAATGCACTACACCCATCTGACTTGATTCCAAATAATTTCAGTCTTCAACTGTCTCGTGGTACCCTTGAAGGTAACTGCTGCTTCATTTTATGATGTGACCTTCCTATTGTTTTAAGCTTTTAGCTCATTGGCTTGTAGGGATTCAGAAAGTGAGGGAGCAGTCACCTCCTTATTCCTGGTGTAAATCCAGATTATTTACACTGAATTTACTGGAATTACTCTGGATTAACATCATTGCAGCTGAGATCAGCATTTCACTTCCCTGTTTCAAAGTTCTTTTTTTGTCCTTAAGGCCACAGTCCAGTGTTATGCTAGCTGAACAGTTCCAATATGTTCATTTATTAAAACCTGACGGTTTTTGTAACTTTTTTACCAAGTGTCATGTTGAAAGTGAAAGATTAAAATGTTTTCTAGCTCTATATCCTTCCAGGTTATAAAGGGAAAAATACTGTTATGAGTATATTAAAGCAGTAAAATGGAAGCACTAAAACATTGTCTTGTTTTTTGCAAAGAAAATACAATTGCAGTAGTTGTACCAAATCCCTGGCACTCTTATCTCCTGCACTATGTGAATATTGTGGGTTAAGTATTTAATGCATTGAAATCTTGGGTGTCTTGATAATTGTGTTGAATGCATTCAGCACTGATAAAGAGTTAATTAAAAGAAAATAAATTGATTCTTAATATAAATGTGTGTATTTGTTTCCACTTTCACTCAACATCTTCGTTTTCCTTTTGATTGAGTGTCATGGAATTGTTTTTAGCTTAATTTATCTATTCTAACATTTTTATCCAAGTGCACCCCACTACAAAACTGTTGTTCTGTGCAAGCTTTACCCTGTTCGTTTTGTAGAGCCCAGCACAAGTGAGATGCTGCTGCTGTAGTTAAACATGCACAGCTGGCTTATGTAAAGGTCACAAGTCAGGAGGGGAAGAAAGTGCTGAAAATGTGTCCTGTGTCAGCACAGTAACAGAAGTTGCCTGTTGGGATATGTTACTGTTGCTAAAAAGGGGTACATCTGTGCACTGAGAGGCACATGCTCCTTTACTTAGCTCAAAATCTAGGAGTTTGTGCAGTTCACGTTTAGCTGGAGCTAGAAAGTTGGTGGTTATATCCCCTCCACCCTATGACAGGCACCTGCTGACTAGCTCCAGTAAGCTGAAGGCTGTAGCAAAATTCAAGTGGTTATATAAAATACTGCTGTTTAATTCCGTAAGAGTGAAACCGCCTATGAATGCGACTGAGGAGTAGCCCCTCGCTGATGCTCTGTGGCCGAATGAAACGCCCCAGTCATCGTGGGCACCAGCTCCGTGTCCGCTGCAGGATGCAGGGAATGCCTCATTAGGAAACGAGGCTTTAAATGAGCTGGTTTCCATTTGACCTTTTGTACTGTGCCGAGTCAAGACAATGTAGCATGCTGGGATCTTATGTTTTATATTAAAAGACCAAGCACCTGTTACGAAAGTATAGAAATGAGCTACCCAGCTGCCAATAACCTATGATTAAAAGTAATTTTAAGTGCCTTTCCCCTCTGGCATGCTATATATAAATTTGACATTAACTGTGACTTTGTATTCATTAAAACTTCATTATATTGTTCTTTAATTCATGCAAAATGTCTGGAGTTTACAAAGCCCACAGATCCTTATTAATAAGTAATTTTTGAATGTTCCATTAATTAAAGATCACTTAGAAGCACAGATACGTCAGGAACATACACAGTGCCTAAAGGCTGATGGGTTTTCTTTAAATCCTGTATCCCACTTGAAACACTGTGCAAAGTTTTGTTAACAGATATCATTTGATCTTTACAAATGTTAGACTTAACATAAGTCTGGGAAAAGCTTTGTATAGAAACAAACACAAAAGTTATAGTAATGCAATGCTGTATTTGTATAAGTGTAATGGATCTATGTATTGAAAAGGACCTGGCCACGAAGCCCTGGCAGGTTGCGCCGTTTGCGCACAGCTGACCCGTGTGCCTCACCTGTTTCGGGGGTCTGACTGCCCGACGCGTGGGACTCCCACAGCTCGTGGGCGCCTGGGGCGAGCAGAGGTAAGCGGCAGCTTACAGCAGCCCCCAAGTGATTTATGCTCTAACGGAGGCTGTGGCAGAGCTGGGAACGCAGGCTGGATCCCTTGAGCTCACCTCCTCCTGTTCCAAATCCTGTCCTCTGAACCACCACCGCTGCAGGTGAGCAAGGAGAAATACAGGCACCCCCTTTTCTGGGGTTACTGCTGCTGAGCTGTGAACCCAGCTGTGCTCCATCCGGTTGCAGATGGTTTGAAATACCACTGGCATAAAGGTGAGGAGCTGAACTGATCACTGTTTGCAAAGGAAGAGCAGAGAGTCATTTGCCTTCTGCTGCTCATCCCTGGCCCTAAGTTTGCTGTGCGCTTTTCAGGGACTGGGCACAGGGCAGCAGCGGCCAAACGTGACTTCAGGGGGCTCCCTGCAAACTGGCGGCATCCAGGCACACAGCTGCAAAGACCAGAAGGTGGTTTTGGCTGTGCTTGGTCCTGAGGTGGCTCAGACAGTGCTGGGATTTGAGAAAGTCAAAGCCTGCGCAGAAAGCGTCCTGTGTTTTGGGGTCACGGTGGTGGCATTGGCTGAAATCCCATCAGCTGAGGTGAAACTGCACCTCCTGGCAGGGTAGTGCAATGCCTGATACCGCAGGGCTTATAGGGTTGGTGTCAGGAGTGCCGCAGCCCTGGGGTGCCCTTAAGGCACAGGTTGTGGTAATCCTTGTAGGAGGCTCCTGCTCTAGCTCGGGCATTTCCCTCCAGAAAGTAACTAGTTGCACATTGCAACGCGTAGCCCGTTTGCTGCCTATTTATAACTCAGGGTTTGCTGCGCTTCAGCTGGGATGTTACATATGCAGAGTTTAGTTGAATGTGTGACATGCAAATAAAAGTCGCCCTAGAAATTGCTTTAAGCCTCTGACAAAAATGTTTAACAGCAAGGAAACTCGGAGCAGAGAGACTCCAGGCGAGGTGCTTTTCTGACTCAGTCCTCTGCAAATCCGAGAGCAACTCCATTGAATTACGTGATGGAGTCAGCCTCTTTGCCCTTGGCTCATTAAGAGATGCTGTGTTATCACTCTTCTTTTAGAAATCTGCTTTTGTCGGCTTCTCTTAAAAAAGGTATTTTCCCCTCCTACTAGCTTATTATTTCAATTAATTTCCCTGGTTAGTGGTGGTTCTCGAAGAACCAAAATGAGCTGGAACACAACACCCCAAACAGGGCATAGTTGATAAAATTGTTTATTGTTATGTGCAAGAGAAATTGGTTGTGTGAATGAATTACTTATTCAGTGATTTAAAAACAGGTAATTGCCTGATGGAATGCAACTTCCCCGGAGCCATTATTGTCTTTCGGTTTAACGCATACGTATTTAAAAGCGTATCACTTACAAGGCAGAGCAGTCAGTCAAACAGCTAAATGGGTGTTTAAAATAATATTTAAAATGCATTAGCAAGGAGTAAAAGTTTGTTCTTGAGCCAGAACTGTGGAGGTGGGTTTTGGTGTCGGTAGGGAACGCCTGGGCAGGGAGGTGGTGCCCAAGTGAAGACGTGGTGGAAGATGTTTGTGAGCAATCATCAGCGTCCCGTACCTGGGTGTGAGTGCTGGCTGCTGTTGCCGTAGTCCCCCGTCAGTAAGCGCAGCTCAGGATGACCCGCGCTGCAGGTTTGGTGTTGCTAGATGTCGAGGTGGCTTTCCTAAATACCTCCCTAAATAACGTGTGCATCTTGGGTGCCGAGCAAGCTGTCGAGGGAGGAGAAGATGCGTGTGCCTTGTGTGAACCCTCTGTCGGAGGGGGCTGCTGGAGCCCCAAGCCGGCGGGCGTGAGATCAGCCCAGGGAGCCTGTGCTTCTCTCCTTGGTGCTCAGAGGTAGCAGAGCTTGGGTGGGGAGGGAGAGGGAAAGACATGGCTGTCAACTAATGTATTTGAAGTTTCCTGATGTGCTCATCCTTGGCTCGGCGTATGGAACAGACGCGGGTTTGGAAGAAGCGTTTCGAGTACTGCTTCATTTTTCTCTCCGTTTCTGCACTTCCCTTTCTTCTGGGGGAGGGGGGGTCTCTTAATCCAGCATTTAACCCCGAGTCCACCTCTGAGACTCCATTTATAGACATTTCAGGCCATACAAAGATTTTGGTCTTCCTATAGGTGAGCTTTGTCTGCAGCTCTGCATTGAGCAATTTGTCTGGTTAAACCACTTAGCTGGTCACTGGTTTCTGGAGGTGTCTATCTCCTGGCTGCATCTCGGTTGTGTCCTACGGAGAGCTTAAATCCAAATTTGCTTGCATTAGCTTCCTCCCTTCGTGAAGAGGATATAGCTCTTAAATAATCAGGTCTTAGACAGCAACAAGATGTAACTTAATTTTCTTCAGCGTTTTTTGTAGAAAGGGGGAACTAAATGTGATACGTTGTATTCCATCAGAGATAGAACGGGGTTACGAATCACTGCGAAGCACAAGCACAGTCCAACATGGCAGCCTGAGAGCTGAGGAGGGCGTACGTATTTTCCTTGCTGGGAATTAGGGGCCTTTTCAGATTCAAATAATGAGATAATCAACATTGGTCTCTACATGATCTGTGTGCAAAGTGGGAGCGAATCTGTTATGCAAAGGAGAGGGAAATGGTCTCTGAAATGCTATTAGTGAATCCAAGTGAGTCTCGGAGCAATTTCAGCCGCGGCGCAGGAAGTCGTCCCAAAGTACGATCGTAGCAGGCTGCAGCTGCCCGCGCGATTCCTCGTCATTGCTTCTGCCAGAGACCTGACACATTCTTCCCAAGAGCCGATCAGAGATGGATTTAAGTGACAAAAGAGCATTAGTGGGGGTGGCCTGCATCGTTTGACCAGGTTATGTAGCACATTAGTGCAGCTTAATTGGACCTTGTACTTCCCAATTAGAAGACCTTAAAGGATTCTTGCCTTCCTGCTTTTGACAAGTGGTTTTGCAAAGTTCAAGAGGCTTATCAGCATTCAGCAAGCAACCGCAGCTGAAATGACAAGGTCCCTTGGAAAAAACATCATCTCCATTATTGTTAATTAGTTTACAATAGCGTATTAAAGACCGCATGTGGAAGTTCACATGGCTAACAAGGGGTCTGCTGAAAGAAATTCCCTTTTTCAGTTTTGTTCCCTCTTCTGCACTGCTTTAAAGGAGCAAAGAATTGCACCAATGAAAAGAATATTCCTGTTCTCTATTTCAGTTTTTACAGAGATTGTTCCTAACGTTTCTAGGCTATTGATTTACAGTCCGAGTTTTGCCAAAGAGTATGAGAATGTTTCTTCTCATTATGTTTTGCATACCATTAGAAACGTTGATTTGGTTTTACTTCGTTACGTTCTCCGAGGCTGTATACATAAATCCTGGATACAGTATTGTGGGCAAGAATGACTGGGGAATAGCGTCCTTTCGAGGAGGGGCTGTTTTGTGAGAACAAGCTCTACAGTAAGAGCTGGTCAAGAAAGGAGTCAAAATCGGCATCGCCGTAATGATGCAGGAGTGGATCAGGTGAGGATGTGGTGTCTGTGCTGGGCAGGAGGAAGCGAGGTCGGGGGGCCTCAGGTCACAGCACCCAGCGCACTGTGCTGCACTCGGCTTTTCTCAAAAACTGAGATGTTCCCTGAGGACGTCTAGCCGAATGCCCGTTCCTAGGAGACTCCTGATCAGTTTGGCTTTGCTATTTTGAAAAACACATTTTGGAAGCTGTATGTAAAAATTAGTGTCAATGTATGTATTTTCCACAACTTCAGCGAGGACTAGAGCCGTATGGTCGCATCCAGCCAGCCTAAATTTTGTCAAGCCCCTGATCTGGTGTGACCCTGTGGCCAGGCAATTCTATGGATTAGATCTAGGTGATCGGAAATTATGCTTGCAGAGATGTTAGTAGAAACGGAGGCCATCTGAATCTGAGCCTGAGATCACTTCAGAAACTTGCACTTGTATGATTTTTCAAGGTAGCCAAATATAATCTTTCTTTTCCTCCTCTTGGGCACATCTCAAGATGTCTTGAATCTCTGGGCCTTTTCCTTTTCGTAGAGCTATATGAGTCCTAGATGTTACCCTGTTTTTCACTCAAGATTTTGGTAAGATGGGAGGCTGTAGAGCGTAATTAGGATGAGCGCATGGCAGGCATGGGGCGTGACCCACAAAAGATGGATCTCTGAAAGCAGCTAGATTGCAGAAGTTGACCGAATTCCCAAGTTCACATCAAATTCTACCTTCCTTCTACCACCTTAGCTCCAGGACCACTGAGAGACACGCTTTTGCTTTCCTTTCTCTTAAGAAGTAGAGTTTTGTCTCAGGCTCTTCTTTCTAGTGCATCCGGAGAAGGACAACCCCACCGCACTGATACGGCTCTTCCGCCCTTTGTGAACTCTGCCACGCTCTGCAGCCCTTCTTTCGTTGCCAAGGAAAAGGTGTTTTTTAGGAGCTCAATAACATGCAGAGTTGCACTAATTTCCTCTACAGTGGATTTGAAATGGATTAAACTTATCTGGTGCAGCTGGTCTTGTGGACACCTGCATGAGAGAACTGGGGCTGGCCAGGAAGCTCGCAGGGCCCCTTTGGCAGTTCGGCAAGTGGGCGGTTAAGCCCCAAGAACTCAGCAGTAATTTCTGTGGCAGAGCATTTATTCTGCTTTAAACTAGATGCATTTCTCTTCAGCCTAGATTACCTAGGAAGAGGTTAAAGCTGAACTGCAATGAATTGCATAGGGAAACCTACGCAGGAGCTTGTGCTAGTTTAACTAACTTGGTTTAAAAGGTGACCCGAGTTTAAACAGGTGCGGCTTCTAAGCCTTGATGGAGCCTGAGGAGGTGGCCTCGAGTGTGCAAACGTGACAGTCAACCGAGAATTTTAATTTGCAGAGTTCTCATGTCTAATAAAATACGCTAGCTACACGACGCTTCATGAATTAATGCAAGAGTGTAAAGCGAGCGGAGAGAGTCTCGCACAGCGTTTGGTCTCCTAACGCAAGTGCTAAGCAAGGTTTCAGACGGACCCGGCTACCCGGAACCGCGAAGCCGATGCCAGGCTTCGCTTTGGGGTTTGCTCCCGTTTCCTGAAGCGCGTTGCTAGAGGCGCGCGCGGGCACACGGCCGGGGGCCCTCGGGAAGGGACAGGCAGAGCCCGACCGGCGAACGTGTGCCGGCCGGGCGGCTGGGAGGAAGGAAGGAAGGAGGCGGCACGGCCCGACCGCTTTCGTCCGGCCGCTTTGCCCAGCAGGCAAAGCGCGTGGCGGGGATGTTTTATTTTTAACTTCACACAGAGGCAGGCGAAAAATACAGCTGTGGCCGAGGTTTGTGCCGTGAGAATAATCCACACGTATGACCTAGGGGGCAGGTCTAACACGCGGCACCAGCGCCACGCCGTCGCGGCGGAGGGCCGCGTGTCCTCCACGGCACGTCGTCCGCCCCGCCGGCGGGAGACGTCCTCGTCCGCGCGCTGCCCGGCGGTGGCGGCCCGGCCCCGCGCAGCCTGAGGAGCGCCCAGACGTCCCCGGGGGAAAGGCTGGACGCGGCTCCTACCTAGCTTAAGAGGTTCTGCCTTCGCTGCCTGACGCAAAGCCTCCGAGCTACGTGTGAAACAATCACCTTCAGGTACAAAGCGGGGGAGAGGAGCTTTGTAAGCGGGGCCGGCTCGGACGTGACAATTCTACGAGGCGCCAGCGGTACCTGCTTGACCCCGCGCACCGAATCGCTGGAAGGTCGCTGTCTCCCTCCTGTCATGGTACTTCATTGTCTTTGCTTCAGCCGCAGGAGGTGAACGGAAGCTGCGATGAGTTCATTCAAATCTTGCTAGGAACTGAGCGTGAGGGAAAATAACTCTGTTTTCTAAAAAGGGCTTTAGTCGCCCAGAGAGCGCGCTGCTCTTGCCCCTTCTCCGGCCGGCCGTCTCCCGGGCTGCTCAAGTGGAAAGGCAGTTTCCTTCCGCAGCGACAGATCAGCCTTTCAGCGTCGTGGGAACTCCTCCATCAGCACCGCGCCGCTTTCCGTCCTTGGCGTTGTAACCCTGCCTTACCAGAGACTCTGATTTATATCACCCCGACCAAGGTAGGAGCCACAGCATAATGACCAAGCTGCTTCTCTAGCAGGCTCATTCCTGAAGTTAGGATCATAATAAATGACATGTATGTATATTAAGGACATTAATGTAATTAGGAATTAATTAAGACAACACCAGGCTGACGTAATTTGGGAATAGATGGCATGATGAGAATTACCGATCCTGGGAAGCATCATTTCGGTGGGAAAGTGGAATGATTTACCGAAATCCCCTGTCCCCCCGCACGCCTCCTGTAACATTCTTTATGTCTTAAATATTCTCACGTCGAGTTTTTCCGATGGTCTAATTATAAACTTCATTATAATTGTTCATTAGTTTTATTTGGTTCAATTAGCTTAACAAGTTGCCAAATGAAATACAAGACTGGCAATTAGCTTGATCTAACTGTAATGAGCCACTCAAACTGGGTCACCAAATATGTTCTTTTATAGCTTTTGTAGCACTTTTTTTTTTTTAATCAGTGAACAATAACATAAATATTCAGTGCGTCTCCTGACCTTAAGCAGTGCAAATTTCCCGCTCTCATATATTAGCAGGAACAAAAAAAATCAAACTGTTACTCTTGCTCTTGCTTCAAAAACACATAGTCAAAGCGACAGGGTAACCGCGGCTTAACAAGAGCCTCTCGCTCGCCGAGCTGGGCTAACAGCCTGGGTCCACGGTGTCGTCCTGCGAAACAAAACACCGCTCGAGCTGCCAGGAGGGTCGGTGGCTGGAGCTGAGCATCTCCTTATCTCGCGTGAACCTGCAGAAACGTGATTTAAGACGCCCTGCAGAAATACCCAGTGGGGGCGTCCATCGACACTGGCGCTGCGTGGACCAGGGACCGCGTCCCTCACGCTGCCAAGAAATAGCAGGGAACCCTGGTCTGGCCACGTGTGGGGCTGTGGCTGAGACTTCATATTGCTGCTGTGGCCCCACGTCATGCTTGCTTTATTTCCTCCCTCGAGAGCTCGTGATCTCGCTGGGCCTCCCGCCGCCGACTGCCCTCGGAGGACAGCGGAGGCTGCAGGGAGAGACCGTCTCGCCATGACAGAATCACAGGATCACAGAATGGTTGAGGTTGGCAGGGACCTCTGGAGATCATCTAGTCCAACCCCCCTGCTCAAGCAGGGGCACCTAGAGCACGTTGCCCAGGATTGCGTCCAGGCGGCTTTTGAGTATCGTCAGGGAAGGAGACTCCACAGCCTCTCTGGGCAGCCTGCGCCAGTGCTCTGTCACCCTCCCAGGAAAGAAGTTTTTCCTTATGTTCAGATAGAGCTTCCTGTGTTTCAGTTTCTGCCCGTTGCCTCTCGTTCTGTCACTGGGCACCACGGAGAAGAGGCTGGTCCCATCCTCTTGACACTCCCCCTTCAGACACTCGTACACATTGATCAGATCGCCTCTCAGTCTTCTCTTCTGCAGGCTAAACAGGCCCAGCTCCCTCAGCCTTTCTTCAGAGGAGAGATGCTCCGGTCCCCTCATCATCTTCGTAGCCCTCCGCTGGACTCCCTCCAGGAGTGCCATGTCTCTCTTGTACTGGGGAGCCCAGAACTGAGCACAGCACTCCAGGGGAGGCCTCCCCAGGGCTGAGGAGAGGGGGAGGATCACCTCCCTCCACCTCTTCCTAATGCACCCCAGGATACCGTTGGCCTTCTTGGCCACAAGGGCACATCGCTGGCTCATGTTTAACTTGTTGTCCACCAGGACTCCTAGGTCCTTATGGACATGCTGAAGGAACTGGGTTTGGGTCTTCCTTCAGGTCTCCTGAACCCAAAACTCACCGATGCCTTCCCATCGCCTCTGAGGCACACTGTGGATGTGTCTGGGCAGCAGTGAATCGGGGCAGGTGAGGAAACCAAGGGAAGCTGCAAGTGCTCAGCAAGCGGGCTGGCGTGCTCCCGGACGCTGTGCAGGTCGCTTCCTGTCGGGGCTACCGCCTCCGTGCTGAGTCTCAGCTCGCGAGAGGGAGAAGAGCAACCTAGATGCTCTGACATCGGCTGCTTAATATCATCACCTGCAACGAGCTTCGTGTCAGCCTGCCCCGGGGCTGCGGGAGCCGACGGTGGCATAGGGAGAAGAGCCAGGGTGGTTGGGACCAAAGATCTTGCAAAAGGTGTCGTTCTGTCCTCGTCCGATAAGCCCGGCGCGGTGACTGCGTTCCCTCCGTCGCAGGAGGCTCGGGGGCTTCCAAGACATGCGGAGGAAACGCCTCATCGGCTGGTCTCTTCTGATCTTAAAATGCCCTTTAGAGGCTGCTCTTTGTCGGCAGCTCCCTAACGTTGTGTGCCCGGTGCGTGCCCGGCGCCGGAAACGGCCTTTCCCTTGCAGACGTGGCCGCTCCCTCTGCCGAGCCTCCTGCCCTGGGGAAGTTCTGCCAAACGGCTCCTGCAGAGGAAGATTTTCCTTCTCGATTTCCCAATAGCACTGTTCTTTGTGCGTTTTGGTGAGAGACGGGATGGGGCACGTGGGGCACTCCTCCGCCTCCCTCCCTCCACCCTGCCCCGTCCTCGCCAACCGCGCTGGCCGTTTTTGCCCCAACACGGGGCCGTGCGGGCCCCTGGGGGCGGCCGGGGTGTTTTTGAGTCCTGGCTCTGGAAGAGGAAGTTGAGCTTTGCCATTTTGGCACTGGTGGCTCCCCGGCAGCCGGGCGCTTTTGCAGGGACTTGCAGGGGACCTTCGCCCAGGCTCAGAGGGCAGCACCGGCTGCTTGGCCTTGGTTTCTGCTGCTGGGTCCCCATGCGTGGTGGATGGTGACCGCAGCTCACCCCGGCATGGCCATGACCACTCCATGAGAACAGAGAGGTTCCTCCCGGAGGAGGCGATGGAGGAGGACGGTCTCCCTGTGATCCTGCCGGAGCCTCCTGCGAGCCGGTGGGGACGCCTGGCCCCTTCGCCCTGCAGACCCGCCAGCGCGTTCCCGGACACCGGGGCCTCCAGCTGGAAGTTGGCCTGTTCCTCCGAGGTGGGCAAGGGGTCACCCATTTTCTGAGCAGATGGGAATATTGGAGTATCTCCCTCACAACAAGCCCTGGTGCGGCAGGTTTCGGGTGTGCTCACCCCTGCGCAGCAGCTGTTTTTGCAGAGGCTTTTGGCTCACCCTGAGCTTGCTGTTTGCCTGACTTCCTTTTTGCCACGCAGATCTGAGATCCTCGCCCTTAACGAGCTGCTTAGCAGAAACTCTTGGCTTATATGGTCTAGTACATTTAGTGCAACCTCTCCCAGAAGTTAATATGGACAGCGCGAGAAATTATTCGGTATGAATAATTTTGTCTGCAAGTCATGCACATCAGAGCTAAATCACAGAGTCACAGAGACGAGCGGCACAAATGTGGTTCCTCAGCAAACTTAAGTAGTGGCATTAACAGGACTCAACCCCAGACTTTGATTTCTCTGGGATTTTGTGCTGCATCTGACCGACGAAAACACAATAAAATATTAAACCAGCCTGAAGACTACAACTATCTGTAAGTAATTTATAAAACACTGTTTTGATGGCAAGCGTAGAACTACGCACTCCTGAGCCACCGGAGTGGATGAAGTTATGCGACTTCTCCGCCACTTGCTCTAAAACTTGGCATCTGGATCTGGCTGGCGCTTTTTGGGTGAAATTCTTACACCGGGGTAGCTCTTTCCAAGGGCACTTGCTGAGACGTCCCTCTCTGCAAGTCCCCTGTTAGGCAGAAAATGCCTGGCGCTTGCAGGGAGCCTCCAAGCACAGCACGTCGCTTGAGCGCCCTCCATCTGGTGAGGTCCATCTTCGGGGAGCGCAGCCGTGTCTGCACCGGTCTGAGCTCGCAGCCGGCCTGCGGTGGCCATCGGAAAGGCCACGCGAAGGAAAACGCTCCATGGTGCGGAGCAAGCCGCAGCAGCGGCAGGGCTCGGAGCAGGCCACGGCGTCGGAGGACACCCGTATGCCTTCTCCAGGGCTGGTCCCTGCCCTGCAAGACGCTGTCTGCCAGACCCATCACTCCATCAGACGGATGAGTTTGACGGTCTGTTAACGCGAACTCTTGAAACTTCATCCAGGGAACTTCTTCCATGCAGAAAAAGGGGAGATAAATGATTTGTCCTGTCTGAAAGAAAAATAACTCCGCCTCAGAGAGTTTATCCACAGCCACTTTCTGCTCCGCCGACCCCCTCGAACGCGGCATTATGTCTCCGTACCGCTCTAATTAGTCCTGTTTGCCAGACGGGATCTGGACTGGTGTCAGCAATCTGTTCGCTTAACAGGTTGAGATTAAAGACACCGATAGCACAGAACGGGCGAAAATTCACACCTCTGCCTTTCGTGCCGCAGGCAGCGACGACATCAGTGCTTCAAATATTATCTCAAGGCATCGTTCAGCTTAACGAATGCGCTCAGAGTCGACTTTAAGCCTGGGGTTTTGGCAGAAACGTTCAGAAACGTTCAGAAACCGCGGGGGCGCCTGACGGGCTCCCCTTGCCGCCTGGGCGAGGGTTGCACGGGACCGAGGCGCGCTCGGGCCCCTCCGCTCCTCCTTCCCTTCACGTTGGGGTTATTCCTGCGGGGCTTCAGTCAGGCAGGGCCGGGTGTAAACGGGCCTGGAATAAGCCGCTGATATAGAAACAGGGTTGCGTGATGCATGGGTTTGCATTTGATTCGAGCAGATACAGTCATAATATCCAGTAATTTTTGTAGTGCTCCTTGGGGGCAAGAGTCTCTCCTTTTCGTTAGAGAGACAGACCTGAATTTCTAAAGACGCTGGCGTTAGAAATAACCTGCCTTGTGCTGGCGCTGGGAAAAACCCCTCCGTCTAGGCAGGCTAGGGCTGGCGAGGGGGGACAGCGCAGCCCCGGGACGGAGGCACGCCGGCCCCGAAAGCCCGATTTCTGCCTCGCTGCTGACGGAGGTGGCCGCGGTCGCAGCCGTCCCGGCTCAGCGCGGCGGCCGGGCGAGCTCTGGGCCGATTTCGGGGAGGGAGAGACGCGGTGGTGGCCGCCACCACCATCCTCCTCCTCTCCGGAGAGCTCCGACCCGGCTGAATCCTCCGCTTCCTCCTCCAGCCGCATCTGCCCAGCCTGGGTGGCGCTCCCGTCGTCCCTTACCCACCCGCGACCCTGCCGGCGCTGATTACTCGGATTATCCAGCTGCGTTTTCTCCCTCCCAGGGATGGGGTTTATCCCAGGCCTTTCCCCGGCGGCCCGTGCCGAGGTTGGGGATCGCCGCCCGAAGCCGTGCCCGGCGCCCGGTGGCTCCAGCAGCGCCCAGGGCGGCAGGGGAAATCCTGCCTTCGGGCTTTTAATCTTCCCAGGTGTTTTGGCACTTGAGGCTCTGCAGCGCTCCTGCCCCGAGCGGCGCTGTAAGGCGAAGGGTGGGCGGACTGCTTAAGAAAAAAAAAATCAAAACCCGTTTTAGGCAGCGCTTTCCCCGTACGAGCGCTGAAGCAAAGCAGCAGCGCAGACGGACGACAGCTCGGGAAAGCCGAAGGGCGAGCAGGCGCGCTGCCCCGCTCGGCTCGCTCGCCTCCTGCCGCCTTTGAAACGAGCCCGTTGACGGCTTCAGGCGTTCCCCGGTTCGGCGTAGCCGAGAACGGGCAAACGTAAGAGGAAAAAGCCCGTACGCATGACAGGTCCCGCGCGCGCGCGCTGCAGATGACGTTCCGGAGCCCAAAGACTGTTTTAACGAGGGGACGCGCAAGCAGCTTCGCGTCGAGCGACTCCTGCTTTGCGAAACTCTTCCGCGCCGGAGTCACCCGAGACCTTTCCCAGCTGTGGTCTCCGTGAAGAAAGCTCCATTTGGGGTGCGTTTACGTTCTGATGGAGCACCAAATCCTGCATGTTTGCGGAAACAAATCTGTGCTTGTGCTGGCAGCCGCCCTCCTAGTCCTCCCCACGGCTCCTCGGTGGGCACGGGGCAATCGCCGGACCAGCCCAAAGGCGGCTCCGCAAACAGCAGCCGCCGGGAGAGCCCATCAAACTCGCCGTCTCCCTCCGAACGCGCCTCTGCTCAAAGCTTTTCGTGGGGCCTCGCGTTAGCGGCTCGGCGCGCTAACGATGCAAAGTTAATGACCGCTAATGACCACGTTTTGTGACATGAACATCTGGACCGGGGGAAGGTGCCTCGTTGGTCTCCCTGCCCGGGCGGAGGGCCCGAATTGGGCTTCGACGCCGGGACCGCCGCTGCGATATTAGAACTAGCTCAGAGCCCGAGCTCTGCCGCCCTCTCTGCCCCCTCTCCTGCACGGGGGCAGGCGGCTGCGCTTCTCCCGCCATGGGAAACCAGATGTGCACATGGGATTTCCCCGGCTGGTTCGTCAGTGGCAGGCAGGGAAGCGGGGAAAACGCGAACGAAACCTAGCTGGGTGCCCCACGTGAGTCTGGTGTTTTACTGCAACCGAGCTACGGTCCCAACGGGCAAACATAAGCCTCTGGTGAAGGCACCACGGGCACTGCTTTCCTCAGACTTAAGGGGCTCTGTGTTTTGATCCATCATAATTTCTCTTTATTTTGACAAAGCTAGGAGACAAAATCAGGCTCCTTGTATTTATGCACATAGCAGCATCTGTGCTGCACACAACTGATTTTTTTTTTTTCATACACAATTATTTTCCTGAAAAACGGTTTTTATGACTGGCTATTAGGAAAAACAAAGAAAGACTGATCAAAAGATGCTCTATGGCTGGAATTTCTAAAAGGCCATGAGCTCCTGTTGTTTTCCTGACGATATTAAGCTGACTTGCAAGAAGTCGATCAGGTGCCTAGAAGAGCGTGTCCTGCCCGAAGACACGCGTTGCAAAGGCTGTGCCCCCGGCCGCGGAGCGAGCCGCGTCGAACACGGGCATGCCAAGCGCGGGCGTGCAGCGTTTTGCACTGAAAAAAATCACATTTTCCCCCCTCATCAACATGTAATTGAAGCTGATCTCTTGGAGGATTTGCATATCTGCCCCTAAAAATCTTTTCCCAGAGGTCTGAAATACAAATCCCGGGCTGACGGAGACGGCAGCCAGACCAGGCCTTTCTGCTAAGCCGAGGGCGCTGGTTTGCGGCGAAGCTCCCGGATTCACGCCCCTGCCAGCACCGCGAGTCGCGGCGACGGCGCGAGCTCTTTCCGCGGCAGACGCAACCGCAAGCCGTGTGAGCTGCTGGCCTCGGCAGCGGCGCCCCAACCGCAATTCAACCCCGAAGGTGGCGCAGGGCAGCGCGGAGCGGGGGAAGCACCAGGCTGTGCCCGTCTTTCACATTGCAAAAAGAAATTTTTGGTTTTTGCATGACTTCCCGTGCAAGCGCTTCACGGTTAGGGACGGGAGGGAGAGCGAGGGCGCTGGCGGGGCCCCGCGCCCCTCTCTGCCCCGTCCACGCCACCGCGTACGGGCGTTTGAAACCACACGGAGAGAAATCCGTCAGTCTCCTGCTCAGAACCATCTCAACCCAATTTAATTAAATACAGGGAAAGGAGGGGACATTAATTACCATGGTGGATTGCCTTTTAATCACCCCAGGTGCTCTGCTCCACCGCAATTCCCACCGGCTCCAGGTTTTCCCACTGTGGGAGTGATTAACCCCTTCTCCCCTGGCAAAACCCTGCGCCACCTTGGGGAGCAAGATTTAAGGGTAATGACAGAGAGGATGATGAGAAACAAACCCCATGATTTGGTTCCTGCCTTGCTCACAGGTTTCCCACGTGACCTGGGGTGAATCACTCTCCTCCTCGTGACGCACAGTGGCTTCGTGCTGCTGGGCGTCCCGCGGCTCCTTCTTCCCACCGGCCCCTTGCTTCTCCCTCCCTGCTGCTGATGCTGGAGGACCGGGGCGGAAGGACAGACGGACGCCTGCCGGTGTGCGGGGGTGTGGTACAGAGGGAGAAGGACGGCTCAGTGGGCTTGGACATCTCAAGAGCGGCCCTGAACGTCAGCGATGATGGACTTTCCTGTCTGTAAAATGGGTGCTACAATGCTGTCTCTGCTCGCCTGGTCTATCTGCAGCATCAGAGCTGCAGAGCCGGGATCGTTTCCTGCAACAGGTACAGGGCAAAACACGCCGAGACCCTGCTGCCGGACGGAGACTCTGGCAGGAGCTGCGATAGGAACAGCCGCTGGTGGCAGACCAGCCGTCAGCCCCTGAAGTCCAAGGGTTCGCTGCCCCTCTGTCTTCCAACGTTGCAAGGTGGATGTAGTTTTTTTTCTATTTTTTGCAAATTCTGGGCTTTCTCTGACCTGCAGCTAGCACGCTCGCTCGCAACTTGTAAGCAAACAGGCGGTAGACATGGTCTGATGGGACAGCACGGCTTAATGACGGCGTAAACGAAGCCGGGTTTCTAAGGAGGCCAGATGGTGCCACTGGCAGCGTTTCTGGCTCGCCGCGCGCCCCGGCCAGCGCTCGGGCTGCTTCTTGCAAGGAGCCCGGCTGCCCGGTTCGCCGCTTGCAGCTGGTGCCGACGAACGGCCCCGGTGAGGCACCTGCGACCCCTCCGGCGGTGGCCCTGCGCTGAGCTACAGGGATGCCCCGTCGCCTCCCTGGGGCCAGCGGAGGGTCTGCTCCTCTTCCTCCACGCGCGGCCAGGGAAGCAGAGGAAACCCGAGCGAAGCGTTATCTGGGTGCCCCAAGTTAAAGCTCAAGCGGCGTAAGCCTTAGGGGACGAAACGCCCTCAGCGTGTCCATCAGCTGCGATCGTTTAAAGGGGGAAAAAATGCTAAAACAGGAGCAACTCTGCAAAAGCGCCAGTTTGTGCCGGCTCTTGCCCGGCCGGGGCGCAGCAGTTCGCAGGGGCCGGCCTGGCCGCTTCGCCGAGCCCTCACCCGCCGGGCACGCGGCACCGGGCGGCAGCAGGCACCTGCTTTGATTCCTTTCTCCAGGAAAAAAAATCCCACGTGCGGATGGCACCTGACGCTCTGGAAAACGCCGCCCGTCTGCCCCGCCAGCGCGCTGCCCGTCAGGGCTTCTCCAGCTGGCGAGAAAGCGTTGTGCTTTCCTATGAGCCGGTCCTCCGTGCCTGTCAAAGGAGATGACGACAGTCGATTTCAAAAAGCTCTTCAAAATACGACGTGAAATTATTTCAGTTTGAGAGGGCCCAAAATATTTCCTGTTTTACTCCTCCAGCCAAAATTGTTAGCGGAGTTTGACCGGGATTCGCGAGTTGGTTTAATGATCTGTAAAACCGCAGTTTTAGGAGCACCGCCGTATTCGTCGGCTCGGTTTTGGATTCACCTAGCTTTTCTGAGGTCTGGCAGCCTTGTAGTGTAAACGGCGATCTAATGAGCTTGGCCGCAACGGCGTGAAGCCATAAAAAGCTACGGGGCCCTTTCAAATGCTGTACCATACCTCAAAGGGTAATTAAACATTACCCTCTCCCGTCAGGATGAAACGCGGGCAGAGGAAAAGCTGGGCTGCGAAAGGCTCCCCGCCTGCTCTCCTCTCCTCGCCGAGCAGTTGTGTAAGGTGCTGTTTCAATCCCGATGCTCGTTTGGCAGCTTGCTCCCTTTGCCGGCTGTTTGCACGCACCACCGCTGAAGTCCAAACGCTGGAAGTAAAGGGAATTAATTCCCGCGAGTGAGCCGGGCTCTGCCTGTCTGAAGCACGTTTCACCCCTGGGTTTCCGAGCCCTGTGGAAAGGTGAATTACCCAACCGTCGCGGCGGCCGGGCACGGGGCAGGGGCGTGATCCTGCGGGGTGGCTGCGCTGCCCGGGTAGGATCACCCGGCTTCCCGGGGAGATGTTTCTTGTCAGGTTTGTGTTTTAGCTTTGCCTCCGCTCCACGCCGTGGTGATCGGGTGATCGCTGAAATCCAGGCCAAGCAGCAGCATTTCTGAAACCCCTCTGGGGTCCTGAAACACAGGAGCATTCAGGTTCCTCCTTCCCTGCAGCAAACAGGTACCTACACACAGCTCAGGATCTGACCCGAGTCTTAACTTTCCTCCTTCCAGTTGGATTTTACCTCCTAATATGCTAAGGTATCTTAAAATCCTTGTCCTTACTGCTACCTAGGGGTGTTACTGAAATCTTTAGTCTCTTGACATTTGAGTGATTTTAAAAAACCAATAGCTTTCAAAATACTGCAAGGTCTTTCCAGTCTTTGGTAACAGAGGTTGCCTCTGTGCGTGAAATCATCCTGGCACAAGGGAACCGTATCAGCGTCCTGCCAGCATCACTTAAAAGCAAATCTCCTCCAGGAAAAAGAACTATTTGGCAATCACGTGAGGAAGGCCCCGACCTCAGCACCGGCAGACTCGGGCTCGTCTCCTTGCTCGGCTTTAGCCGCTCTCGCCCGCAAGAGCGTGGGAAAAGGCAAGGTGCGCTCCACGCCGGCTGCGGAGCCCGGCCGCAGCTGTGCCGGCTCCGTCAGCGAGGGTTCATCGTTCGGCTGCTCGGCCCAGAAAGCCTGCGTTGCTTGGTTGCTGTTGTCTCGCACCTCCTCTTTTAGACCTAGCGAAGAAAATAAATCTAGGCTGCCCTTATATGCAGTGACCAGCTGGATTCTCCATAAGAATTTGTTGTCCTGGAAAATGCCTGCAGCAATCCCCAAAAGCCCCTATTAAAGAAGTAACTTCGCTATCATATGCTCACCCAGCAAGGCGTTTTCTGCGCCGAAAAATCTTTCATTCTGATGCCCTTTATCTGTGATAGCTTCTGTTTTCATTTGTTTATTTGCACAGAGTCCCTAGTGTTCAGAGACAAAATCTCCAAATAGGCTTTGTATTATCTTTATTTTATTTCATTATGGTCTGTCTCTTGCAACACAAACAACCCACAAGAAAAGGAGAAGGCACAATGAGAGAGCAATGCTTTCGCAATTTGTAGACACCAACTAATACAATTTTCCTGTTCATTTTTGCCTGAATGATATTAAGCTTCATTAAAAGAGGGCAGTAAAGACAGTAAAAGCATCACAGCGGTTCATAGAGGAGGGAAAAGCCCTTACTTGGTTATTTGGCGATGGTCTGGATTACCTTCGGCCCCGTGCTGAGGAGGAAGAGTATTAACCACAGCGGTCCTGGATGCCCCGGAGCGGGTCAGCGCTGGCCGCCTCTCGACGACTCCCTTGCATCTGTACGTGCGGGACTGACTGCTTGTCCGCGCTTTCCCAGCGTCCAAAGTTTCTGCCTCCAGATTTCCTTTCCAGAGCTGTTTATAAAACCGTACTCAAGCACTGTGTAGCAGCGGCGGGGCGGCGTTGGCCCGCTGCCCCATTGTTAGCGCTGCTACGCGGGTCGGGGGCACCCGCCGTGCTCGGCTCCGTTTCACGAGCTGCAAAGAGGAAGGGCAAAGCGCGGGACGGGGCGTCCGGGGGCCTCAGCAGCGGAGCGGCTTTTCCTTTTCTTGGCCAAGAGCTTTGCCCGGCGGCGAGGCTCCCGCCAGCCACCGCGGAGCTTGCGGGCGCCGGCGAGGAGCGCGGGAAAGCGGCGCCCACGGCCTCCACTGGCGAAACAGTCCATGTTGTATTTTATTATATCAAGAACCAAGAGAAGACAGCAAGATGATCATCGTTACTGCAGCTAGTTTTTAAATTAGCTTTACCTTTATTGAGGAAACCTGCATCTCTGGGTTCTCCTTTTCCACCTGTGCGGGCCTAATTGCTGCTGGCAGAGGTTGGTCTTTGCGTTGGGATTTTGCGTGTCCCTGTTTTATTCTGCCTCCAGTGGTCTCACATTTCCTTCCCCTACACGGAAGATAAGCATTTATTCACGTTGCTGTTTGCGTGGAGTGGTAAAATATTAGGCCTAAATTTTTTATGACATTCATAGGAGTGGTTATGGAGGCAAACAAGATTACAGCGCGTACTACATAAAAGCTTGTTTATGCAGGGAGGGGAAAAAAATCAAACTCGGAGACATGTTTGCAAAACCCTGGAAGAACCCAAGGGGACAGATTTTTAGTTATTCTCTCCTTTTCTCCCTCAGCATTTTTGTTGTGATCACAGTAACAATTCCCAGCTCTTAAAGGGCTGGGTTTATTTTTCAGTGAAATACTGGTTCCGGCAGGGGATTATTTTTGGATTCAAAGGAAGAAGAAGTCTAGGGAAGACAGGCAGTATTTGGTTTTGTAATTACAGTGCCACTTAAGGCAATCCACGATGGGGTATGGAAAAGCAGCCCACCTGCACCGATGCGGCTGAACGACACAGGAGCTGTGCAAAGCCCTTCGCAAACCCCTGCGCCTAAGACTGTGCATAGCCTTTTGCAAACCACTTTGCGAGCCCCTCCGCACAGCTCTTTGCACCCCCTTGTGCACATCCCTTTGCAAACTGCTTTGCAAAACGCTTTGCACGCCCCTTTGCAAACTGCTTTACAAACCCTTTTGCCCTCCCTCTGCAAGCCCCAAGCACGCCCCTTTGCAAACTGTTTTACAAGCTACTTTGCACTCCCTTTGCACGCCCCTGTGCAAACTGCTTTGCGAGCCGCCTTGCGCACCCCTTTGCCCCTCCTCCGCAACCCCCTTTGCACAGCTGTTTGCCAACAGCTCCGCAACCCCCTTTGCACGCTCCCTCACCCGCCCTTCGCCAACACCGCGCACCCCCTTCGCACAGTCCTTGTGCAAACTGCCTCAACAACCGCCTCCGCGCCCCCCGCCCCGCCCGCGCCCGCCGCGCACTGACGGCCGCGGCCGCGAGGGGGCGGTCGCGCTCTTCGCCGGCGCCGCGCGCGCGGCCCCGCCCCGCCGCGCGCGCCCTCCGCCGGCGCGAGGCGCCCTGCCGGCCGGGCCGGGCCGGAACTGGGGGGCCGCGAGCAGAGAGGAACCGCGCAGGCGAGGCAGAGCAGCCGCGGGTCGCGCCCGCAGGAGCGCGGCGCTGTGAGGCGCTGAGGGGCGCCAAGAGCCGCCAAAGTCGGAGCGCGCCGCGGGTGGAACCGCCCGCCCCCTCCCCCCCCCCGGGGGAAACCTGCCGCCCCACATCCCTCCACAAGGGAAACCCTCCGGCCCCACATCCCTCCACAAGGGAAACCCTCCGGCCCCACATCCCTCCACAGGGGGAACCTGCTGCCCCACATCCCCTCACAGGGGAAACCTCCCGCCCCACATCGCCTCACAGGGGAAAACCTTCCGCCCCACATCCCTCCACAGGGGGAACCTGCTGCCCCACATCCCCTCACAGGAGAAACCCTCCCGCCCCACATCCCTCCACAGGGGAACCTGCTGCCCCACATCGCCTCACAGGGGAAACCTCCCGCTCCACATCGCCTCACAGGGGAAAACCTTCCGCCCCACATCCCTCCACAGGGGAACCTGCTGCCCCACATCCCTCCACAGGGGAAACCTTCCGCCCCACATCCCTCCACAGGGGAACCTGCTGCCCCACATCCCTCCACAGGGGAAACCTTCCGCCCCACATCCCTCCACAGGGGAACCTGCTGCCCCACATCGCCTCACAGGGGAAACCTCCCGCTCCATATCCCTCCACAGGGGAAACCCTCCCGGCCCACATCCCCCAGCCCCACACCTCCCCACAGGGGAAGCCCTCTCACCCCACATCCCCTCACAGGGGAAACCTCCTGCCCCCCATCTCCCCCCGCGGAAACCCTCCCGCCCCACATCCCCCCCCCAGGGGAAACCTCCCGCCCCACATCCCTCCAGAGGGGAAAACCTCTCCCCCCACATCCCCCCCCCCAGGGAAAACCCTCCCACCCCACATCCCCCAACCCCCCCACAGGGGAATACCCTCCCGCCCCACACCCCCTCACAAGTGAAGCCTTCCAGGCCAAATCGCCCCTCACAGGTGAAACCCGTCAGCCCCACATCCACCCCCCCCGCCCGGTCAGGGGAAGCCCTTCACTCCCCCCCCCCCCGCCCCGGGCAGGTGACACTCCCCCCACCCCCCCGCGGCGGCCGCAGCCCGGCAGCGCCGCCCCAGCGCAGCGCCGCGCCGCCCGCCGGCCCTCGCCGCCGCAGCCCCCCGGCTCGCCGTCCCTGCCGGCTCGGCGCCCGCGGGCTCAGCAGCGGGCGGGGGCGGCGCCGCGCAGCGCCCCCCCCCCCCACCGTGCGCGCTCCGGCCGCCGCGTGGGCCGGGGCCGCGATGCCGCGCGGGGCGGCGGTGAGCGCGGGGCCGCGGCTGGATGGGCCCCGGCGGCTCCCTCCGCTCCGGCCGCCGGGCAGCGCAGCCCGCCGGGCACCCGGCCCCGCCGCTCGCCGCTGAGCACCGGCGGGACGCGGGGGCGGCCGGGGCTGCATCGCGCGGCGGGGAGACGGGGAAGGCGCGGGGGGAGTGGTTAGCGGCTCCGGCGCGGCGCCCCCTCCCTTCCCCCCCCGCCCGCCCGCCCCATTAAACCGCCCCTCTCCAAATAAATCAGCACCATGACTACTTCTGGGCATGGAACAAAGAGGATGCTCTCCCGGGGCCCCGTGCTGCTCCTGGCGCTGCTCGTGCTCCTGTGCAAAGGTAACCTGCAAGTTTCTCCGCCCGCTGCTTCGCTGCCGCGTCTTTCTCGCTGGTTTTTTTTTTTTTAACTTTTTTTTTTTTTTAATGATTATTTTCCCCCCCCCCCGCTCCCGCTGCTCCGTCGGACCCGCGCTGCCGGGGATGCGGGCACCCCTGGGCGCTCTGCATGCGCGCAGCGCCCCCCCTCCCGCCCCCCGCGGTGCGGTGCGGTGCGCTGCCGCGGGGAGGGAGCGAGCGGGGCTCGCTCGGGTGCGCAAAGTTGTCCCCATCCCTTTCGGCGACGTCTTTCCCCGTGGCACCTGTCCCCGCAGCTCGGGGAGGGCCCTGGCCGCCCCCCCCCCCGCCCTCCGGCCCTGGCCGGCCCACTTCCACTCGTGCCCCGCTGCGCGGGGCTGCCCAGCGGGCTCGCACCGTTCAGCTCTGGCGGGTGGGTACCTTGCGGGTGGGGGGGGGGAAAGGAATAAGTTTGGGCTTTTTGGTGGGCCGAGGAGATGGGCGCAGTGTGATGGGGCTTCCCACGGGGCTCCCTGCCCGAGCTCCACACCTTCCTTGTCACTCCTCAACAGTTCTCGCCCTCTTCAGAGCAGAGGAGGAGGAAAACATCCAGGAGTTGAACCTCTTTGGTCAGATAATTCTTGTGCTGCCTTTCCTGGCTGTGATTGTAAGCAGAGCGGGTTCCCGTCCGCTTGCAGGGGCCGCAGCGGGGAGCAGGATCAGGCCCTTGGGTGAGCTCAGGAGGGATTTCCTAGTAGTGGTCAGCTGTGAAGAAGCACGCCTGTGACTCTGAGAAACGGCAGCTTGGGCTCTTCGGTTGTTGGGGTTCTCGTTTTGGTTTGGCTTTTGGGGTTCTTTTTTGTTTTGTTTTTTCTCCCAGCTGAACTGGAGAGCAACCTTGTGGGTCCCAGTTTGGGGTTTCTGCAGGGGAAAGGCTGCTCGTCTCCGGTCCGCTAGCAAGCCGGAGCGTGGTCCCTGTGAAAGTCTTTGCAGGACTTCTCTCTTGGCATGCTCTCCTGTTCTCATGAGTGGAAGCTCCCTTACAGATGTTGGTTTTAATAAATAGTGTTCCTTAAAAACAAATTAATTAAGGTACGTTGCTGCTGAGGTTGCGCGGTGATTCATCTGCCTTTCCCGCCGCACAGGACGGCGCTCGCATCTGGCTGTAGCGGGGAGCCCTGGCCGGCTGGGGAAACTTACCGGTGGCTTCAGGCGTATGCCAAAATGCAAGGATTTCAGGTGGAAAAGGAGTGATCTCTGGGAGGGGTGACAGTGGCAGCTGTCAGTGCTGGGGATACAAGGAATATATTGCGGCAGGGAAGTGTTTCAGTCGAGATCCCTACAGGGACAGGAGGGAAGCAGCCAGGTGCCGTTTGCAAGGAAGGAGGCGTCTGGGTGGGGGGAGAAGACGTGCCTCGCTCTGCTTGTCCTGAAAGGTGTTGCTAACCCGTGTCGTCCTCCTCCGCCTCGGGTGCCCGTGCAGCTAAAGGGGAAACTTTCCCGTTGGAAGTCCTGTTGTGCGGGGCACGGACTGTGGGACGCGGTGCGGAGCCGGGCTTGGGCTGCCCCAGGGGAGCGATGGCTTTTCATGGCCAGCGTAATGCCTGTTACTCGATAAAGCCTCTCCTTTTGTTTGAGGAGAGAGTTGAGAGCAGCAAAGGAACAGTGCGTGTGTGTTTTTTTTTTCCTTTGACATATTAATGATCATTTTTTTCTCTGATATTCCCCCCGCCCCATCCCCTCCTGTGTGGGTAGCTACCATGGTGAGATTGGGCTGTGGGTGTAATTTTCCAGCGCTCTGAGTGCTTAAACATATGGAAACCCACTTTGCAACAGTTTGTGGCTGCAAATCTACCATTGTATCATTGTGCCTGTCCCTCTCCCCTGCTCTTTGAATGGCTTCGTGCACAATGTGCGCTTTAGAAACTAGCAGAGCACTTTCAGCTCAAGCTGTGAGCAACGAATCCATCCACAGCCCTGTGCCCTCTTTTTCCTCTCAAGGCTACAACGTCCCTTCGTTTTTGGAGCCAAGCGCGCTACTGGCGTGTCCCATGGATGGCAGCCACGTATGTGTATGGAGAGGGGTTTGGGGTCTGGGGAGAAACCTCCTCTGGAAGAGTCGAATCGAAGTAGCGCCCAGGAAGCACCTTCCTCCGCACGGCATTAGGCTTGTGCGAACCTCGCTGCGGCCGTCTGTTGCGCGAAGTCGTATTTCTCCCCTGGACTACAGGGGTTAACGAACCGGATCTCGGTTTGGGTCGTCGCAGACGGACACCTGCGTGAGCCTCGCTGTTGCGTTGCCTTCTCTGCTAAGCACCCAGCTCACACAGGCTGTCTTGTTGGGCGCTTGCCATTTTCTCTATTTGTTTTCCTTTGTTTCCTTCCCCGTTTGTGGGGCCGGCTCTGGGCAGGCTATATTTTGCGGACTAGAGGCACCAGGCGGTGGTGTTCCTCCTGCATCTTTGAAGTGGGCTGCAGTCGTTCGCTGTCAGCAAGTCCCCTAAATAGCTTTGTGAAGGTCCAATTAAGAGATCAGTCTCCTGTCCCTGGGTCTCCGGCGGCTCTGCTGCTGGCATGCATGTGGCTGTGAGCAGAGGGTGTGCATGTATGTTTGGCAGCCGACAGCCCCTCACGCCAAGCTCTAGGATGTGTCTTCCTGGCAGCAGGCCGCAGTTGGTTGCTGGCATCTAGGCAGGGTTTTTGGCCGCCTTCCTTCCTGGCGGCAGTGGCGCTGTCTCTGAGGTTATAGGAATAGGTATCCTGTGAATGACCTGGGTGACTTCCCTGCATATTTGTTTTCCTGCCTGCTGTTCCTTTCTTAGTAACTCATCGGCACCCCTGGCTGCCTCCCTGTGCTGCCGTCCCTCGCCCGCAGGCGCTGCAGGCGTCCGCTCGCGGGGCTCGCTGCTGATGGCGAGGGGGTAATAAGGAGCAAGCTTCGGTGCTTGCAGCTGGGCTCAGGCAACTCGGGGACGGGGCTCCCAAAGCTTATTGGGCGAATTGACTACTTAAGCTGCTGTAAAATGTACTCAAGCCATCCTGATCTGTCTGTGAGAAAGGACCTGGGAATTGCTTTTAGACTGTGGCTCTAGGGAGGTGTGGGTGGAGAGACGTTAGCTTATTTTATTATGAATCCCTGTATTACCCTACATAATAAGGAGGCACTTCTGATGCAGAGTCTCTTCAGGAACAAAAATGAAAGACCTGTATTATCTGCTGTACAATAGATTGGCAGAATGTGATCGTACAAACTGTTGAAAATGTCGGTTATTTCCCCACGGTAGTGCAGACTTCAACATTTTGTCTAATGACTGTCCAAACTGATATAATTTGGGGGATAGTAGGCTGCGGAAGAAGTCTGAAGTTAGTATGCTGCCTCTTGCTCAAGGTGTCATTAAAGCAGTACACCTCAGATATTCTAATTTTACTGCCCATCAGTGTGAATCTAGAGCAACTCCTCTGAAGTGAGTGAAGCCACTCTAGCTTTATGCATTGCCACTGCCATTGGCATTGGACTCTCCGGGAACGCAGGGAAAACTGTGTGACGTGCCCTGTGCGGCATTCTTCCTTTCAGGCTCCTCTGTCCCTGATGCTGCGCCTTGCTTTGTGTATTTTCAATTGAAAATTCCCCATCGCTCAGTTCATCGCTCAGTTTCAATTTTTGATTATTTTCTTCAATTTCTCAGGCTTGGCCTCAAAGCTGTGTTCACTGACACCTGACTCTTCAGCTGATCAATAGAGTTTCTTGAGGTTTAGATTTCAAAATAGTTGCATTAAAAAAAAAAATCAATAAAGTCCAATTAATTTGCTGTATTTTATTACCGGGAATGACAGAGTTCCAAGACTCTCGCTCCAAGCACTATTATCTCAGTGTTTAAAGCAGCTTAAAGTGGTGAGGAAGGTACGAGTATAAGAGTGGCTGTATGAGGTTTGACCAGAGGGCTCTTGAGCCCAGGTTGCGGTTTGTGACAACACTGTATGCCTAGGAAAGGATATGAGGATCGGGGTGCGTTCCTGAGCCAGAGATGGTATCCGTTGATATAACAGCTGTGATGGTTTGCAATCATGAATTTGGTCAATTTTTTGAGCCCGTGTGACGATTTGGTGTCTGCAACATGTGTGGACGAGGAATGTCTGGCAGAAGGTGTGTTGGGTACCCACATTCCTGGTTTGGATTGACAACCTGCTCGTTTCATCTGATGCTCCTAACTCCTGTGCTGTGAGGCACCAGGAACGAGCGTTCCTGTTCTCCCTTCTCCTTTTCACTTGTGATTTTTATAAACGTCTGCCATGTATATTGCAGGGGGTGCTGCTGCCTGCGTGTAGTAGGGGCAAACCAAGTCAACCTGACCCTCTTGTAGCAAGAGCCCCACGAAGGGAGCACGGACAGGGAAATTGCTCTGTTGCTCCATGTAATGAGGCTGTTTCCAAATCCCTATTTCAAAGAGTCTGGAGTGAGGAGTCCTTGCACCCCTTGCCGAAGGGGTGCCCAGATGCTAGGAGCCCAGCAGGAATCTGTGCCTTGTTTTGCTGTTGGCGCCTACGGGGCTGAGTTTTCTACCTTGGTGACTCCATGCTGAGTCGGAGGCCTCCTACTCTTCTCTTTAGTTTCTCAGAAATGTGATTTGAAGCTGGGCTGCTAAGGAAACTCTTGCTGGTTGCTGCCCCAGAAACATCCCTTTGCTCATAGGTGGAATAAGCAAAGGGTATCTGTGCTTCTAGTTTTGGATTATAATAACTCGCAGAGCTGCTTTTCCCAGCCTCAGCAGAACAAAGGCTGTCACGAAGCGCGTGTTTTCCTGTGGCAGTAAGGCGGCTTCCCCAAGTGCCAAGTGATGCATCTTGTTCATGGAGGCAGCCGCAAACCCTGCGTGTTTCGTAGGTGCGACCTAGGGGGCAAATTTGAGAACGTGACCTCCCAGGCCAACGAAACAAAAAGAACTCTTACGTTGGCCAGGAATGTCTGAAACGTATCTGGGACTTTGCTGTGTGAAATTGTTTTTTAACGGGTTTTATCCTGATCTTGGCGACACCAACCTATAGATTCAGATTAGCTCCTGTTTGTGCAGTCATTTAATGGAGGTCTCCTGTTCCTCCTTCTAACGAACGTGTGTGGGGAGCGGGCCCCGTTCTGCTCCAGGCCGTGAACTTACTTGAGAGGCTTCCCACTGAAATAAATACTATCAGTTCAACAAACTGAATGAGAGGCCATCCCACTGAAATACGTACTGTCAGTTTAACAAGTCAAACTCCCCAAACTTGACTTTTTTTTTTAATTTTAAAATCTTTGTTAATATGACTAATGTTTGTTAATGATAGGCAGTGATTTGATTTTTTTTTAGAAAAACATTAGCACTTACCTCTGTCACTTGTTCTGCTGATGTTTTGGCATGTGGTTGTAGCAGAGAAGCTTCCCCAACTCTGACTGTCAAATACTCTGGCATTAAGTGCCAGAGAGGCTTTGGAGTGAGAATTACTGTGTGGTGCTCTAGATGTCGTGGAAGATGCTTTGATTTCATGCTGTCAGGAATTTCCCAACTGGCATTTCAGAGGAAGTCGTTCCTATCTGAGCACTGGCAGGCAAAAATTACAAGCAAGGAGGTCCTCTGGGATAACTTACAGGAGTGGACAAAGACTGCTGTGTATCTGGCTTTCCCTGGGTATTCGTGTTCCTCACCTTGGTGTTGAGTGCTCTAATGCAAACTAATTAAAGTGCTTCTTAGGTGTGTGCCTGATGAGTAAATTCATTGTGATCCCTGCCTGAAAGGGTTTACCTGTTTGCACGGTACCTAGCACAATGGGACTCTGTCTGCTTGGACTTCAATCCCAAATGCAATGTAATTATTAATGTTTCTTTCACACTATCCACAAATTCTCTTGCAGCACGCTTTCAGCTTTTCCTTGTTTACATAAACGTGTTTGTTTCTGACGGCATTCAGAAAGCTTCATGAATTTATGATATGCTCCAGATTCTAGCACACTTTTTTAAACATACTTTCCTCCCAAATTTCATGATGGAATAACATTTAAGCAGGCGATTGAGGGGCAATGTAAACATCATCTTTCATGGAAAATCAGTTTGAAGTTCAGAAGCAGCCCAGCCCCTCCCCACTTGATCAATTTGCCCATCATAGGAGATGATTTAAAAAGTGATGATTAAGTCCTGTCTTGTCTCTTGCAACTTTGGGTGAGGAGAGAAAAATGAAATGTAGCATTTGATTTTTTGATGGTTTTTTTCTGATTTTTTGGTGTTGGTAGTAGGGGGTGAGGCAAAAAGGTACCCTGGGGGAGTCAGGGACAGCCAGGAGCAGAGAGGTTTCTGTTAGACTGCGGTCTACTAAGTAGACTAATTGGAAACGGCATGTAAAACAGCTTTGCTCCTCTAGCTATGCCTGCACCAAATGGCCTTCCAGATTCTCTCTGTGTGATTGCTTCCCCCACAGTGGAGGAGAAAAGCTGCAGCTGCAGAAAAACGGGCTTCTGATGGAGATGATAATTCTTGGGGAGACTGGACTTCAACCTCTGCTGTTGCATGGACTCGTGGCTGCCTTGTCCTCCTGTGTTGCAGGCCTGTAGGGGACACGGGGTGGCCGTGCAGCCCTGTCGCCCCAGGGTGCTGTGCTACCCTCAGGTTAAAGCCTGCATGGGGATGGGATATATAGTTATGGGGAGGGGGTGGCATAGAAGCATGTGTTGTGCAGCTCTAGCTTGACATCTGGTGGTGCTACCGTGAAGCTGCCTTGGATAGAAAGGGAAGAAATGCTGGAAAAAATCCACAAATGTTGTTCAGATTAGGGCTAAATGAAGAAGTAGGGACTGAAATCCTTACTCTGGTTATGCCAAGGGGCTTGGGAGATTTCTGGGCTACCATCAAAGAGAGTGTTACCACCATAACCTGCCCTGGAGTGGCATGAGAGATGGTGCCTGTAACCAAGCAGCTGTCCCTATCCTGAGCCCCTTTCTCGTCACAGGGATAATGCAAGCCCTAAAAACACGTCACTTAGGCTGGGGGGCGTTCTGGAAGGAATTTATCTATGAAGAGAAGCATTTTTGCAAAGGAGGGGGCAAATGCCGTTCTTATTACCCGAGGAATAAAATCCCTCAGAAGATTAAATTAGAGGTGCTGATATCTTTTTTTTTTTTTTTCTTGTTTTTCCCCTTGTATGGAAACATCTCAAAAACAGATGGCAAAGCAGAGATTTATATCCTGTTAAGTGCAGAGGGCTGGTGCACAGGACCTTATCTGCTTGTGGGCCATGTAATAAACCTGCCAGCAGGTGATTTAAATCCAGTTTCTCTGATTGGGAGAGGAGTGGAAGGAACAGTGTTTGTTATTTATGAATTTTATGAGCAATGTTAGATTTTTAAGATGCAGGAATGATCAGGGCACAGCGTTGTAGCATGGGAGACTTTGATGTCTTTCATAAAGGATCTTCCTTGAGTTAGAAGAATGAACTATTTTACATTATTTAGCAGTTGGGCTGCTGAAGCCAGCTGTTTGCATAAGTGACAGACGTGTTTATTTTATATCTCAGTTTAGGAGCTGTTGTCAATTAGCCACAGCTCTTACTTAGCAGCAAGACCTTTGCCACAATGGGGAAACGGTGCTGTTTAATGGATGCTGCAGCTCTTGAAACAAACATTTATGGTGGTACTTAAAGATGAAACTGAGACCAAAAAAAGACAGTCCATAGACCCTAGAAGGGAACCTTGAGCAGATGGAGCAAGGTTGCTATGCAGTGAGCAGTAACTGGAAACCTAGCAGCTAGGGCAGCCAAAGACAAACAGTCGTTAGCAGCTACTAACTTTAATTTTTGATTCCAAAAAAAAAAAAAAAAGCCCAATAAGACTTTCAAAAAGAAGAGGTTTTGTGCTTAGCATGTGCAGGTGTGCGATGGAAGATCCAGGTCCTATGGTGCCCAGGCACCTTGCTGAAAGGTGTGAGTTCAGCACAGTGGGGGACATGGCACTGTTAAGCCCTTGATGCCTCTGTTACCTGCCTTCCCCTGCTCTGGAGGACTATGGAAGTCTAAAATTTCATTAGTGGTTTTGAAAAGTACTTTGAGAGCTGGGGGTAGAGGACCAATAAACACAGAAAGTACTATTGTCTGTCCTTGCTTAGTGGAAAAAGGACGGAATGCATATCCACACAATGAAACAGGCTTTGAAAATGTTGAAACAGAGGCGTCTAGAGAGGCTGACAGAAGCAGCAGACCTATGTTAGGGCAAGCTCAGGGTACAGGAGCTGACTGTTTGTTTCTCTGTTTTAGCTTAAGATGCATGGATGCCATCGTGCCTCAGCATCCCAGAATCACAGGAATTAGGGCTGGAAAAGTTGGCCAATAAGCCATCTTTCCCATCTCTGACAATTCTGGATTGTTCAGTACAGTCTGTTCCTGAATGTAGCTGATTTTTAAGTGATGCAAGCACCAGGACTTCTGTCGCTTCCTTTGGCGGAGTATTTCACAGTCTATTAGACCTCTCTGATATTCCGCCTACGTTTTTTCTTCTCTGCTTCATTCCATGATGCCTGACTTGCTTTATTGGATGACCTGAATCCACAACTTCCATCCTCATCACCCATCCAAAACCTAAGCTAGGCAAATCTGCAAAACAGAAGCAACTGGTAAAAAAAAGTGAGTGGGAAACCTTCAGAAAGGAGGACTGAGCCTAGGATGTAAATACATTTACAGTTGGAGGTTATTCAGAGAATAAAGGGCAGAGGACTTGAGATGCATGTGGTGATGAGCCATAGATTATGCTCTGAAGATGCTAAGAAGGCAGTTACAGTCACACTATCTAATTCATCTTGCACTAAGACATTCTCCTCCAAGGTGTTTTGAAATAATGGAGTAGCTTAGTTACTAACATTATTAAATCCTCATCTCTGACAGCTACTAGAATTAATATACAAAGGTTTCCTCCTCTTTCTCTCGATCTTCTTTTTCTTCTCTCTCTCTTTTTTTTTGAACGCAACTCAGTTACTCATTTCCTGTCTTTTGCTTAGGAGTAGTCCATTGAAAGTTATTAGCATGAGTATTGGTGCAAAAAAGGCTCAACTCTAATAATAAAAAAGGCAAATAAAGCAGATGGTAGCCTGAATTTTAGCTGGAAATATAACTATTCCTAGTTCATCCATCTGCAGATCTCAAAGGGCTTTAGGAAAGAGAGAGGGCACTGTGAAAGACTTGGCCTTTAATCTCCCATCTTCCTTTTGAGCAGTATGCTTAAAGCCCTGCTGGCACGAATAGCGGAAGAGAGCTCCCTTCTCCTGAACTGCTTTCTGAGGTGTTAAGATCTAGGGGGGGAAAAAAAAAATGCAGTCTATTCTCCAACCCCGTGCTGAGTCCCCAGTTTGCACTCCAGTGCTGAGCAAGCTGGGGCTGCAGGACCCATGCAGGCTGAGCTCTGGTGTTGCTGCCTGCCCTCCTTAGCCCACAGGGGTCCTGTGCCAGCCAGGGGCATGCCGTGTGGGGGCTCCCTGCAGCCCCACCAGAGAGCAGGGTGCTTGCATGGGGCTTGCAAGAGAGGTGGGCTTCCTGGGGAGGAACATGGCATTGGGCAGCTAAGCTTTGAGCTGTGGGCACAGGGGCTGTGGGAGGTGTTGGGCAAAGGCAAGCTGTGGGGTTATTTTTGGAAGACAGCGGTGGTGGTGTTGCTCTCTGAGGAGTGAGGGTCACCTTGCATTTTGAAGTTGTCAAGATGGCATCATTGGTTTGTTGGCCCAGATGTGCTGAGCACTGCTCTGGTGCCGACTCTTCCTCTGTGTTTCAGTCCTAGTTTGTTCTGAGGGTTCAGCTGTTTGGTACCTCTGACCCTGTCCTTAACACTGCCTGGGCTTGTGGATGGATATCTGCACTCTCTTGGGCTGCCCCCAGCTTTGGCGTTGCAAAGCTGAGCACTGCTGACTTGGATTAGGTTGAGGAAAGACAGGGCCTAATAAATACTTGTATCTTCTACTGAATTTGATTTCGACCAGTCCCACTACAATTATTATAGGAAGGTGCAGTCTTGAGCAGAAATCAAGAGATGGAGTTAACAGTCTTTATTATTAAAATCAGATTCAGTCCTACGGAGCAAAACCTTGCCAGCAGGGTTCTCCTGAACCTCAAACCTCTCTCAAACTTGCCACTTCCTTGGTATGACAGAGCCACAAGCTGCAGGAATCAGAGAGACCTTTTCAAGGACTACACTGAAGGACCATTTTTCAGATGTGCCCTTTTGTAACACAAACTTTGTAACATAGATACGTCCCTGTTACTGCACCTTATTTCATGACAAATCCTGAATTATTGTACTTTTAAACAATTCCGCATTTGTAACATCGTTAGTGTCATAATGAAATTATTGGTATCTTCTCTGAGCCCTGGAGAGCACTGGGTTTTGCTAATATCAACTCCTAGGTGCAGCTTCAGACATGGCTTATCAAAGCATCCTGATCATCCAGAGTTAAAATATCTTCCTCCCTTTCTCTGAGCGTATTGCAGCCCGGTGCATTAGAAGGCTTCATTACAGTTAACAGTTAACAAAAAGGAAAGTCAAGTCATTGCTTTGGTTCTTACACCAACTGGCAAATTTGCCAGTCTGCTAGAGGTTTCCCAAACTTCCCTAAGCTCCTGGCCTGAGGTCTTCTCGCTTGCTGCACAGCAATTGCAGTACAGCATTCTGCCACTCGTGGCCTGCAACGCCTTTCATGGCTCCAAGTCCGAGCATATGATGGCAAATGGGCTCCTCATGCCTGTCTTAAGGGTTCAGTGTCCCAGCTTGAAGATGTTTTCTGAAATGGGACCCTATACCCCTGCAGTGACTGAAGACGTCAGTCCTCCAGCATGTCTGTTGTCTTGTGCATTTTAAAACCCGACAATAAATTGCAGCACTTCTGGCAGCTCCCTCTGCTATGGCTCCCTCCCATGGCTGTGTGGAGCACTGGGAGAGTCCCAAAACCCTGGGAAGAGTCAGTGGTTGGCTGGTTTGCAGCTGTGTGGAGTTGAGTCAAGCCTACCGTTTCAGCTGGCCGCACAGTCTAGCGTTCAAAAACAGCGGTCATGGTGGGGACGTAGCCATGGCTGTTGCACAGAGAAGTGAGCAGTGGGCCGAGAACAAGAGTGTCCCCTGGGCTAATTAGCAGCCATCTGGAGTATCCATCAAGATGCCGAGAGCTCAGCCCAGTTAGACGGACTGGGGTCTGGGAATTGCTGTGTCGGTCTACAGTCTGTGGGACTTCATCATCTGAGTTATTATCTCCAAAACACAGTTATCTCCCTGAATGGCAGTCTTCTATTGAAAACGATCCCTTTCAGCAGGGCACTTGCATTTATTTACTGCACAGCTTCTCCCATTAGTATAATCATTACTCCTTGGACGGGGTTTGAATTCAGAGCATCCCACTGTGGTACTTAAAGAATTAATTACAGCGATGAAAGAATTCCTCTAAAGACTTCTATGAATTGGTCTGGTTGAAGTGTTTTTAGCTTTGCTTCAATTGGTGCAGCTCTTGTCACAGGATTGTGAGAAAATGCATGGGTCAGTGATTTAGATTAGGCAAATTACGTTAGAAAAATTGATTTGATTTAGAAAGTGAGCTTTCAGATCACAGGGAATTGGCTGTTTTCTCTGCCATGCTGCTTCTCCCTGAAGATGAGCAGAGGCAGATAATTTAGGGTTAAAGTAAATGGCTGTCGTAAAAGGTATGTCTGCGAGCAGGAGAGATGGGTTGACACATCTTTAGATAAACGATTATTGACCCATATATTGCTATCTGTATGTCAGTTGGAGAAACAGATGGCTTGGGACACTGATAGGCAGCTAAAGAATTGGGTTCTTGTTTTTAGCTCTATGGCTTGGTTTTATTTTATTTTTTTTCCAGAAACTGCTTTTCTGTATGGCATACCTTCAGAGGCTGTGCTAATCTTGGATCGTGTGCTAAATGGCTGGCTGCAGCCAGCACAGCATCCTGCTTTGCATGGTTATGTGCTTAGTCATCCCTATGGCTGGGAGTTTGCTTTTCATAAAAGTTTCATCTCCTCAGATCAAAATGAGTATTTCCTCCTTCTGTCCCTTGTCCTCATGTTAAAAGGGATGCTGTCAGTTGCAGCCCGTGGACTTCAGTGGGACAATGCCCGACAGCAGGCATGTCTGGCAGTGTCCGCTTCAAGGACTAGTTCCTAAAAAGCACCTTTTGAATGAACGATTCCCTTCCCTGCAGCGCCAAAGAGTTTCTTCCAAGTTCTTCTCCCGACCGACTGTAGTTTGCTTGTGAGAATGAAAGGATGCGAATACAACAGCTGCCAGCCAGAGCCCAAAAATGTTTATGACCGCTTGTGAATTGCTGACCACTGCAAATAGGCTCGTGGAGTGAGTTAGTTACAGTAGCAGGGATGACGTTTGATAGCAAGTGTTCACAGTTTTCTCTTTGCAAAACTTCTCTTTCAAATAGTAGTTGAGCAAACAGATTGTGTTCTTTGCAGTGATCCTTACAAAGCTTTTTATTTTCTTATTGGGTTGTGAGCGTGCCTTGAATCTCAGTCTATTGGCTGTCATGTTGGAGAGTTCTCATTTTTGGTCTGTCTAGCCTGGGTGGTGCGAGCTTGTGTTTTTTCCCCGTAGCACACCCAGTGTCTCCCCCAGCAAGAAAATAACGAATGTGGGGCTCCGGTGTGCCTGTACTGTTCCCTTGACTGAAGCATGGACATGGGAGAGGTTCGAGACTCTCACGGTGTGGACGTGGCTGGGGTGCACCTGTTGGCTTGGGGCACAAGCGCATGATCCTGCGCCATGCGGATAGCATCTTCCATGTATCCAGCCTCAGGCTGGGAAGCAAGGCAGTGAGCGTAAGGAAAGAAATGGTGCTGGAGAGTGCTGGAATAAAAACTGCCAGCAACCGAATGCAGCGCTGCAGAAAAGAAGTTGCAAAAGTAGCAACCCATCTGTCCACTTAGTGGGAGAAACCTCAGCTCGTTTCACAGTAATCAGCCTCCTGGGGTTTAAAAAAAAATGCTGTGGGTTTTTACTTTAATATAGATAACAGGCAAAATCTAAAACCCATTAATGTGTCTAGAGTCTGTGGGGCTTTTAAAAAATTCCTTTTGGCAAACAGAAACTGTATCAAATTAAAAAATAATATAAGAAAAAATAGATTGCCTTTGCTTTTTAGATACCCTATATCTGACACAAAATTTCAGAGCTATTCTTTCCTCCCTGAAACTCCCTCTAGTTAATTACCAGCAGAATTACAGCAAGTGGATATTTTTCTTTGCCGCAGGTACAGTTGGACGGTGAATATTGTCATCTTCACATATCTCATGATAATACATTCTCAAGGTGATGCATTATGCAAGTATATTCCCCTGCTGTAGTTGCTTGGCTGTATCAGTGTTTCCATTAAAACGCACAATATTCAGGGTTTTTAATTTGGTTGTAAAAATTTGCTGCAGGCACTGCCTCAGATGACAAAGTCCGGGAGTGTTTTTTCTGTAATCTCATTTTTTCATGCATTTCCCATTTTTTCCTCTCCCTTAACTGTAAGGACAGGGAGGAAACAAGCTCCAAAGGCACTCTTTGAATCTTATTTGTATCAGTAGACAATGAGTTGAAGAAAGATTGTGAAGATTTCTGCCTCAGCAGGTTGGAGTGGCCATTCAGATTAAAATGGGGGTTGCGAAAGGTGAGGTTTGAACCCGGCGAGCTCAAGCGCGTTGGTTGCGCGGCACCGTGTTCGGGAGGGGTTGGGGATGTCTCCACCTCGGGCATAGTGGGTCTTTGATGCTCTGGGACAGGAGTCACTGAATTGCAGCAGGTGCTTTGCTGCTACACAACAGTTTGTAATTGAAACGAAACTTGCCATCCTGATTAGATTAAGCAGTTAAATTCATTTACAATATTTTTTTTTCCCCCTGCATTGTGTAATCAGTAACATATGATGCTTACATTAGCTCAATTAAAAGTTATAATGATTAATTTGCATATCAAAGCCTCACCATGAATCAACTGGTACAGCACACTGGAACAAGTTCAATTACGCTGTAATTGTGTGAACTGCCCGCGTGAACGCATCCCCCTGCTTGTTCCCAGTGCCTGAGGTCTACGGAGTAATGGATGCGTCGGCTCTGGAGCTCCTGGTGCTTCTGGCCCCCCTCAGAGGGAGCAGCGCCCGGGGTTGCTCGGCGCTGGTGAAAAGCCATCTTCGATGTCACCTCCAATGCCGCCCTCCACATCGCAGCATCTGTGTGCCATGGGTTGGCTCAATTAACGATGCAGCCAGCCCTCACCAGGGCTGGCAGCTCGTGCCTGTGTCTGAACCGGGGCGAAGCTTCCCATTGCGCCCCACTGACCTGGGAGCGCTTAGCTATCTTTAAAAACGCTGCCTGAGCTCCTTGTTGACGCCTTGTGAACGTGAGCGTAATTCAGGATTTGGCCAACGCATTTTGGAATGTTTTACCCAGATTAATGCGAGTTTTGCCTGAGAAGGGCTATCTAAATGGGATTTGGGTTCCAACTAGTAAAAGAACCTCGGTTTAAAAAGTCAAAACCAACAAGAAAACCGCTATAAGCCAATTATAATGAATTATTTTTTCTTTACTGCATAGTCATAATATTGTCTTTTCTTTCCCCCTTCTGCTGAGCTGTGAAAATATTCTACAAAATGATATTTTTGAGTTGATGGAAAAGTACACCCCTGTCAACAATATTTCTCTATTGTTCATCAGAGACAGGCTTCATAACAAAAGAGATCCGTGTTTGAAAAGTACAGCAGCTGCAAGCGGTTTATACAAAGTCTTCTCAAATAGCAGGGATGTTTTATGAGTTATTGCTCCAACTGGAGATGAAACATGGAAAGTAGCTTCTAGTCTTTCAGAAAAATGGACGGGGCGAGTTATAATAATGTATTGCCAATTTGCAAAAGATGGATTTTAAATTAAGGATTCCACTGGTAAAAGATCTGGAGGTATTAGAATATTTATATATTGTTTAAGTTGCTGTGTGAGGGTGCTGTCTCCTTCCTGATAGCGGTGTGGGGATTGCAGACGCTTAAGAGGAATCTCTGTTAACAGAAAATAAGCTCCAGCTTTTTTTGGTCAGCGTACGTGTCTGTGTGTACGTGCACATGCATGCACCAAGGTTAAATTGACAGTGTTAAATGTTTTGCTTTTTCAACCATCAATTTCTATTGAATTTCATACAGCTATTAAAGTTCTCTGCTGCTTTCTTTGCTGTTCCAGTTACGTGAGCTCCAGCCATTTAGTTGCAGGTCCTGAGGCATGATTGCTCCATGGAGCAGCAGAAGTAAATTGGTTCCCAATGTAGAATCTTTTATTTTTATTTTTTTAATATCTCTAGCTCACTGTGAGTGATGTTGTTGGGCTGATGATGTAAATCTTCAAGCTTGACTTCTCCTGGTCCAGTTTTGGTTCACCTCCAACAACGTGGTGTGTTCTTTTTTGTTTGTGTTTTAGCTCTTGTGCCTTAGCATCTTGTATGTTGGGTGGGTGGATTTCTCTTATTGTTTATATATTTATCTTTTTAATTCTGGTAGAAAGATATGACTGGTTTACATTGTTTTTTCCCTGTACGTTTGAAACCTTTATGAGAATGATCCTTGTTTGGATCAAAGGAGATATTCCAGATGTTCTCTGCTGACTTCATTTCAGTGGTGAAAAGCAATTTTTCCCCCCTCCCTTTTCCCACTTTTGAGGATAAATGAATTGTTAAGATCTCTGTGCTTAAAAAAAATAGTAGTTGCTCATGGCTTAAAAAAACACTTACCCTTTAAATAGCTGGATTTGATCTGTTCTGTCTCTGGTGGGTATCTTTGCCAGTCTGAGGCTAAACTTAAAATGTATAGGGAGGCTGAGCAGGTTGAGTTTAATGGGAGGGGAAACTGGATAAAGGATCTTTCCTGTTCAGAAAGCGGCTCCTACGGCAGGAGCCCAGGAGCGGAGGTGTACCAGAGCCCATGCCTCTGCAGCCTGCCAGTAGAGATGTTCTGCACAGCATAAACTGAAAGAACTTGCCAAGATGTGAACTGAGTGAAAAAGATCCATTTTTATTTGCAGTGTAACTTAAGACAGCTCAAGCATCTTTTAAATGCAGCAAAGTTGGCTGATCAGACCTGCTGGGCAGGAGGACAGTGGAGTTCACTGGTTTAGGTTCTTTCTGCTGGCATGGAGATGTTGATGAATGGAGGGACGTATCCACAGGTGCTTTTCTAGGATTTGTCTCTTTCCTGGAATGTCTCTTTTCTGGATGTGAGGATGAACTGCCATATTTTTACATCTCTCCACAGCTAGAAGCCAAAAGGTGCTGTGCAACTGGCCTGCTTCATTCTGAGGACTTGTTCCCAATGGCCACATGGGGGTAAATAATGCATGAGAGAAGCTGAGCTAGCTAATATTCCCAAACAGCGGTCATTCCACCCTCCCTGGACATTAACCTAATGCCTTTTTTGGAGCCAGACTTAAAAGAATAAACTGGGTCTGTAATAATCTCTCTTTGGGGATAATTGCAGCAATTTAATTTTCTTTTTTTTTTAAACTTCTGCTACTAGTTGGTGCTCTTGGCCTCAGCTTAATGAAGGTTGATGTCTGGGAATTGTTACAGACAGTTATGAAAATGTGCTTAAACGCTTGGAGATCTGTTGCACTTCTCTCTTTATGGGCTTATTCCTCCAAAAAGGGTAAATGTGCCTGAAGTCCCCACCTACTGAGGACAGCTGCTTGCCATGAAACCAGTGGCAGGCCTCTGGGAGCTCACGAATTGGATACCGTGGTTGTGTGATACTTTGGCAGAGAGGGTACATGGGCAGTTAGAGCTGTCAGAAGGCCCCGTTCTGCTACGCTTGTTAGGCTAAGGAAGCACCTTTTTGGGGTTGTTTTTCAGCAGGGCTTCCCACTTTGTCCTCTGGACTGGGCCTATGGATGCTGGTAGCAGGGACTGAGGGATTGATAGCACTTCGGACGTCTCTCCTGCCCTAAGTGGGGAGAACATCCCTCATTCACTAACTTGCCTGTCAAGGGTTTCAGTTACTCAAGTGAATGACCCCATTAAATCAACAGAGCTGCTAATTGAATGCTAAAGCAGCATGCCTGTTGCGGTGCCAAAGCTGTGGCTGTACCACTCGTGTTGGTCACTCTAGCTGTTGTGTGTCCAAGAACTAGCTACAGGCTGGTTTTTAAAGCATCCAAGTGAAGGTTTACTGAAGAACAGTAAAAGTGCAGTAAGATTTTTTTCACCTACTGAGTCCTCCAGTAATGGCAGGAGGCAGAGGGGAGAGTGTGATTTCTGTTCTTTAATTAAAATCTGCACTTTTCTGGGCTTGCTGCTGCTTTTGCTGGAGCCGCTGTTTTGTCCCTGGCTTCCCTGGGAGCTGGCTTAGACCCATGCAGTTACTTCAGGCTTTCCCTGAAGACTCTGCCACCTGCTAGCCTTGGCAAAGGCATCGCTGCCCCACAGCAAATCCACCATTTTGCTAGAGGCTTGCATGTCGCTTGTGCTCAAGGGCTGGAGGCAGCAGCCGGGGACCCGCTGCCCCTTTCTGCAGGGGTGACTAGCAGGTCACTCACGTGAACTGCTGCAGCTGAGCTGGTGCATTTGCCGTAGTGGCTGCATGGCCCAGTGCCACCCTCGATGCTGCGGAAAGCAGTGGAGAGGGGTTTTATGTGTTTTCCCACCGCGACTGTCTCATGTATCTGTACGTTCCCCAGTTTTGGAGATCCTGACAACGGATGCCTGAGCCTTTCCCTGCTGCTGCGGAGGTGTTTGGATGAGGGGCTTGCAGTTTCTTGTGAGAGTGGAGCCCGGTCAAGTTGAACGCACAGTCTCGCAAGCGGGACCAATTAATTTTGATCCAGGCATTGAGCCAGTGACGCTAGGAAGCAAAGATGAATACTCAGGCTGTCGCTTCCTCTTTGGGAGAGTGCTTGAGGTCAGAAGTCACCGTGGTGGGTGTATTTCCAGAGTGGCTTGCAGATCACTTCATTGGTGATGCATATAACTGGCAAAGGTAGCTCTTTAAGGAAGCATCCCCTAATGATAGCACGTTAAGTAGGTTGTTTTAAATGCCTCTCTTGAAGAGCTGGCTGTCAGCCAAATTTGTTATGCTGTTATCTTGTTGTGTGAACCAAGGGCTCCTTTGGTTGCCTCTGTATCTTTGGAACCATATGATTTAGGGGGCTTCTTGAAAAGTGCTGTATGGAGCTGGCTCTGCTGGTCACCAGCTTGAACCCGTCACAAGCCAGTGATGTCTCAAGGTTGTCACCACGTAGCGAGGATGCCTTAGCTTATCTGAAATCTGCTGCTAGTCCTAGAGCAGACACACAGATCTCCCTTACGCGTTGGCAGCTTTAATCAGAAAAACTGGACTGAGCATCAGCTTATCCTCTTATCCCAGGAGGTGGTCACTTCAGGCTAATGATGAGGGACAGGACCTACATTTTCCTTGGCCTTTTATCTGCCACCTTTCACTGGTAGGAAGTGCAAAATCCTTCCCACTGCTGGAGGGACCTTTGGGGCTCCTGCTTTGTTGTTGTTTTTTTAAGGCAGGGCTGTGTCCTTCCTTGTGAAAGAGCCCTCCCACTCAGAAGCCCGTAACGGAGTGATTTCCAAGGTGCTGGATGGATATTTCTCTTGTCTTTTTGTCTGCGACCAAAATAATTGAGCGTTCCAAGTGGGAGGAGGCGAACGGGCAAATGTAGTGTTCTCCCCCTTCTCCCTTTCCCCTTCCCCCTGCCCCCCAAGAAAAAAAGAGGAGGGGAGAATTGTTGTGAGTGTGTACAGAGGTGTAACTTTTTCAGGTTGAGGTGTTGCAAGTGAGTTGAAGCGCATGGTGCTCGGAGACCAGGAGAGTATCCAGGAACTCAAGAATATGGCAGAGTAGGATAAGTGCTTCTGTTTAAAGAGCAGCACGGAGTAGCGTTTATTTCTCCCTGTAATTAGAGGGAAATGGGAGTGGTCTAATTCCTGTGTTTTAAGAGCAACTTTCAGTCAAAATGATGGACAACAAAGATGAGAGACTGCTACAAGCCAAAAGCAGCAAAGCCGTGAACAGAGCTAGAGACAGCTTTAAGGCTATGAACATAATTGCCCGAGGAGTCTGCCAAGGAGCCAGATGCTGTAAATGAAGGAATAACTTCCATAGCTTGGCATCTGCTTGTGAGCCGGGGGAGGAGGAGCAGGGGGAATAGCGTATAGGGCTGGGGAGTGATTGCTCCAGCTGCAAAACAGATACCTTCAGAAATATTTAATTTTTACTGATATTTCTGGTCTGACTGTGTTTTGGATAGCGAACCTGTTGGAAAGCGAGGAGAGGTGGTTGTCAACATGCCTCTCTTCTGCGTTGTTTGGCCATATTGTGCATATTTAGTGTCTGTGTTAAGTGGTTGTTCAGCTGCTGGGAAGATCTGGGTGCTGCGATAATGTGAGCAGGCAGTGGTAAATGAGGAAAAATGTGACCGAGGCTGAATTTTTAACCTCTTGGAACCCATATCTGGGCATAACTCTACAGAAAGGTCTGTTTTCCAGGCACAGACAAGCTCAGTTGATTTTAAAATAAGTGGCTACACGTGACTCGTCTGGGTCAGATCATGGTTGACAGCGCTCTAGTTCTGAAAACAAAACGGGAAAGTTCCTGTTATTTTTCTCTCCAATTTATTTCTACAATTTCTGTTAAAATAATTGCAATCCTAGCAAAGGTAAGCAGCTGGGTTTGACATAATCAGCACATAAACAATATCAATCATTTACGCAGCATAAAACCTCCACAACAAAACATATTCCTAAGGCTGCTGAATGCATCTTTTAAAAAAAAAAAGAAAAAGTAGGGGGGGGGAAAGCCTTTATGGGAAGGGGAGCAGAAAATCAGTTGGGGTCCTCTTTTTGTGTTTAATACATGTGGATAACAGCATCGGTGTTTGTAACAAAAACGCAGTTCCTTTTTGCTTGTGCTTGAAACAATCACCTCAGAAGAAAGTGGTAATAACAATGCTGTGCATGTGGCATCTTCAGAAAAGCCTCGCAAATGTTGCTACCTGGTGTGTATAAACATCACTTGCCTTTCACAGCTGGGGAAATCGAGGCAGGAAGCAGTAATTAGAGGTAATGGAGGAAGTTCATGCAATTCCAAGCAAGGACAAGAAGGATATCGCTATTTTTCAAGCGAGGGAAAGGATGGAGAGCTTTGTGGGTTAGGCTTTTTTTTAATAGCCTCTTATTTTCTACTCTTATTTTACTTTAACCTGTGGAGAAAAGATTCAGTGAGCTCTTCAGGGGCACAGAGATGTGCTGGAGTTGGGAGCGGGACTGAAACGCTTGGCAGCTGGTAGGGTGCAAGCGCGGGCACGTGCTGTCCCCAGGGCCGAGGTGGCGGGGAAGGAACTCTGCTGAGGAGCTTGAAAGAGGGAAGGTGAAAATGAAGGTGCATGGCAGCTTATTTAATGCATGCCTCCTCATGCTCTGGGGTGATGCTCTCCCACCGCGCTCCTCTCCCAAACCTGCCGCACGTGCGTTCGTGTTTGTAAGTAGCTGGGGATGTTTTGCCTGAACATAACAGTGTTTTTGCAAGGTGGGAGGTGGGGGGGACCCTGTGTATTTCTGCAGCTTGGGGACAAAATGGTATGCAAGTCAAATAGCCACATCATGTTGAGTGCTGAGTGAGTCTGCTTATTAATATAATAAAACAGAGGAACATGCTGTCATGACAGTCTCTGCAGTGAGAATCCATGGGGTTATTTTAACCAAGGCAGTATTAAATCTTTCTGTCTCCTGAAAATTGTACCCTGGAGATATGTGCTGTAGGGTAGGAGGGTAGGAACATTTAACAAGGGCTTGCAGGAGTTTTTGTGCATACTGTGGTCTCCAGAATACTGTTTTGCTGTCTGAGTTTTTATATCTTGCTCGTCACTACAGTTAAGTTCCTCAGACATGATAGGAAGCGAAGCTCTTTCTCTCTCTTTTTTTCTTCTTTGGTTTCAAGATGGAATTTTATCCACTGTAGCACTGATACAAGACATTTCCTTCAGATATAATACATGAAAACATGCTGTCATCCTCTGCTTTGGGAGCTATATATAAATATATGTGTATGTGTGTATATATATATATTTCTCTCTCTCTCTCTCTCTCTCTCTCTCTTTAAAGGCTAAAATAAGCCTTTCTTGTCTCTTTCACAAAAATTGGTTATGTGTGGTCGATGGAGGATGCAGTCCACCCTGCAGTTCCCTAGTGCAGTTGGAGCCCCTCTCTTGAATAGATTCAGCCTGCAGGCTAGGGCAATAGAGCCTGTCTCCAGCTCCCGTGATGCAAAGATTTTGATTGCTCTGCTTGCATGAGTAGATTTATTTAGCCCTACCTTAGGTCTTCTCCAAGGGCTCTGTTTGCATGGTCTTTGCAATGCTGTTGCTGGGCTTGTCATGATGGACTGTGTGGGTATGGTCTCAACTGGGATGGAAAGGAGGGAGAGCATGGCAAGTTTTGAACAGCGGGGAAAAGCCTTTTGCCCAGGCCTAGAGCACCTAACCAAGAAGAAGTCATCTGCAAAAGGGGGATCAGGCTGGTCCCCTGCATCCAGCTGCACTGTGCCTGCAGCAGGTAAGGAAATCCTTCGAGCTAAGCTCGTGGGGATGGCCCCTCAGCGCTGACTGAGATGTTATTTTATGGTGGGAATCACGGTAAATCAGGAAGGGTGGGCATAAACTGGTTCTGGGATCCAGATTTGGCTCACTTTTTTAAGCTCCTTTGTGCCTCCAGTGCTAGAATTACTCTGACAGGTTTTCTTGTGAGACTGACGCTGGAAGTTGTGTTTGATCTCCCCCTCCTTCGTGCCTGCAGTTGCCTCTCCACCAGCCGGCATGAAACCAGCACTTGCCTCCCTGATGGCCGGCACTGGGGAGAGCTCTGTAGCTTTGGCCGTGCTTGATCTGTCTCCAGCTGCAGGTTGTTGAGATGGCTCTGCTCCTGGGGGCTGCTGGCTGGCATGCCCAAGACGGAGTTTTCTGGGAGGCTATGGCCTCTTCTAGGGAAAATGCTGAAAATGCAAGGACAAATTGCTCAGAGAGAGCAACCTGAAGGGAGTCTCTGCAGATTCCTCTTAAATATGTTGCATCAGCAACCTACCAAACACTGAATACATTAGGTTGATCCATGTTGTTTTATTCCAAAGTGGAGTTAGAGCAGCCTAGTGCAAAGGATTTAATGTTCTTTTCCTTGTGCTTTGCCAGCCTGTGATGAAAAAAATGTCTGAATCTCCTAGTATTTCCTAGATGTTGACTTGACACGTAGGCAGCTTTCTCTTCTAATCATGGAGAGGGCTTAATACATCGTCTGAAATTTTTTTGCCTCAGCAGGGAGGTTCCTTGAGGCTGTAATTGACTCTTTCTCTCTTTCAAGCAGTGATGTTTTACCTGTGGAAGGCAGTCAGGCGCTATTTTCAACACAGCGTAGTTCTGTCTTGTGTTAAATGGAAGTGGTTCCAGATTGTTTTGGTTGTTTTTTTGATTTGCTTTTTTTTTGGTTTAGGTTTTGTTTTTTTCCTTCCCTCTCACATCAGTCTTATGTTTTCCTTTGTACATCCTTTACCATTGTGTCCCCAGGACCGCCTGCTCCTCCTTAGGAACGCTCTCATCAGATGGACGCTTCTTTAATTTCAGCCAAACAGCTCCTGCAGGATCAATGGGTGAACAATTTTGAGTTCTCAGTTGCTTCACAACAAAAAACTGAAGTCTTCTGTAACTGACCCCGAAATGAAGCCTGAATTATTACTGATTATTTTTTTCTTATAAATGAGAATTTATGATAACACAGAACGTAACCTGAAGAAGATGCTGGATATTAGCAAGAAATTTTAAGAGGCCAAGAGAGAAGATTTTCCAAAGCAGAAACAAACTGTGTTTCATTCTTAGTTTTTCATGCCAAGTTAGTGCATTGCTGAAAATTGCTTAATTTAACTTCAGGAGAGAAGATAAACTACAGGCTTCGTGTGGCTGGAAGGCTGCATCCTGTTTATTAAGTTTGGTATACTTTAAAAACACTCTCTATGTGAAAACCTATTGTTCATAATGCTGGCACTTCTTAACAGCGTTTTTCACATCGGATACTTTTTAAAAAGTGCTCTGCAATCTTGTGGGGGGGGGGGAAGGTGCTAAGCACAGTTATCCCAGTTTCACAAGTGGGGGGAACTGGCAGGGCTGTGTGGTGACTTTGGTCTCTGCCAGAGCCGGGAGCAGAGCCGAGCCTTCCGCTGCCCGAGTGCCGCGCGGTGCCTCGGCCCGCTGCGAGGAGGTGGACGGCAGCCATCTCCTCAACCACGCGGCTGAAGTGAGATGCGTAGGGCTGCGCTCGTCACGCTGGGCGCCCTTTCACACTGGGGTGAGATGCTGGGGCTTCCAGGCTGCTTCACCTCTTCTTGCATGCCTGCCCTATGACATAGTGAATTACCCTCTGCTGGTGCCTAGCAAGGAAACCAGTGGCAAGTATTTTAGATTATATGCATACATTAGATAGCTAGAGACATGACATTTGGGTAAACTTTGCTCTTATTTAGTTGGCCAGAGAGGCCAGACTAACCTGGGGTTGAATATCTGCACCCCTCTGGGCGCTGTTTTTTGCCTTTAGTGCTCTCCCTTCTCTTCCTTCTTCCTTTCTCCATTGTTAATCTGCCCACATTCAGGTGGGATTTAAAAAGTACTTGCTTGGCTTTACACAGTGGAACTGGCAAGTTCTTCTCAGGTCATTGAGGTACATAAAAATGCACTAGAAGTCTGGCAAATGCTGCTGTTTTTAATGCTTTCTTTGCAAGCTCCATGCAGTTGCCCAGCAAATCAATATTAGTCAGCGCTCTCCCAGCCAGATTCTTTCTTTGGGTAGGAGCTCTACTGGCATCTAGAGTTTTTAATGAATTTTCTCTGAGATGTCTTGCTACTGTACTAGCGCCAACCCTTCTCTCTTCCTTTCCCCCTCCAGCAGCTGCAAAAAGTGAAGATCTGGGATCACGGGGGCATAAAATAGATTTATTTTCCAGGAGTTTTCAGTGCTTGAAATGCAGGGACCGAGTTTCCCATGTGCTGTCCAGAAGAACGCAATCCTCTGCAGTAAATGAGCAACCCTGCCTTTCTTTCTGCTTAGAAAAGGTGTTAAAGGAGTCTTACTGTGCATCTTACACTATGCCTCTTGCGTACAAGCTGAAAACTTTAGTATCTAGGCCTACTTTATCCTTCTCCAAATTTTTAAGAATCATTAAGAAAAAGTAGAGTGCACTAGCTTTCATAGCTTTCTCTGCGTGAGCATGGCCTTGTCAGAGGTGATTATGATACTGGTAGGCCTTCTCTTAAGCGCTGGTCCTGCAGCATGCTTATGCAGATGCATAAAAGTTTGCAGGATACGGGCTGGAGATTTTAAGGTCTTGCAGCCCAAGGGCATGTTCCTTTCTTGTCTTTGCAAATGTTTCCCATGCTGTATAAATATTGTCTTTTGAGGTTTACCAGCAGTTAACATTATTGCATGCTTTCATTTAAAGAAAAAAAAATCAGAGTACCTCTTATATATCTGTAAGAGAAGTATAGAAAACCTTTTTGCAGCCTTGCGAGCAAAAGGAGATTGGCAGATACTGGTTTATGACCTAACTGGTCTGACATTGTTGGACGCAGAGGGATTTTGAGTCAATGACCATGAGGCATCCCTTGTCCATGCTCAAGAAGGATGCTGAATCTTTTGCACTGTTGCTGGCAGTTTACTTTGTCCCTGCTGGGACCAGATGAAGGTACCAGGACTGAGGAAGCCGGGTACGGTGTAGAGCGGAAGCCTGCCCTTTCCAGCAGATGCAGAAAAGGGGACCGAGAAGCTGTTGTGTCCCATGCTCTTGTTTGGGGATATTTGGGAGGCACTACAGAAACTCTGAAGAATTATGTTAAGCACATCTGCAGGCCACCTTTAATAATAATCACTAGGAATTTAGCACCTAATAAATGTCTGATAAAATTAAACCTTTATTTGAAGAGCTTATAATGTGAAGAGTAACCAAGAAAATAACCTGTTCATTTTCTATTGCTCTCTTCTGTAAGAGGCAATTTCTGCAGGTCATATAGCTCATCTTATCTAACTATAAGCAACATTGCTGCTGGAGTGAGGATTGTGGCCCCATGGATGTTATCTGCCACATTCGTTAGGCACAGTGCATGCCCCTTCTAGCAATTCTGAACGCTGCTCTAAAGCCCTGTCTGTCCCGTCCAGTGTATGGCATTTCAGCCCTTAAATATGATGGTTTTCATTTGTCATATCTGTCAACAACTCGGCTCAGTCTCGGCTGCAGTTGATCCATCTTGAGTGGAGACCCCAGCAATGTTTTCTGGCAGCGGGGAGAGGTTTACTATCTGCTGATACCTTGCTATGGGAAAAAAAAGACAAGTATGTTATTGATCGCAAATGATTGTGGATGTGCCCAAGTTCTCTGATTCCCAGTGCAACCTACTTTTTGGGCCTCTTTTTGGGCAATGGTAAGTTCTGGGCAATGGTAAGTACCCACAGTGAAGTCCCTAGGAAGCCAGTGCGGAAAGCAGGGAATCACTTTGATTAAATTGCACCTTCCGCTGTATGCCTGATTTTTGTGATGCTGTGGAGATTTGGGAGTTAAACTTTTGCAAATCGCATTGAAAATGCAGAGCACTTATTTATTTTGCATGCAGTTATTCCTCCTGCGTCTGCTTGTCAGTATTTTGATTGCTGTCGAAATCTCTCTCCTCCCTGGGTGTAGGCAGCAGTGTGTGGATGGGCATGCATGGGCTATATTGCTAAGCAACACTGAGGAAGCACTGTGTACCCCAGGCGCTGTCATTACCTCACATCCATTTTGCATGCCCTGCTCAGTGCACGTCTGCTGCCTCAGTGAAGCGCTTGGTGCATTTCGATCTTGCAGACCTGTCAATACCATTGATTAGGGGAGATTACAGCGATCATAAAGTTAAGCAGAAAATGGCGTTGCCTGTTGCTGGTGGGAGGCTGGTGGTACAGGAACGCTGTTTGGAGTGAATTGATGCTCATGGCTATCGATTGGCAAACACTTTGCATTGCATTGAATGTCAGTCTAGTTAGTTCATAAATTTATGGATGTCATTCTGCATTTGGCACGCGCTTTCCTGCTTTCTGTGTCATTTTGTCTTGAGAGTTTGACTAAAATGACAGCGTGGTCTGTTATCAACAAAATGGAGATAGGGGGATAAAATAAGAGCTTTGTCATTTGCATTTATTCTACATCTAGAACACCAATGTTTACCATACCTCTGCTTTTCAATTTATTTATTATTTAAACCACGTTGAAGCCCAGGGAGACTAGTTATGCGTCGATATAAAGATTTGGTACAGTATTGATACAACATTTGCATTTGGAGATGGCTGTGAGGTAATATTCATTTTCCATGCACAACTGCATAGTAAACATGCAACATTTATTTAAAACTTCGGGGACAATTTCAAATCTTTCAAATGTACACTGGATAATTGAAAACAAATGTTAGTTTCTCTTTAATAGCGCTTCACAGTAGTCACAGTGCAGTGTCACTGAATTTTCATTTTAGTATTCTTCTGAGGCAGTTGAAGTATGTGGCTTCTTAAATCTGAGCTGACTTAGAAAATGAAGATCACTCTCTCTTTGTAAAACCCATAATTGCAGTGTCTGGAGGGACAGTCTGCCGTGAGCAGTGCCCGCTCCCTCCACCCTCTTCAAATTGGATGCAGCCTTTGCATCCTCCCAACTTTCTGGGCTGCATTAGGTAAACAACTTTAAAAGTTGAGGCTCTTGAGTGCCATCTCGCAGTCTGCGTCGTGCCAGTAGAAACCTCACCGAGGCTGCGGTGGTGGTATGCTGCGGCGTGGCGGCACGTTGGGGGTGCGCGTACCCCCCGCCCCTCCCAGCCTCCTGTGGGGTCTCCTTGTGCTGCCCGGGGCTGTTTGTGGGACGGATCCAGTCCGTGGGTTGCTTATCTTTGCTTGCTTGCAAGCAAGTAGGCTCAGTTAAAGAAGATGCTCTGCGTTCAGAATAACGCGTGAGCTGCTCTGAGCGCTCGTGTTAGCAGCTGGTCCGTTGTGCCTCATCCCCGACGGGCTGCTCAGCTCCAGGTGAATCGTTCCAAGGCTCAGTGGTTTCCCTTTGTGGACAGGGCTCAAGAAACAGCTTGGGTTGACTCTGCAGCGACGACCAGTCTTTAGATCACTGCCGTGTGATTTTTCACGGGTAGTCAAAAGATAGCGATGCCTTCTGTCACCCCCCCCGACATGTTGAATTTGGGCTGGTGATGTGGAGAAGGAATGCACCGTGGGTGAGTTTTATCTTGTTCGTGCTGTCTAACAGTTAGGTGTCTAATCAGGTCATTTTAGTTCCTTGTTTAATCGCTGCGGAGAAGTCAGCAGCATCAGAGGTAATTTGTCCTGCTTTGGTCGCCATGCCTAGACAGGTGAGCAGGTTTCTTGGGGAAGTGCTGGTCTGTTCAGGAAGGCAAGGGCCTGTGTAGGCATAGCCACAGGGTCCATCTCCAGCTAGAAGGAGGCTTTCCGCCTTGTATGCGTCAATGCCTGGTCCTTGAGTCAAGATGCTTCCTTTGCTTCCTGCCATGTCGTCGTAGAACGTTTCTGATGTGGGAAAGGGACCGTCAAGTTTCATTTCCTCTCTGCCACCAGTGAGAGATGAGCCACTGTGCTCCTCTCTGAAGCATGGCATTTTTGCTTTTAGCAGAATAAACCACTGCTGAAGAATGGGATCTAATGAAGAGAATCTGAAGTGCATTTATCCTTTCAAAAGTGAGTCTAAATATAGCATTGTGGAGTTGAATATCTGTCTCTCCAAGACATTCAGAGCAAATGTACCCATTCTGAGATTTTTTTTTTTTTTCTTTTTCTTTCTGTCAGCCCAACAGACTATCTTGGGAATTTAAATTCCAGTTGAGTTCCTTTGGACTCGTGAATCACTTCCAGTTGCAAAGATGCTGCAGTGCAGTCAGGATGTGGATAATTATGTTAGTGTTCTGCAAGCAGAATAAAGCCCACCTTGCTCCCCTTTTACTGTATTGGCTTTTGATGCTGTCTCAGGAATAGTAACAATAATAATGGCAATACAAGAGCCCTTGTGAAAGCCGGGAGTCCTGACTCAATGCATGTAGGAAAAAGATTGTCTGGGGAAGGGGCAATCCTTTCCAAGGACTGCCTGGCGCTCTCACTGCAGGTCTTTGCTGTCCATAGCTGCCTTTGGACAAGTTGGGGCCATGATCAAGCAGCAGCTTCTCGTGTGAGGCAGGTATACCCAGAAAGGTCCTTCTCATATGCTGTATGAAAATGGAAATTCATCCCTAAACATTCATACTCATTTGTAAAACAGTTAAGAAATGAAAACTGTCAACACCTGAGACTGAGAGTCCATCTGGCCTCCTGAAACAGCCTGATTTTCCCTTTGCTGATCTGGGGAAAGAATATAAATGTGATGAGAAAAATAGAAGCAGAGGTGCCCCGGCTCACTTCTGTTTGAATCCACCCACTAGAGACCTCTTTTTTTCAGGATTTGGTAGGCTCTTGAATTGTTATCTCATCATAAAAAGGGAAATAAATCCCTTTGTTTGCCCTATGCAGTTATTCTCCCAAGATCTATACCAGTATTGGAGAATTCTCTGCCTGTCATGGTCGAGTTTGAAAAACAGCTTAACCTCTGCCTTGCCATGCATCCTTTCAAAAAGCTGTGCTGAAGATTTGTTCTGTTTGTTCATTAAATAAAACTAACAAAGAAAATCTCATTCAAATGTGTTATTTTTCAAGAGAGTGACATATGCTGTTGACTCACACAAATATGTCTCCTCTGGAGAGTCCCTAGTGTAAGAAATCTTGGAGCACTTAGTCTTTCAGTCGTTAATGAGAATTTTTTATTTTAGCAGAACTATTAAAAACTGTGATCTTACTTATCCTAAAATGCAAAAGATGTCAAATTTTACAAATCTAATAGTTGATATGTTATAACTGAGGTTATAAATGGGGGGGGGAGGGTGAAAATATAACCTGAGGAAATGCGTTGTCTTACTGGTGGTATTTTTCCCTTGGTTGCTCTATATTACTATCTGTGTTACCTTGGTAGCAATTTCCTATCTATCCCTGGATAATAACATTCCCACTATAATATGAAGTATGTGCGTTATAGCAACACATACCGGGCATGCAAGTGAAATGAGTGTTTTGTATGTGTGTGCATGTCTTTTTTTTTTTTTCCTTTCAGTATTACCTGAGGCCAAAAAGCCAGGCTGATACCTGATGTGTCTGTTCCACTCTCGGGAGACTGGTGTGGCAAGAGTCATCCCAGCTGTAGGAACAGAAACCACATTTTTCTCTTTAGCTTTAGCTGTTGATGAACAGCAGTTTGTGGCATGTAGCATTTTGGATTTTACTTTCTATTTGAATTGTAAAATTATCCTCGTTATCAAAAAAAAAAAAAAAGCTCTGAGGTGGAATGCACTCAAATGTTTGGCTTGTAAGACACATGAGCAAGGGTTGGCTTGGAAATCTTAAGTTTTGTACTGCTCCTGGTCAATCTTGTCAAGGAAATTCTTGACTGCTGGTTTAGGTGCTTTAATACGGTATTTCGGCAAAAGTTAGCAAGTGTTTCTTCCTTGGGTCAATGTGCGGTGTGAGCCCACGCCTGAAGGGATGAGTCCGGGGGTTTGCCAAACTGGATTTGATCTTAGTGGTTTGGGGGGATGTTAGCCTTAGTGAAACTGAAACATTTCAAATCCTCAACCAAATCAATTCCTCTTCCCAATGAGATAGTGCCCCTCTCCTAGCAGAGGGAATTATCATTTTAGCAAGGCAATTTAGTGCTATCTTAGTGGTGTCAGGCCTGTTCAGTGGAGGGCTTGGACAGCATCATGATGATGGTTTTGAAGGTTCTGGTCATATTTATAGTGCTGTACTAAATTGAACAGAAAGTAGTTACAGCACGTAAATGGCAAAGGGCATAACAAAAGCTAAATCCATTTCAAGTAGGTATGAAATTCCAGTTACATATTTATTTTTGCTCACGCAGGAAATGACATTGCACTGGTGATGAGTCCCCTGCAGCCCTGTGTACCTACCATCAGCCATTACCTTTTGAGGGAGGAGGTGGTTCCAGTATATACCTAGGCTGTTTTCTGGTGCCGCTCACAAGGACAGTGCTAACTAATAAAGTTAGTGCTTTTTTTTTTTTTTTTTTTACAGAAAGTGCTGTCCATACTTTGCATCCAGTCTGCCTTGTGTTTCTCCAGTTGCATGTTTTTAGTCCTCAGGTGGTATCTCCAGTCCCTGTGTTCCCCCTTATCTCTATGACGGGGAGCAAGAGTTTGAGTCAAAGAAAAATGCAGAAGCAGGTGCAAGTAAGAACTGGATAGATTGCTTTCTGGGACTGGTTGGGGATCAGTGGCTATTTTGGGAGTTTTTAGAGTTTGCTTCCTTAAAAATTTTGTATAAACAATTGTTGTTTTTTTGTGGTGTGAAATTTTATGGAAAATGGAGAAAGGAATAAATCTGACAGTGTTTGCTCAGGGAAGTCGTCTTTCCTTGCAGTCAGATATGGCAAGGTTTAGCTGCTGGCATCTCTCGGGATGGTTGTGTAAGGACTAGATTTTTCAAAGGCTTGCCTGACTCTTTGGGACCCAAACTTAGTCCTGCAGGATGCCGATTTTCTTTTATTTCCTACTGGAAGAGCCTTGCAGTGACTTCACAGATGTTCAAGTGTTCACCATCCCCTGCTTCAGCCAGTTTGTTTCAGCCTGACGTTTTCGCCTGTTGAAGTCTGTTCCCATCATGGGGAAAAGGGGGGTGCTTACTGCTGAGTGGGGAAAGTAAGGTGAACTCATCTTCGGGCTTTGAATTGTTAGGTGATGTATAGGCTTGATGGCACCATGGTGCTGTGGTGGATATTTAAGAAAAAGCCAGCTGTTTTCTGCAGGTTGCAATGGATGGGAAATTTTTTGGATTTCTGATTTTGAGATCCCTTACTTTGCTGCTCTTCTGGAGTTATGAAATACTGTACAAATGCTGACAAATTAATGACTTGGAAAACAAGCTCTCATAAAGAAAATGTCATGTTTTGGAGACCCGCTTGGCAGCTAGGGACAGTCCTGTGTTTTTGGCCATTGATTATGAAGGTGCTGGAATGGCTAATTTTGAGCTTTCCTCTGCAATATTTTTATGACACATTATATACTTGGCAGAACAAATCGGGTCACTGCTTTTGCTGCCTGCTTGTGGAATGTGTAACTCTTGGGACTGAAGGGCAACATTTGAAATTTGCACAGAAATTGGAATTTAGCTGTGAGGATTCAAGATGCTTATTTTGCTTGGATTATGTTCCTGTTTATCAGCATCAGGAAGTATTTGAGAGACCTAAAAATTGAATTCTTGGTTTTGCATTAAAAAAAAAAATCTGTTAGAATGAATTTTCTTTTGTGGAAGTTGGATATTGAGTATAGATCTGACTCTCTTGTGTCTGCAGAAAGAGGATAAAGGATAAACCAGGCTTATTTTTAAAAGACATATAACAATAAAAGAAATAGGAGTTTAAAAAAAAGTGTATTGGACTGTTCTGAATCAACAACACTGAACTGGGAACTTAAACTTTGTCAAACAGTTTGAGTTTGTTGTCTTTTTTTTTTCCCTCCTTAAAAAATTAAAACAAAGTTATCACAGCAAAAAAAAAGTAGTGACAACACTGAGGCCACTATTAGCTCTCATTTTCGATTGAACCATCTAGTCAGGAGCCTTTGGGAGCTGGCTTGAAAAAAGATTATTATTATTACATTGCTTTATAGTAATACCAATTTTTAAGCACAGAATGGGTTCTTTAGGCGTTAAGTACTGGGGAAGATGCAGAAAATAAAGATCTTATATTTTCATCAATGTTACATAATTCATTTATGGGATGATCTCTCTCTGCTGGTGAGAGTAAATGCTAATGTACTCTCACTTTCCAGGCTGGGCTGGAGGTGACAGGCACACCTATGGCGAATGTTACGACCTTTGTGTAACGCTGCCGTGTTCCCTCCCAGAGCTGGTAGTGTTTTGTGGATCAAAATACTTTCCATTTACATAAAGACTTCTAAACTCCTCTCTTGAATATATGATTCACTTCAGAGACGCACAGTTGTCTAACAGAGCAATGGCTGTTGCAGCTAGTAATGTATTTTGGGATCTTTGAGATGGGAAGATGCTATCAAACTCTATGATGTCTGTTATTTTAATTTTATGTTCTGCTCTATACAGTCCTGAAGCCTAATATATCTTCTATTCTGCTAGAGGGAACTGGCTTCTTTTTTTAAATTTTACAGGCTGTTTCTGTTGTGCAGTGGAATTCAAATTAGGAATTATTCCGTTCTATTCAGAAACGGGAGTCTTGGTAGGATGGGAAGATAGGCAAGGTTCAAGGACGGTAATGTTGTGGGGGAACAGAGTCCCTGGCAGTTAGACATCTCTGTAAGGCCCTTTGCATACAGATAATACCTGGGAATTTCAGTCTGGGTCTTAGAGTGCACCCCCCTTTCAAAGTATTTTGTGTTCCTTCTAAATAAAAATATTTACCGTCAGTGCTTGCGCTCCATTCACGCAGAGAACAACATGGTTTAGTCAAACTGTGTCTCTGCTTCACCACCATTGTAGAGAAAAAGGAGGAATGGCTCCTCTTACGTGCTCAGGGCGTTAGCATTGGGTTGCTTGCTCTAAGGGGGATGGATACGGGCCTGACAGCGATACATTGATAGGTATCGACAGCAGAAAACTGATGAGGGAGCCGCGCTTGAGTAGTCCATGTACATGGAAGCAAACAGCCATGTTATCTCAGAGTTTAATTGATTATTGAAAGCTTATGTGGCTTGCAAGCCAGAACGATTCCTTATTAGGTTTGGCCTTTAATGGCAGCACTGTTACCCCAGAGCACAATTGTCATGTTTTGACCTCTCCCTTCTCTCTCTTTAATGCTGCTCAAGGTGACTGTCAAATCCACAGAAGGCTTTCCTAATGAAATGTAGAAACTGTGTAAATCTATCTTCTGCACACAGAAGTCTCTCACTCCCCCCCCCCCCCCCCGCCCCGTTCTTTTTATCTCCTAGTAATTGTTCCCCCTAGGACTGGCTGCATGATGTTAAAGAATCTTTTCTTGTTGAGCAATTAGCTTCAAAATGGCTTATTCTGCCTGTGCATCAATCTTGTTGCGTGGAGGTAGGCGGCCATGGGCCAAGACAGACCTTGGCATCAGTTCTGTAGGGTTGGTTGCTTTATTTATTTATTTATTTTGTCCTTGTAGGTTCTGGCTTTTAAATGTATGTGCAGCAAACGAGGGATTAGGCTGGGAAGGGGAGGCGTTTGGAGAAGCAACGTGCACGCGCTACTGAGCCAGCTGGAGCCAGGGCCAGGCTGAGCCTGCTTCCAGCCCAAATCTCTCACGGGGTGCTGCGGGGTGTGAGCGGCAGCTCCTCCGAGCTGGACCCCTTCGCTATGGGGATTTCTGGTTTCATCCAGCCTTTGGCGCCTGGCCCCACGCTCCGGCTGTTGGGGGCAATTCACACCTCTCCTGGGCTGCGCGTGCTCCCCCCGGCGTCTGCACCCTATTGCCTGGTTCAGCTCGCTGGCCGCTGCGCGCGGCTCCTGCGGCCAGGAGGGATGCGGTGCCTGGCAGCTTGCGGGCAGCCTCGCGGGTGCCTCCCGCCACCTTTCTGAACTTGAGACTTGTGTAGATTTAGTCTCAAACCCGGTGTAGATGGACCAAACACGGAAACTGCTGAATGAATTCAGCTACATCTGTTTTTCAGGCAGGATGACAGTAAGAGATATTTTGCTTGAGTAAGGATATTATAGCTGTCTCTACCATTTTGTATAGGTTTTTTTTTATGACTGCAAGCTCTAGATCCTGTTTTGGTTTTGCTGAATATATCCTCCCTCTTGTAAAGCAACCTGGCGTTGTTTTAATAAATACTACTTAGCTCCATACTGTAGCTCTACAGTAACATAAGAAAAATGGAACAAAATATTCTCAGCTGTCAGTGAGCCTGCAGGGTGACTGAGTTGCTATGGGCTGTATTCTTGCATGCAACACTGAAATTAAAATACCAAGATGGTTAAGAAAGAATCAGCCATATCAACCTTCTCCCCATCTTCCTCAACTAAGTTGCAGCAGTGACAGCTGCAAAGGATCTTTCTTTCTGTCTCCCATTCAAAAAAATAAAACTAATAATATTGCTTTTTAAAGAGCTTTTTGCCTATGGATATTCTCCTGCGTTGATCTAACATTGCAAAGTTTGGGCTGCCAACCATGGGAAAGAATATTTAATAAATCATCTCCAACAGAAAATCTCTTTGGCCTTATGGAAAAGATCTATAGAATAGAAATGAAGCATAGCAGAGGTAAACGGAGATTTAATAAGGTTCTATAGGAATTCCTGGACAAACCTAGGGAGTTTAATAGAAAATGAGACATTATTTTTAATCATACTCTGGAGCGCCATAGCACGGTTTTAATTAAATTATGTAGGATGGCTAAAAATACTAAGTGAAGATGACTAATTTTCTATTAACCTTTATTCAACTTTTTCATAAAATAAGTTAATGATTCATTTCTGTTTGTGTTGTCTTGGTGAAAGCTCATATTTACAAAGTTTAAACTCTCTCCAATATTTTCTGTGTGTCCTTGTCCTTCCACCCGTCGTTTGGTTATTCTGTGCCCTTGTGTAGGCAGATAGTAGCAAGACGGCCCTATGGAAAACATGAGGCTGTAGGGTCCTAAGCCCTGCTGTGACCCTTTGATGCGTTGTGGGGCCGAGTGGTGCTTTTCTACGTCCTTTTTGGGCTTTGTGATTCACCTGGAGAACCAGGAAAGGGGACAATACTGAGGGCTGGAGGCTGAGGAAGCTGAGTATTACAGGGTGCAAAATGCAGGAAGGGTTCGGAACCAGTCCTGACGGGTGTGCGGATGCTCTGGGGACGCGGGGATGCTGCTTGGCAGCTCCGAGCCCTCTTCACTGCACCGCTGCAGATATTTCAGTTTGCCCCAGGACTAAGGTGTGCAAGGGAGCCACTGCTTCCTGATGTTTGAAAGTTTCAGGTAATGCAGGGAGATGAATTATACCTCAGAAGAGGGTTCAACACCAAAACTGTAAGAGCGCTACTAGCTGGCTGAAAGATTCCTTTTTCTAGAAAAGGAGATTGAGTTTATAGAGATAAAGAAAAATTCCAGATTCCTTCAGTCTGGTTTGAAACAGGTATTCAAAAGAACCAGAATGGTTCTGACCCCAACTAAGTCGGAGGTGGACCCGTACGGACCCACTAGCTTTTTCCCTATTCTTTGGTGTTGTTGGATTTGATTTGCTATGTTTCCTTAATAGCTCTAAAATGAAGCAATTAAAAAAAACTGGAGAAAATTGTCAACCTTTTGGACACTTGTAATTTTTCGCTAGGCCGTGCCTGAGCTTGGTAATGATTGCACTCATATGGGCCATTGGTCTCTTAAATGAAATTTCATCCTGTGCTTTGAAAAATGCGTGACGTTTCCTTTAGTATGAAGGAAACCAAGTTCGTAGATCCCCCTTGAAAATGGCTTTAGTAATTAATCCCACGAGGCTCATCAATGTTGCTGGTGTCTCCATTAGTTAGTTGAAGAAATAAAGATAAATGGCTCTTGTTAATAGCCCCAGGAACGCATAAATCTTGCTTGTTTATGGAAAAAGGCAACACAAGGAGACATTATGTTACAAGGTTTTTTTGGTTCGATTTATGGCATGATGCCTGCTTACGTGGCCATGGATTTAAGTAAGAAATGAGTGGATGAGTACGACATCCTGGTTTTGTCTGCATGCTTTATTGTTGTGCATAGCCAAGCTGGCAGTCTGAGGTGTGTTAGTGCAGCCCCGAACCCCTCCGGAAGGAAAATCCCCTAACCTGACGGGAGACAGCTATCTCGGGACAGGGAGGTGAGGCTGGAAGGTTGCTATAACACTGTAGGACGTTTTCTGTGACGCTCTTTCCCGTGCTGACGGGTCTGGAGCCTCACTTCTGTAGCCCCACCGTGGCCATCCTTCTCCGGAGCCGCAAGAAATGTATATGTTGGGCTGAGCTCTTCCACTCTGTCACAAATCTTAGCTCATTGCTCTACAAAAAGATCAGGCTGTTTTCACAGAAAAGCTGTTTTTGTAGAAAGGCACTTCACCTTTAGTGCGTCAGCCCCCTCCTTTCCCTCCGCTTTCATGGTCTCTGACTTCTGTTTCCTGTCCCTACTAAATACTTCTCGTTTCATCCCACACTGTTGGGATCTCGCAACACTATGGAAACATTGGTCAGAAGGGCCTTCCAGAGGTCTCCTGCTCGAAGCATGAATATTGCCAGCACTAGGTCAGAGCAGCGATGGCTGGGCCTAGCTGAGCCCTGAAAACCTCCAAGGGTGGGGATCCACCCCCTCCCTGGGGAGCATGTTCCTGCGCTCGCTCCTAGTTAAGAAATTTTTCTTAATGCCCCCATCTAAATCTTTCCAGCTGTGACTTGTGGCCATTACCTCTTGTTTTTGCCAAGGGAGCCTGTCTCAGGATCACTCTGTGTGATCCTTACTTCTGTGACTACATTCAGTTCCAGCTGCTTGTGCTCTCTCTCCTCCTGTCCTTGCTGGCCTATTATGGCCTCCTCGCTTGCCTGCAGAGGACCCTCAGTCCAGCAGGTTGAACAATGCATCATTTTGCAGCTGTCACTGCTAACGTCCTTCCTTGCCTTTCTGTTATAGCCTTGTTAATCTTTTACTGCTTGTCTTGCGACAGTACCATTTCCTTCCCAGCGCATCTGGGAGGCTGTGCAACAGCAAGGGGTCAGTTCTTGCATGTGTTGTTCTTGTGCTCTTTCCTAAGTAGCTGCTATGGGCAACTGCAGGGTACAGATGCTGGACCTTAGGCCTGCCTTGGGATGGCCATTTTCATCATCTTACCAGAAGACTGGATTTTTCTAAAAGTCCTTAAAAGACGGAGAGTGCAGATAGGCACTTCTGAAAACCTTTCTGTGAGTCTGCTGGCTTCACAGGGATAAGGTCCTTCTGAAAATCCCAACAACAAGCTCTGGGTAGCATCTAACAGTCTCTAGATACCTATAAAATCTGGCCCTACAATTAAGATTTTTAAGTGTCTAATTTGGGCTGGGTTCTCAGTCTCACTGTTCCTCGAGTTGTGCTCATCCAGCACATAGGTTTTGGAAAAGCTAGCTTGATTTTTTTTTTTTTTTTTTTTTTTGGTGTAGTGAGCAGTGCTTAATGAAGTCAGATGTCTTGGAACATCAATAAGACAGCAGGAGAGGACTTTGACTGCTCCAACTATCACTGGCTTCTCAAACAGCACAGAAAGAGTTGAGGCATTTCCTCTTGATTTTGAAGTAGAGGAACAACCACTCTATTAACTCCGGGTAGTTTGTTTTAACAGTTGATATAATTAATTCTGCGCTTTTAGTAGGGGCTGCTGTTTTTATCAGCCCTGGACCTGGGTATTGCTGTAGTAACAGCTCTAGGGCAGACCTCCTGTTCCTCAAAATCCCGAGTGTGAGGTACTGCTCTAATTATATTTACAGTTAATTCACAGTTCACTGAGCAGAGCTTGGGGCCAGTTTCACAAGTGCTTTGCTTTGTTATCAAACTGCTAATAAATACTGGGAAACATTTTGAGTGAACGCAGGCAACAAAAATCCTAACAAGAGTGGAAGCTCGTGTATCATTAACTCTGCATTACAGCAGCTGATGAAAGGCAAAACCTAGCAGAAGGGGTGTGCGGGATGTAACAGAGCATCCATCACAAAAACGATATTTTACTGAAACAGAGTTTAATTGGTGTGTAGGCTTTCCTACTCCCTTTTGAATCTTTAATGGTTACTGACGTATTTGAATCGAAAAGAGTAGGAGATAGTCTTATGTTTTAAGTTATTAGACTGGGATCAAGAGATCTGCGTTGAGTTTTGCGCTGCAGCAGGGTTTCACATTTCAGAGGGCGCTTAATCTGTGCCGTGTCTCAATTCTCCGTTTGTAAAGCAGAGCTAATGTTTGCAAAATTAGGCTGCCGTCGTATATCCTGTCCTGGCTGCCTCTGAGCCAGACAGAGGAGTTATTGCCTCCGGCTGACTGCTCTGGCTGTCCCCTCTCCTCCCCGCGCGCCGCGGGAGCGCTCGCCTTCCCGCGCAGCTGGGGCGAGGGCAGTGTTGGCGGTGGCCGCAGGGCTGGCGGAAACCGAGGGGATGCAACGCTCCTTATGAAGGGTTACGGCAGCCAGTTGGCCCAGCTGGCTGGGGGAGAGGATGTCTCTTCTCCACCTCCCGGTGTCGTTTCGTGGAGCATGTTAAACCAATACTGCTATTAAAACCTTCCTGCCCCATATGTGCCCGCAGATCTGGGCTATCTGCGGTGCTGAGCCCTCGCAGGTCTGCCTGCTGGAGGGCTTCCCCGTGGCACGGCCACGGCAGCTCCAAGGGAGCATCTCGCGCTCCCTCCCTCGCTTTCTCACGGCTCTGCCCGCGGATGGCACTCCCTGGTCAGCGTGCCACAATTGCGCTTCCACGTGCCTGTTTCTGTTCCTGCAGATGGTTTTGAAAGTAAGGAAGGGGAGAAGAGAGTTTTAGGACAGTGGAAGACTTAGGTGCACATCCATTTTACTTATTGACTTAGTGCTTATTCCAGACATCCCCACCTCTGAGCACTGCAGTTTCCTCCTCCTTTTCGGGGCTCCCTAAAGCTCTCTGTGTTTCACCAGTAGGATTTCTCCTCTCTGCACCAGGTTACAAGCTCAGCAGTTGAACCTGGCATGTGATCAGAGACAGGACTTCAGAGAAAATGATACCTGCCTGTATCCTTGCCTGATACCTTGCCTGTCAGTGCAGGGGCTTCTTGAAAGGAGGGTGTATTTTGTGAGACCATGCTGTCAAGGCCTGCTGGAGTTTAACCCCCTGTAATTATATTGCAAACATCGCTATTAAGTTCAGGCAACCAGGCTATTAATGCAGTATTTCAGGCTGGTTCAGAGCCCTGCATAAGAGCAAGGAAGGATGGTATAGTACAGCCTGGAGTTCAGAAATATCATAAATCATGGATGAGTCCAGCTCTGGGATTCTAGATATATAATGTGGTGCTGCTATACCCTGTTTTCCTTCCAGGGATAGGCTGTGTATTGATTAGAAGCTTATCTGTATTTTAAAATGTCTTAGCTAGGCTGTAGGTGTCAGAGTTTTCCAGCGAGTACAACAAATTCTCAGTTATTTTGTGGGTTAAATGTTCTCCCTCAACCAAAAATCCCCTCTCGCCTTGACATCTTTTGTGATTTGAATGTTGATGCTTACGTTTTTAACTTTATTTTTAGACTACTGAGCCAGATCAAAGAGAAGTTGGACATAGGCAGCGAGCAGAAGGCTGTCCGTTAAAGAGATATGGAAATTGTGCTGCTCTCCTGTGGCAGAGCTATGGAGGAGGCTAAAGGCCCCGTAGTAACTTATTTTCCCCAAATCCACTCCTAGCTGCTTACTATGTTACTACATAATTCAGATCAAATTCTGCAAAAAATGAGGATGAGCCCTCTCTGTCCCTCTCCTCTTTTCCTCCCCAGCCTCAGCAGATCATCTTCCTCTCATGCCTCAGCTGCTACTTGGTATTTTCCCCAGGGATTTGGAGGTGGTGTGTCCGTGGGCGGTGGGCAAGTGTGTCCTTCTGCCTGCCTGCCCCGAGGCTGTGGGGCTGCTGCTATTGCCCAGCAGAACTGAAGGTTTTCCTTCACCTTCTGAATATTTGAGAGCCTGTCTCCTGCTAATACACCAGCTTGCTTTATGCGATAAAATACCAGTCCTTTCACCTGGTAGCAGGGAAGCACTGAAGATTGAATTCATCTGATACAAATTTGGTGCTCTGCACTTACCTTTCTGTGCTGGTAACCCGTCATCGAGTCTCTATTAGATTTTATCCAATTAGTATCAGTTGCATTTACTCAGTGTTCAGGGTCAGGTCTGGATTTGAGTGTCATTGCCCTGTACATGTTGCTAGAGAAAGGATGGATGCTTTAAATGTGCTAATGGCCTGTTTTCGAAAGTGGCTGCAGGTAGATTTGTCTCCCTGTGAGTTACTCCAGAGAACGGCAGTGCAGGGACTGAGCTGGAACAGCTGTTGTTGAAACCATCCGTTTGCAGACAGCTGGTGGGGCTGGTCGACATGTGTTATTTCCCTGTAGATCAGCCCTAAGCAGCTCTTGTGTAGGTAAGAATGACCTTTTTTATTTTATTTTATTTTATTTTTTTTTTTCCGGTCCACTCTGAGAGCAGATCATTGCAAATCACTAAAAGGATGGGGCTGATATCAAACCTTACCTTCTGTATCAGTAATTATACTTAGCTGTTTTAGTAGGAGTTTTATTGGGAAGGTAAGCTCTGAGACCGCTGAACCCTTGCTATTACTTAAGCTCCTTAGGTGCTTGTGCTGCTCTTGGGAGGAAGAGTTGGGCCCTCAAAGCAATCTGAATTCTTTCTGGACAAAATACTCAGCTGTCAGAGATGGGAGCGCCTTTTAAAAGAAATCCTTGTGTATGTGAGACTTCTCTGTGATACACAGAGGGGTTTGTAGAATCGCAGCCTACATGTTTTAGTGGAAGAGGCGTGACAATGATTTATAACTTGGCGAACCCACTCTGGCCCTTCCCCTTCCAAGGCAGCAGAACGTGGAGAATGCGCTGAAGAGAAAAGTGTCTCCTGCTGTGATGCTGCACCGAAAACGTCTGGGGAGGCTGAACAGAATACCACGGCCTGGAACCGCTGTTAGGCTGCTTAACTGAGGATTTTATGCAACTGCGAATAGAAATTTGGGAGTTGCATAAGAGCTGCATAAGAGCTTTTGTAAAACCTGAGACAGTCAACTGCTCCCTGACTTCAGCCCTCTGAAGTTTTTTAATAAACGGAAGCCCTTAACTGTAAACTGTCCAGCCCTGGGACTGTCCTCGTGTTGTGGGAATATAGCTATAGGTTGTTATAGGTGAGATATAATGACAGCGACAAGGTGTTGTGGGTGCTGGAGCTAGGTGAGATGAAAAGCCCCACGGCAAGGGTGGAGTTTAGCAGCCTCTGTTCCAAAAAGCCTCTGACCCAGACCTGCAGCTCCCCAGAACAGGGGCAATATCGTCACAGGCGAGAGCATTGCATCAGCATCTCTGAGAATATGGCAGTACTGGAGTGATGATGGCCTCTATCACTGGGTAGCAGTTAAGGGGTATAAAGATAATTAATGCATAATTAATCTTTCTACTGGTTTATGTACTTAAGCTAACATAAAAGCAGGGATCCATGTGCTAGTTTTGATGCTTCCAATGACAGAAGCCAGCAATCACCTTATTCACCACGTACTTTGATTTTTTTACTTGTACGTACACGTCAAGCTCAAACAATTAAAAAATTACCTTAAAACGTATTCCCATTAGAAGTTGCACTGAGACTGATGAGGCTACCAAAGGAAATACAGTGCAGGCTTTCAGGCTCTGGCCTGCAATAATTGTTTGCCCCTGAGCTGCTGATTAGACTGCAAGGCAGGTATTTGAAAGGGAATACAGAACTTTTAATTTTTTGTTCATGTTCGTGAGCAATCTTGAGTTAGCAAATCACCAGGAAACTGGCTAAAAAGAAGTGATTTCTTAGCAAATGAATTGTTAATTATTGAGCTCCTGTGAATTCCTGTAATTTTAAAATCATGTTGGCAACGGATCAAAAGAACATGTGGTGCCACAGTGTTAAGAGTATTTTTATTTATATCTGATTCACAATTGTCTCCATGGCAATGTGAGAGATGAAGGCAGAAGAAAGAAATGAGTTATCACATTATTAAATGACCCAGTGGAAAAAAAATTAAGACAGGTTAAGGATTAATTTAACTTTATAGAGCTACCTGGCAAACCATTATCATTATAGTTAAGTATTTGTTAGCATTTCTATTATAAACGTGTTTTTGAAGTGTTTATTACTGTTTTAATTTGCATCAGGCTGCAACTTTGCATACAGGCTCTCTGAACAGAAGCAAAATGACTTGTAATTTTCAAATGCACCAAGTAGACCAGTTTATTAATTTTAGAGCACTTCAGTGTTCTGCTTCTTGTAGAGAGTGATATTTCCCCGCTCTAATAGCTAAACGATAGCTTTTTCCTTGAAAAAAGAAACCCCACCCTCTCTGTTGGAGAAACGCCCTTTCCTGCTTTTTAAGGAATTTGGGGCAGAACTGTAAATTGCTCCTACAGAAGAGAGCACAACCCAATTCTTTGCAAATCTAGCTGTTTCTGCTCTGCTTGTGTCAGAAATATTGTTGGTGCATTTAAAAGGGACAAATAGCTGGTAGAATGAAGATCTAGAGGACAGAGTTTTTGTTTGCTCTGTGTCTTTTTCTCTCCCCTTCCCCCTACTCCTTCCCCTTTCCCCCTCTTCCCCCCCCCCCTTTTCCCAACAGAGGGAGAAATGCTCTTCATTACAGCCTACAGTTTATGCAAAATCCCACCGCTCTTAATGGATTATTGCATAATGCAGGACAGCATTTTCATGCTTGGCTGGCTGTGATTAGGAAGCTGAATGGGAAAAAAAACCTTTTGTTCTAAGGGTGATGCGTACTTGCCTCTTCCACTGGTTGTGGATGCCGAGCAAGTAAAAAGAGGGGTAACTCCTGGAGTTAGGAGGGGCCTGGGCTCTCTGCTCTCCTCTCTCTCTGTGGACTCGGGTACCAGCATGTCAGGCTTCATCAGAAAGGGTGCTGTGAGCAAGAGATATTTTCAGCCTGGCCTGGGGAACTTCAGATGTCCTGGAGACCCACTGCAGCAGTTGCAGGGGACTGCTTAGGGCATGCATCAGAGGTGGAGGAAATGAAATGGTGTGTGTGGTGCCAGTCTTTAAAACAGAGAGGAAAGAGGAGTTGAGCTTTATGGGTCAACCCATTTCACTTGGATCCTGAAAAGTATGTGAAGCTCTGCAGGGCTGGCTCTTCATCCCTATTCAGTATTTTCATTATCGGTCTGGTTAATGGAATGGAGGATAAGTTGGTTAAATTAACAGGTGAGGCAAAGTTGGGAGGGACTACAGATTTTTTTAGGAAGAAGTTTGAGATGCTTTCTTAAAGTAGCCTGGACAGATTGAAATGGTGATCTGAACAAAAGAAAAAAAAGGGCCAAAGGATACCTTGGGGCAAGAATAATTACAGCATGAATGCAGATGGCAAATAGCAGGCGAGGCAGCGCTTCAGGAAAAAGGGTCTGGGGTTACAGTAGGTCATCAGCTTGACAGAAGTCAGCGTGTCACGTCAAGTCACGTAAAACGCAACTACAGGGTTGCATAAGGGGGATTATCACCTGGAGAATGCATGAAGTGATTCTCCTGCGCAGGTAGCTCTGGGGAGGTGTCTGTGGGATGCTGTGGGCAGTGCTGCCCTTCTGCAAGGGCCCACTGGAGAGAGTGGTCAGAGATCCGAAAGGCTGGTGTTTTCCTCCTTGGGGAAAGACCAAAAGGAGGGAAAATAAAGACAAGAAGCCGGGGGGGGGGGGAGGTCAGTCTGCAGTGAATTAAGGACCACTTGAAGGAGGAAGCTAGATCTGTTCTCCGTGTTTGTTGTGGGCAAGCTCCGACTGCACCGAGGTGAGGGTCAGCTTGCTAACTGGAAAGATAGTGAAGTGCTGGATATAGTTTGTCAGGGCAGTGTTGATGTCTCACTGGAGGTATCTAGGACCAGGACAGACAAATTTCTGTCTACAGTGAACTTGCAGGGTTGACCCTTGCTTGGCATTGGGCAAGGGCTGTGCCATAGCCCTGCCCAGCCTCCCGATCCCACAGGTGGTGGAGTTCCTGAGGATGGCTTGTTGCTGAGTCAGTCGCAGGGTGGGAACTGCTGCCCTCTCGAAAGAAGCTGGGGAAGCAGCCTTGTCCTATTTGAAATTGTGAGGCAATTTGGGTAGGCTGGATGGCTCAGTCTGACAAGATCCTGGGAGGAGCATGCTTCCTCTTAGGAGATGCACTATAAAACGTTGGACTGCAGGAGTGTCGATCCTTGCTTTGTATCTCCTCTAGAAGCCGTGATGTCCAGCTGGGGTGTTTTTGTAGAAGAAAAGATCAGTAATACACCATACTTTTGCAGCTCATCCATTTCCTTGGAGGTGTCTGTTCTGAGCACTGACCTAGCTTGACTCTGCTTAGCTTTCAAGTTCAATTTTTAAAAAAGTTGCTAACAAGGTAACAGCGATGAGCAGGACAGAGCTTGCTGAATTCCCTCTCTGAAATGCTACTTTACTTGATTAAGTCCAATGGCATCTCTGCATTCAGCTAACTAGCTCCCTGCAGGTGACAGAATAACTAATCAGAGTAAAAACATCAAATGAAATGAAATATAGACTGTAAACACCATTCTAATTAGCAACTTTATGGGACTCTGTCAGTGAATGATCATGGAGCAGATTTCTTGTTTTCCCTCTTGAGAGTATTTGGGGTATTAGTCATGGCTGAATGCCTGCCTGTGTCTTCCTGTCTGGGATTTAGGATATTTCAGTCCTGGTTCTCTGTGCAGGCCTGTCTATTATGAAATGTTGAACGCTGTCCTTGGCCTCCCACTGACCTTTGTTTTTGCTTCTGTACCAGTCAAACATGAAGAAGCACCACCATGCTTTTGGTGCTGCTATAGAGTAACTTGCTATTTTAATTGAAGAGTCTTCTCATGGTGGCTTTGTTTGGAGTTGGGCTGGAGATGCAGGTAAATAGAGGAGAGCACAGAATTTGCTGCTGTTGGTGATTTAGCAGCACATGGGGCTCAGTGGGGTGAGCATGGGCTGCATGGAGCTTGCTTTCCATGGGTGGCGGTTTATTAAAGCCATTGGGATTCCTGAAATGCATAAAACAGTTTATCTTTGTGTACTCCAGTCTAATCTATTGATGAGACATTAACATCTTCCATTTCTAGCCTTGGTCCAGGTTTTCAGCAAACATGATCAATCTCACAGGGGATGAATGGATTAAGCTGAGCTGGATTGGGGACTTTTGAGAAAACTGAGGAAGTAAAGGAGGCAGGAGAGAGGACAGTGCAAGAGAAGTCATCACTGGACCAAAGTCCTTCACTAGGCCTTCTAGTTTAGGATTTGGGAATTTTAGGATCAATCCTAAAATTTTTAGGTTTTAGGCTTTGCCAGGGGGGTTCCTTTCTGGCCTTGGGATGACTGCTTGCTTTTGGGACTCTTTGTCCCCTGAGCTGGGGAATTGGAGGCAGCTGGGACCCGGCTGGTGCTGCCTTTTCTGAAGGCAAAATACTGCTGGGCTGCTGTGAGGGGTCGGGGCTCCAGAGCTGGCCCACTCTGAGGTGTCTACGGGAACTGGGGCAAAGAGCTGCTGGTTGCCTTTGGCATGCTGAGATCCTGTGGCAGGTGTCCTGAGTGAGTCTCTGTGGGTGGTTTGAGCTTTGAAATGCCCCAAATTTGAGCACTGACTTTGTTTTGGTTGTGGTGCTGGTGGCTGTCAAAATAAACCATACCTCTTTATTGGCTGCACTGATGCAAACACAGCTGAAGTTTGTCTTCAAAATCTGTCTCTTACCCGGTTATACTTTGAGCACCTATATTTTCTCCTCACTTTGGAGCCTGTTCAGGCAACTTAGACCTGTGTCAGTTCTTGAGACAGCAGCCTTGGACATGGAAGTTTGTCAAGGGTGATTTTTTTCAGTAGTTATTCCTCCAGCCTGAAGAAATGAAAAGAATTTCCTGACTGCAAAAACTACTTCCCTGTTATGTAAGCAGAAACACTTTTTATGCACAAACACCTCGCACACGTGTGTGTGTGTATGTATACACATGCATACAGAGAAAAACAGGTGGCTATGAATATACTCTGTATTTGACAGCTAATGGCTCCTGAGCAGTACAGATACTGTAAGTCTGAGAAAGAAAGGGAACTGGTGTAGCAAATCTGGTGATTGCTTTAATGATTTATTACAGTTGTGCCCAAATACTCTGGTTAGGTTAGCACGTGGCTGTGCTAGGCGCCGCAGATGTGTGAAGGGAGAAACGATGCTGACGAATTTACAGGCTAATAGACTCTAACTTTTGTGACCTAGCAGAAATAGCAGCAGTACCTGAGAGGCTGCGCCCACGTTTGGGGAGGAGAGGTGGTATGGCTGATTGCTGTCAGTGAAAAAAGTGAGAGCAGAGGACTGTGTGTTTTGGGGTTTTTTTGTTTTGTTTTTATTTTTGGATTTTTTTGTTTTTTTCTTTTTTAAGCCTTTCAGTAAGATGGAGATGAAGAATGATTTCCATGACAACAATTCAATTAGGGACAGAAATGAAGCCTCTTGGAGAGGAAATCTGAAGGGAAGGTGTCACTGAAATGAACCTGGAATGGGCTGGGGGGAGGGTGAGGGACTGAATATAACCAAAAGCATCACTGATGAGTTTGAAAGGTTTCATTGGTTTTAAGAAACCCATTCTAAGATGTTATTATGATTAAAAAAAAAAAAAGGGGGGGGGAGAGGGGGAAAACAGTGTGAATCATGTCGAAACTGAATTTTGCAAAAATGTTCATTGAGCCATTTGAAATCTCTGCAGCAAGAGCAGGCTTGAAAGGTACTTGGATGTGTTCTTTTACCATAAACCAAACGGGATGTCAACTTGAAAGGTACTTGGTTATTGCTGATAAAAGATGTGGCCAGTAAAAGGCAGGAAGATACACTGGAAATAAATAACCTGGTCTATAAACAATTGGTGTTTGTTGTATGTCTTTGTAATGCAATGTTTTTGCAGACAATTTTACAGAAATTTCAACTTATCAGATTTAAAAAAAAAAAAAAAGAATAAATTCCGTTTGGGACAGGTGAGATAGCATTCTTCAGGGTAATAGCTCTGTGAAAGAGCTGCGTGGGAATGGGGAGGCATGAAATATTGGTAACATCAGCTCAAGCTGCTGTAGGGCTGTGCCAGACCCCTGGCACTGGGTCTGGCCTGGTGTGTGCTGCACACACCTGTGTCTAGCAGAAAAAGGATCATTCCTGGGACTTTCTGCCGCTCCGGAGAACCAGTACCAAAATGGGGAGGCAGGTAGCAGCAACAGGTTTGAATTGGTGTCAGTGGGGTGGGTAGGAGCAGGACCTACAGGGTTTCGTTCACAGGGAGGTGACTGCACGCTTGCGGCTGTGACTGTGTGACATGGTGATGGACAATGTGCTGTCCCAGAAAGTGCTAATGGAGAAGCAAAAGTCCCCTTTGCTTCCGGTAAGCCCAGACATCAGCACTACTTATAATTAACATTACTTACCCCCACCCGCCTTTCAGGATCTGGCTTTCAGTGGCTTTTAACTCTGCCAGTCATTAATCATTTGGGCTGGAATGATCCATGGCTGTGGGTATCAAGTGGAATAGATTGCCATTTAATTATGGAACCTCTCTGCCTGCCGTTACTTGGCATCACACAGAAAATCCGCAGCAAACCTGTGCAATCCGTGCTTCTACAGGAGGATCTCTAGTTGTATGTGCTTTATTTTCTGGGGCCCCACCTGGACAGTCCTGTTTGCAGGACTGCTGAGAGGCACCCTTGGAGGGGTGAAGTGAAGGGAAGCTGTGATTTGAGCCCGGGCAATGTTATGAGTTGAAAGAAAAGAACTGAGGCATCCCAAATTATGCATCTTGGATGGCAGTGAGTTTTTAGCCCTTTGGCTTATTCCAGCTGGGGAACAGAGCAAAAGCCTCATTCGGAACTGGATAGAGAAAATCGGTTAAGGTTAGCTGCACTCTAGGATGCTACTGTATTGAAAAGAAAAGCTAGTGAAGAAATGAGCTGCTTTGTACTCAGAGCAGTCTGAACAATATGCTGTAAATGTGCTGAATGGCAAGGAGCAAACAAAGTAGTGACTAGCTGCTCACTAAGTGAGTACCAGATTTGCAGCATCCCCCTGAGTATGGATGGTGGGAAAAATGCAATCACACACAGCTGAAGACTGGAGCATAGTGCATGAGGCCAAGCAGTCATGCAGCCCTTGCCCATCTCCTCCTGTTGGTGCAGTGACACCCCCTGTGCTACCAGCCCCATCTGCAATATTGGCTGCTCTTCCCCCGTTCCTCGCTCTAGCTCTGGTTTTGCAGAGCTGCAAATGGTTGCACAGGGTACCTTGATTTTTACATTATGACTATTGACTTATGCAACCTTGAAGGTTTATTCATTTTGTTACTGTTGTTTTAATGTCACCTTGTGTGAAATACTGATGCAGCCTTAATTTAGGAACAGAAGCTGTCCTGCGATAGAGTGCAGGTCTTGGACTGGTGTCAAGTTTTTCAGTGCAGCATCTGCACACGATTGTCTCTGCCATTCATTTGCACTTTGGCATGATCCAGCAGGGTCTGAAATGAGTGCTAGAAGAAGAAGCCAGCACATGTTTCTCCCTTTTTATTTTTTACTGATATTTACATACAAGGAAGATTTCATAGACCCTCAATGGGTGTCAGCAACCTTGCATAAAGTAATCTGCTTTGTAGTGTTTGTGTTGTCTTTGGACATCTACAAAGGAGCAATGAAGCTGTGTGCCCATATGGAGAGGTTGTTGACCAGAAAAAATTTGCATAAGCACCTGCATGTAGGACAGGAGGCACATCTTTCTCATGTTTATTTCAAACCTCTTGGGGTAGAGGAGCAGGGGATGGAAGGAGAACTAAGTTCTTGTGCTCAAAATGCTCTTTAATTTTGAGAGAAAAAGCAAGATTGTGTCATGATGCATAAGGCATTGGGAGTGACCAATGAAGCACTTGAGCCAATATATCACATAATTTTTTGGAGGGATAAGCTTGCTTCAGTTTCCTAACTCACTGGTGCCAGGAACCATGTGTCCCACTAGTTACCTTTCTGCCGCAGTTCTGTGTTTAGTCGTGGAAGAGAAAGCCCCAGTAACCTTGGCCCTAGTGGAAGACAAAGGCAAAATGATCTCTGGTATTGCCAGCATGCATCTTATCCACGTTGTTCTAAGTGGAATCATTAAAAAGAGGATTTGTTATAAAGATGTGCACGACATTGAAGCTCACCAGTGATCCAGACAAGGCTGGGAAGGTTTTCCAGCAGTAGCAGCTGCTGGAAAATCTTTAGCTGCTTTGAAAATATCTTAGGTTCTTTCCCATGTTAAAGCTGTGAGAGCAGAAACCTGCTATAACTGGGGCAAAGTCATTACTTTGATGTGTCCAAATTTCTGCTCTGCTCAGCTTCAGAGAAGCTAACGCTGAAGAAATACAGTAGTTGGGTTAAACAGTTGTATTTATTCCAAAGGGCTAACACCCAAATTATCTCATTACTAAGATACGGCAATTTGCAAATAAAATACGTTGCAGTTCAATATCTTTTTTTCTTATTCCTGTGGAATATTTTTGACCTTGCTGCCTTCTATTTAACTTGGAAAAATATCTTTTTCCTTTTTAAAAAAAAAAAAAAACAAACTGTTAACATAGGCAAATGAAGGAGAATTTTTTCTTAATTATTGGTTACAGACACTGCTTTTGATCCAGACTTTTGATCCAAGCTAAACTTTTGAGCCAAGCTCAAATTCTTACAGAGATGAGTTCATGAAATTCTAAAGAAGAGGAAATCAGCATTATAATAGCTTTTGTAGAGAAATCTTAAGCAAAATGTGCACTTTTCAGTAAAAGTCTTTGCATCATAAATTAGCAACATCTGTCCTTCTATTCTATATGTTATTTCCTCTCCAAATCCCCTCCAGATTCTGCCTTTTTCAAGAAGTATTCTTGGATACATTGAGCCATGGTTGAAGATGCTTCATAAAATATGCATAAGTACTTATCACTTGGATAATGCTTCCTAGCACTTGCCACTTTGCTGTATTTTAACAAATTAACCCTCTGAACATAACTGATACCCATGGTGAGTGCCCATTTTAAGGCTGGGAGAGCCTGAAACTTCAGCAGGACGGAGGTTAAATAGCTTACCAAGGTCAGAGAGTGAATGAGCTAGACATTGCTTCTTGCCTTTCAGGCTGGAATTTTGGCTCCTTTAGGAGTTTAGAGGAAAGCTGCTGTCCTTCATCTACCCACAGTCAAGGCTGACTTCTTTAGGGACACCTGCACAGGTGAGGGTGGTGGACAGGCAGAGATGTTGAGGTGCAGACAGCATTGTTTAGAAAGATGAAGTGTTGGGTTCCTTAAGGCCTTGGTATGTACAGTGGGTGGCACAAAGCTGCTGAACCTGTTCCCTCCTTTGGTTCCTTTTTGGTTGTGGAGGGATTCTCAGAAGGGCTTCTAGCCCTTGCCCCACTGTACTGAAAACTAGGCTGCTTTTCCCTTTCCTAAGACAGGAGCTGAGCTTCCCTAAAACTCTAGTGGCAAAGGTCTTATCAGACTCCCAGCTATGTTCATAGCATGTCCTGCAAACACCAGCTGGAGAGAGTTAGGGCCAAAACTTGCAATGTTTTTTGTAATCTGCTGGAAGGGCAAAGATGCTCTCTTTTTATGTCATGGCTTATAAAAATAACAAGGGAAGGGATTTCAGTGCAAAACTCTGCTCTGAGCTGAAGAAATATAAGCAGTTGGGTTTAGAAGAAAGAAGAAAGTTGCTTCCCTGTGAAGAAATTCCTTCCTCTAGGAGCTGAACAGGGCTTTTTTTTTCCTGTCTTTTTCTTGCTCACATCTTTGGGTTATCTTGGAAACTCTTCAGTTCTATGCTTACTAAAGTGCTAGCACTGTAAGAACAGCCATGTAAAGCACAGAGCAGAAATTCTTTAAGTCTAACCTGCCTTGCAGGCGAGGGAGGCTGGTGATTCCTGGTGTTTTGCCTTGGTAGCTGAAAGCGTGTGTTGCAGTGGAGCATGGGGTTTTGCTTCTGATCTCCATGGTGTGCAGGAGGGTTGTGTCCGTGTTACGTTCTCTGACTGTGACATTTGACTCTGCTGTAGGTAAAGTTACCTGGGAGGGACTCCAGGTTTGGGCATTCACAGTCAAAGTACTTGATACAAAAGAGGAGCATCATGGGGGGCATGGTCAGGCAGGACCTTGCTGCAATAAATCCAGCCTTTATATGCAAAGGAAATCTGGCAACTGAAGGGCTACGCTGCACTGAGTCACCCTCAACCCTGCTGACCTTCTAAAACTTGCAGGTGGCATGAGTTTCTCTCTCAACCTTTTTTTCCTCTTTGCCAGTAGGCAAAGAGTGCTTTATTAATCTTTTGTCCCATGTCCCTTGCATAAAGGAATGGAGGTGTTTTTACATTCTGTAATTGTGCATTAAATCATTGCATTTAATAATACTCTAGCAACACACTTTAAGGTCTGTGATTTTGTCTTTGAGTCTCAAATTTGTGCACAGATAAGTATAAATGTATTTGTAGTCTTGAGCTGAGCAGGCCAATACTGAAAACAGACTGTATTGGAACTAGAAAATATTGTTCTAGAAACATGTATGCTCCTGAAGAGATGCAGTTGGTTTTGCACAATATATTGTGGTGACTGGTCAGACCTGGAAAATTCAGTGTGGTTTACAGATCAGCTTTGAAATCAGCCCTGAGATAACCAAATTTTAGTGGCATAAGGCATAAGTGGGATGGCATAAGGTAAGATAACCTCTCATTTTCCCAACCTCTGAGATTTTGCTGATGTCTCAAAGGGCAGATTAAGGCTCTTAGTTCTTTTAGGTGCAGAGAATGCTTGGATGATCATAGGAAAACAGGACTGAGAGGGAATTTGAAGGGTTGTCTGGTCCATCCCTCTGCTCAAAAGAAAACTCAGCTATACTTGCATAACTCCTTTATAGATATTTGTCCTACCTGTCCTTAAAGATTCTTACTGATGAAGACCCTACAGTGCTCCCAGGCAATCTGTTCCAGTGTTTCACTGTTCAGCAGATAATATTGAAGAATAAAGTCTAATCCTGGAAAGCTCCTAAGTGTGAATGAAAACATTTAAAAATCAATGCTGAGCTTTACAAGGAGCAAATAGATGTGCAGTGACACTGGAAAAATACACCAGGTGGATTTACTGCCTGATTCAGAAGTCCTTAATCAGGCAGAAGTTTCATTTTATTCCTAAATTCTTTTATTTCTGCTTTACTGATTTAATGATCGTACCCATACGTTAGCAGTACATCCTGTATCTTCCTCAGTAGTGACGGAGAGCCATAATAAAAAGAAAGTTTAGAAAAAGCTTAGAGAAGAAAAGATGTATGGGGGGGGGAATCCTGTTTTGGGGAAGAGAAGGCAGGTCTGAAGGGAGTGGCTTGTGCCCCACTGAGGGCAGCTTTGGGGTGGACCAAGTTGCATTTGGGCTGTTTGTTATGAAGCCACCCATCTGTGTCCCATGCCATGAGGGTGTGAATGGTGTGGCATCTGCCACCGTTGTCTCAGGGCTATGGGTCGGGCCCTGTTGAGATGAGAGCGCTTTTGGTGCTGGGTCCAGAGTTGGCTCTGCAACACGTTGGAACAGAGGTCTGACCCAGCGTGCGCTGAGGCCCCCGGTTTCTGAACACCCTCCTTTGTGGCCAGGCTTTGCTCCAGTCTGTTGTGCAGGTGGTAGAAATAGGTTTGAGGTGTCTTTGTAGTTCCCGGATCCTTCAGCCGAGTTGGACCAGGAAGGTGTGATCTGACGTCAGGCAGCAGAAGGGAGCAGTCAGCTCTGAGAAGCCAGGCTCCGCTTTTTGGAAAATGCGCTGCAACTGCTGTAAATCGAAGTAAAGAAGTGAAGAATGTGAAGTTTGTTAATAATGTACGCTACACTAGTCACTGAAAGGTCAAGGAACGGATTCATGTACGTTAGTAACATACATAAAAAATTAATGAGTCTCACTAATTCGTTTGTTGTGGTGGAAATTTGTTAAGGAGACACAATCAATTTTTAGTTAAGGTAAAAGCATAATAAAGTGCAGTGAAAACTGGTTTTAGCACCTTTCTGGTTCTCATTGATAAAATGACAAGATCTGAAGCTAGTGTGAGCTAAGCTATCAAAGGCAGCATAGGCACCACCAGAGAGGTCAGGATTTCCCAGGAGTCTGTGGCAGGGCACAGATTTAAACCTTCACCGCCTTGGTTCCCCGCGGCTGTTCAGTCCCTGGAGCACCCCAGATGCTGTGCCTGATAGCGGTACTGCCAGGAGCTGAGACCTCCCCAGGACGTGATCCCCTCCTGTGGGGGGATATCTTTATATTCAAAAGGTGAAGTTTGGTTTATTTGCTTTAAAGGTCATGTAATGCTTTCTGCTTTTGGAAAACTAACTATTTTGGGTCTTTGTTGCAAGTTGTATATGCTGGAAACATAGTGATTTAAATATTCCACGAAAGAGCAAGATGAGGCTGTTGATCAGTTAAAATTATATCTTTCCTTTTTACTCCTATACTTACAAGAAGGAAAAGATATTTTTCTTTTTATTACAATCTGTCCAGTTAACTGCATGAAAAAACATACTGCGTTTCTGAAAGCTAATACTCCTAAAGAAAACTGCAAACACGTTCCATTTGAAGTATGATAATCTCTTACGAATCTTGTGCCTAGTTATGTTCAAGCAAGAAGCCTCTGAAGAGACTAGTGTTATGGGGAAAGCGTGGTACTTCACTGCCAGCTCTAGGGCTCTACAGGTGTTAAATAGATTGGTTGAGACAACCTAGTTGCAGCCCGTGTTAGGGGCCCGGTTTAACATCTGCTCCTGCCCGGTCTGAAGAGAGGCAATGCAGTAAATGTAGATGTGAGAGAGGAGGAATATCCCTTTTTCCATTCCCTTGCACGTACCTCCGGTGTGTGTAGAAACTGGTTGGGGGCAGGGGAGCCCTGATTTGGGAACCTGGCGTTCCTGGATGAAGTTGCTCCAAATTTGATGCTTTCCCAGCTGTGCTGCAGAGCTGCTCCCAGTGCACATCGGAAAGCCCAGCTTCCTTGGAGCCTGGGGTTGGGAAAAACTGAAATCTCTCTGTGTGCAACCTTGTGTCCTAGTGGGATCTGTCTGTGGGATTAGTGCGGTGTTTTCTTGAGAAATTATGTGCAAATCACATAGACGGGCATTGTGAGACCTGTATCTGTATTAATCCTTTATACTATGTTTTTTCTTCTCCATAATTTACTTGGAACTTGTTGAGAATTCATGTGGTTACAGACTTTGGGAAGCCTAGATAGAAGCCTAATACACAGGTGCATTTTTCCTTATTTTCAGAAAGACTTTTGCAGTATCCTTGTTCTTTAAAGCGGGTTGCTGACAAGCAGTCAAAGTGCTGCATTATGATGGGTGGTCACTGCTAAGGTTAAACCTGAGTTTTGCTGTGGTTTTGCATTAGCAGTTTTGATTGACAAGTTCCTCCTCTTAAGCTACCTCACCCTCTGTGTTTAAGTTTATTTTGCACGTTTGTGAACTGAAGACTGAGGGTGGTAACAAAAAAGGTGTTCATTTATAGTCTGCTGCCTGTAACTATTTGGCTCTAAGTTTCATCTAAAATTCAGTGGAGATGGTGAGGTTCAAAGGGTGTCTTTGACAGGTAAAGGGTAGGATTTTTGCTTTGTATCGAGTAAGTCTATTTTCTTACTCTGTTTGCTTTATAGAAGGTGGCACAGGGCTTTTCTAAGAAATCTTAGAATTAGTGACTCTCAGAGGGGGCTGTCACAAGATTTTGGGGCCTGGTGGTAGAATTTTCCATGTCAGGCAACAAAGGCTGAACCACAGTACACGCAGCAGCATTTTCTTCTATTAATGTTTTTATGAATTTTCTGTATGAGTAAGAGTGGCAGAGCTTTGCCTGAAGATTAGCCAGGAATAGATCTAGAATAGGCTGCCTTAGGAGGCAGCGCTTCCTGTTGATCAGTTTAGTCTCCCACCTTGGGGATCCAAATATACTTGGTGTGTATGGGATGTCGTGTGAGTAAAGATGGTGAAATAAGCTTTTTTTTTGTCAACAAATGTATTTGCAATGCAGGATGTGTGCAGGGATGTTTATTCCGTATCCACCAGTTGTAGCTAGAGGCAGAAGTGCCCATGGCTCCCTACATAAGCATTGTTTCCGTCTTCTTGCAGCAGGACAACTGGGTCATTTGACTCCTTATCCTGAGCTGAAATGCAAACACAAGCCAGGCCCCGTCTTTGGGCGTGACTGCAAATAGCCTCCTGCCCTGCAAGAGTAAGGAAGTGATGAATGCAATACCCGGGGTGGAGATGGGGGATTTTCAGTCCTTCCCTGCCTCTTGGAATATTTCTGATTTCCAAGCCAAGGAGCTGCCTCCCTGCTCTGTCTCCTTCCCTTCTCAGTCCTGAACCATCAACCCCTTCTGGGCCTGGTGCTTAAAAACACCATGTGCTAGTGATGTGTATATTTTTTTTTTTCTTTTGCCTCTGCTGTACTCTGGCCTGGTACAGCAGAAGAAAGCTCTGGTACTACTCATTTCACTAACCCTCAAAGACAATGAGGATGCTGGTGTCTCCTTGGCAGCTGCTCAGGATGGAGACTGTGGAAATGGGAGTCGTCTTGTGGACTTCCCTACCTGATGTGTTTGGTGGTGTTTTTCTTTCTTTTCATCCCAAATTTGGTCTTTGCATCTGAGTGGCAGAGCAGTGGTGTGAGTCAGGCCGTGGCTGCACTCCGGCACTGAAGGCAGCATGGCTGGGGTAGAGGGGGGAGCAGCTGGGAGAGAGGTGCCCCCTCACCCTGTGGATGCCTCACGACTGGCTCTTTGTGCCATCGGAGGCCTGTGCCTGTGCCTTGCGAAGCGGGGGGGGGGAACTCATCCTTCTTGCCGTGATGTCCAAGTCCATCAGAATAATGGTGGGAACATTTTCAGAAGACAGCCTCCTTCTGATTGGAATGACTTTTATGGTCAATGAGACGTTGAGGCCTGCAGATATGTAGCTTCCCAGTCAGCATGTTTATATAAAGCTTCAAGATCAAGGCTCTGTGTGAGAGAGGAACCAAGAATAATGAATGCAGAATTTGGCTCAGAGCGCCTGGGAGAAGCAGCTGCTCTCCTGAAGCAAAGGGAGAGGCAGAGGGTGGAAAGGGAGGTGAGAATGGTCCTAGATAAACCAGTGCAGAAAGCACTCACGGCAGGCAGCATCCAAGCAGTTTCAGCAGATGCTCCAAGGGAAGATGCTGTGCTGGTGGGACCTCTGGGCAGAAAGCCTTTCTCCAAACCTGATATAGGTGAGTAAAGGGCAGGACACCTTCATCCCAGGGGAGGAGGGAAAGGCTTCAAAGTGGCTTTTAGCTTTTTCGGGTAATGATTTTTCTTTCTTTCTTTCTTTCTTTTTTAATTGTCTTTTTTTTCCCCTCCCCTTCTTCCCTGAAATCAGTTGTTTTCAATCTCTTTTTACAGCTAAGCCTCATTCCTGCTCCTGCTGCCTCGTCTTTACTCTCCGCTCTCCCTGTCGCTCTCTCCTGGACTGCTGCCTCCTGCTGTTCCTCGGTACCCCTTTCCTTGCCTAGTGCTGTTGCTTTTCTCCCTGTTGTTGGCCTTGCAGTGCAGGTTGGCTTGGGTGCTGCATTGTGCCTCTGCCCTGCTTTTGTCGCATTCCCCCTAGAAAATCATGCCTCTGCACTGGGGAACTATAGCCTCAAACTTCACATGCAGGTGCCCAAAGCAAGTGGGCCCCTTTCCTCGGCATCCGAGAGAAGCCCACTCCACTTTGCAGAAGTGGCAAGCATCTGCATTGCCTTTACAGTCCGTGGAGGCTGCAGGTATTCAGGCCCTTTTGAGAGCAAGCAACTTTTAACTAGATGCTGAAGTCTTGGATTTAATTTGGTTTTAAATCCTGGCATTTGAAATTGTTGGTCTTGCTGCGATATGTTTGTCAGTGGCAATAAAAATAGGTGAGAACTTGGAACAGAGTGGTGTTTCCCCCCGAATTTCGGGGATGTTTGTGCCCCCAGTCCCGCGGGAGCTGTGCATCCCCGCCTCCCGGTACGTCAGCTGGCAGTGGCTAAAGGCTTGCTAATTCTGACAGCCAGATCTTGAACTGAATCCTAGACTAATGTGTTTGACTTCGGTCTTTAAAAATTCAGCATCTCGTATCAGGTTAGTAGATTCCTGGCAGTTGCTTCGGGTACACATTCGGAATGGTAATGTTACCGATAAGCTCTGATCCAAATTGCTTATCCTGCAGGTGTGTTTAAAGAGAAGAAAAAAAAAAAAAGGCTTTGGCTCATAAATTCATTAACTAGCAGAAAGATCATTATTAAAATCAATATTGGTCTCCCCTTCTTGGCAAATTTATTTATCTTAACAGCTGCTTCAGGTTTACAGTTGTGATCTGCTGTGCCTATTGGCTATATTTTAAGTCCACGTACTGCTGTGGAGCTCTGCAGTGAGGTTCGTATCTCACCTCTGATGGAAAATATAGGACCAATTTTAATGACAATGTACAATCGTACCTGCATGTCCCAAAGCCTGGGGAAACCTGTCTGTTAAAAATTAATGGAGTAGGAAGTCCTAGCATAAAGTAAAGCCTTGAGTGAAATTCCATGGCTTCATGGACTGTTAATTCTTTATTAGGTTTTCCTAAGACTGAGATAAAAGGCATTTTATCTTTTTTAAGGTTTGCATTAACATGTCATTGAGTTTTATAGATACATTGATCTTCATTTGGCTAATCTGGAAAGGATAATAGAAATGTGTGTTATATGCTAGAGCAAAGACAACTCCATAACGCTTCACACTTTTTTTTGTTATTTATTTAGTTTTCTTCAGATACAGAACTGCGGTCAGTGTCCAAAGTACTGAAAGTCAGCTAGTGGTATATTTTTATTGGCTATCCTGTCTGGATTTCTCTCTTTCCTTTTTGCTTGACTTTTTAAAAATGCCTTTACTTTCTGGCTAATTTGGCAGCAAGGTTGACGTCTTCCCTGAAAACTAGTGTAGAGGTTTTGCAATATCTTTTAAAACACCATCACTGTGATGGATTCTTGGCTTTCTTAGTAACCTGACTTTTTAAAAATGTGTGTTCCAGTATGAGGTGGAGCAGTGAAGTGTGTCTTTGGATTCAGAGAAAAGATCTGAATCTGACTGATGTCAATAGGACTTTTGCTGCTGCCATGAACAAAGGTTAAGCACTGGGATCTGCGCGTTTCCAGAAAGCTGTATGTGCTATAGGATGCGAGTGGGACAACGGAGGCTGTGCTCGGGGCTGCGTTTCCTAGCTTGTCGTTCCAGCGATGAGATCTCGGTCAGAGGGAACCCCATCGTCGACTTGAACAAGTCAAGGATTTCTCTCTTCTTTTGGTTAACAGCTCTCCATGTGTGTGTTAATGGCTGGTGCATGCATTAGTGAAGCACAGCTTCGGAGGCTATTTTTTTTGTTATTTAGTTTTTCTTCAGCTACAGAACTGTGGCCTGGAGTTCTGAAAATCAGCTCGCTGTGTAGTTTTAGTGACTATCCTGTCTGGTTTTCTCTTTCCTTTTTCCTGGCGGGAGCCTTTTAATTGTGCCCATCTCTGAGGGGAACGAATGATTGTCACCAGAGTCAGTTTGTGCATTATTGAAGAAGCCTCTATGGAAATAACTTTGATAGGAGCTGTATTTATTAATGAAGAATGGAGAGTAGTCTGTATATTAGTGCTGTGTATGAAAGCGTGTGCAAGGGGAACAAAATGACAAGTGATTTTTTTTTTTTTTTTGGCTTCTCTATCGAATCTGTGCGTCCTTTCTCTAATTCTGTATCTGCATAAAGTAGTGCTAGGGGAGAAGACGGGTGGCAGCGGATGTCTGCAGCTAGGGCGATCCTAGTCCCTGGGTTAGAGGCTTGTCCTCCGTCCTGTTGTCAGCTTGACAGATGGGAGACGAGTCAAGTACTTGAGTTAAGTCCCCTGTGCAGCACTAACTGGTGATGACTTTTCCCGCTTGTTAGTGTCTATAGGTGGAAAATCTTGCCTCCTTCCAACCTGCGTTGACTCTAGGGACTACAGTCAGACCAGAACAGCACAGGTTAGTTGATGTGGGAGACGTTCCCCTTCATATCCGGGGTTTATTTGATCCTTTCCTTGCCAGCCAATCTTGCTAAGCCGAAGCGTCAGAGCACCTTAGATGTCTCTCACTTCTCATCTTCTGCTCCCACTCTTGTAGCCTCTAGCAAATACTTATTTTAGCACCGACTGGCTGTGATCCCTTTGAACTCTCTGGTATCAGATTAAATGTTAATTTATTACACATCACTATAGGTTTATCTGTTATCTCTAGGATAATGGAAACCAAATGTTAGAATTGCGAGTCTGAGACTTTGTGCTTACATGTGTTTTCCTCCACTCGTAAAACTCGAGAAGTGAAAGGTATAAGGCTGAGAAAGAGGTAAATTAATCTATCTGATGACAGCTAGCCAGGAGCGCAAGCCCTGGAAGCATATAGCCAGAGGTCCATAATCTTTTTGCAGACTTTGGGAAAAGTACAGAAAAAGTTGACTTTTTTTTTTTTAAAAGACAAATAACTATGAAGAAATTGTTATCTACTTTGATGTTCCAAAGGCTAAACTCCACAGATAAATTATGCAGTGTGAATTATGTTCTCGGTTCTAGTTATAAACGCCAGACAAAGCAGAATGCTGAAGTGACCTGTATGCTGAGTTTCTACAGGATTTTATTCTCTGGGCTATGGGTAGGTGAACAGTATTGGATGTAATAAGATGTGACTTGAACTTGAATTGACTCAAACTTGAACTGCACTTGTGGCATTTCCATACAAAGATTTGTACAAGGAGAAGGTGAACGCTGCTTTTTGCTGCTCCCTTGCAGGGCCTGCTAAGGCAGCTTCTGCCAGGCAAATGCTGACATGTGCCTGGGGTGGAGCAGTGTCACCAGCACCCACAGACATGGTGCCATGCATGCACACGGCTGGGGTCTTTACACCTGCAAAACCTAGCTTGCAGGGGAGCTGGAGCGGTGGCGGGTGTGATTCTGTACAGCTGCAGGGGGGAACGATGCTCCCGCCTTGGGTACGAGTAGGACAAAGCTCTAAATTCATTGAACTTTCAGCTGAGATTGAGGTTGATGAGGTTACGTCAGATTTACAATGGCGTCATTCAAAACAGAACCCGGGTCCGCAGACATGTGTTAATGTGAGAATTGGCGCAGAGGAGCTGGGGGCTAGCTCTTCATGTTTCTAACCTCTATACTAAATTATTACTGGTCCAAATTCAATTCGTATTTCTTAAATGGCTGCGTTTCATTTAGACAGCTGACAATGGCTACTACAGGCTAACCCTGTATGTTAACGCTCTTGGTGTGGAAAGGTTGTTCTCAGACTTCCTAGGTCTGTCAATCCCCAGTATTTTTCCTGGACTGCTACATATTGGTATCTGTGAATTGTTTCAAATCAAAGGTAACGGCAAATTTGGAAGCACCACTGTAAATTACTGTGCAACTGTCTACTTCACACTCCTGGAAGACTTTGTCCAGGTTCATGAACGCTTTCTCTTCTAGTCGAGACACTGACGTATGTCTGTCGTTTTAAACTAATGTCATGTTGATGATCTGTAGTTTCCTAACAGGTCCCTTGGGTCAGGCTAAGAAAGCTATGCACCTGTGACCCTCTGCTCAATTGTATGTAATTGCCTTGTCACTGAGAGAAGAATTAGATCCAGCTTTTTGCCTTTGTGGGCAATCTCAAATCTGATCTAACTTACTTCTCTCAACTCTTGAAGAGTTTGGAGATGCCGTCAGCTAATGCTCATTATCTTTTATTACCTTAATATATTAAGGCAGGTGAACCACACAGCAGGTGTCACCTCATCCATGGAGGCCAAACTTTGTTTTTTGCTTGAGAGTTCTTATTCTCTGCCTATATATAAGTAATTGTCTGTCAGCAAGATAACCATATTTGGTACATCACAATGTGAAAGCCATAATAAAGTTTCACTTTCTTTACACACCAATATTTTGACAAGATCTCCTAGAGCTGCCTTCTCCAGAGCAATTGGGAATTTTCCTTGAGCTTAGGAAATCGAACTCTAAATTGCTAATCGGCAACAGGCAGAGACGCACACACCCGAGAAGTCCTGCATGAAGCTGCAGGCTTGTCCTGCTCTCCCCAAGAGGAGCCGTTCTCCACGTGTGAATGACAGGCTGCAGCCTTTGATCACTGCAGTAAGAGAAAAGTGGTGCCGAGGGATGGTTATTTTGTCCTTTCTGACAGTATCTGCCATGAATTTGTAAAATATGTCAAATGTGCATTGAAAATGAAAAGTAATGCATTCAAGTGTGGAAAAATTATGCTCTGTTCTGATACCAGGATGTGCTTGAACAGGACTGTTTCAATGAGCAAGGGAAGAGGAGAGGAGGTCAGAAACTACCCTAGGAATGCAAAGATCTTTTACTCCACAAATTAATGGAATTGCTTGAGGCTGTTCTCATTTCAAAAATAAAATGCTGAATTAAGTAAAGGCATCTGAGAGGGTATGGAAACTTTTGTTCTAGGTATTTTGAGATTGGGGTGGGGAGGAAGGAGAGTTGCCATTAGAAAGGATTCATTTTTTTGTGTGCTGTTCCTTGAGAGGCAGATATAAATTGATAACTTAATGATATTTGAACTGCAGAACCAGGAGTGTGTCGTTGCTCCTAGGAGAGCCTGAGAGCACATATTGCTTTGGGAGTCTAGTTAGTGTAATACTGGTTGCCTCTGAGAGCAATGCAAAGTGCAGGTTAAAGACTGGGTTCAGAGAAATAGATATCCCTGAACTAATAGTGGGTGAATCTGTAAAGCTGCGGAGCTCTCGTGCGGTTTCGTTTTCTAACACAGCTAAAAGGCTGGATGGCCTTGTGTGCCTCTGTCCTGAAACTGTGCAGGCTTGCGCTTGAATTTCTCCCTGGGAAAACTCCCTGACCTCAGTGAGGCTGCCTGCACCCTTGAAGTTGTGTATGTGCATGCGTCTGTACAGGGGCCCAAACCTTGCAGGAGGCAGCAGCCCGCGCCTCCGGCGCTCCATGGAGAGAGCTAAGGGAAAGCTGACTTCACGCAAGCCTTACCGCTGCAAAGATTTAACCAGGAGTTTCACTACCTATGTTGCGAGCAGTCTCAAAATTCAGCGTGTGTAGTCAGGGTGGCTGTCCAGGTGAGAAGTCTAACAGTAACGGGGAGCTAATCGGAGTTATGCTAGTGCTCGCAGAGCCGCGGGGCTGGCGCCTGCGTCGCAGGTTCTGCTTCCTGGGCCTCTGCATCCTGTTGTGCTTTATCGCAGCTCTCCAGTGGGGCTGTGTGTGGCATATACTCTTTCTGGGATTAAAGTCACAGTGGGATATGGATGAGTGCTGGTAAGACAGAGGATTTTCTGTGCATTCAAGATACATCTGTATTCTTAATAACTTTACAGAGGTTTTATTGTAAGCTGCTTTTATAGTTTCCCTGGGCCTTTTGGGCGCATCAGTTTGGAGCTTGTTTCCTCCAAGAGCTTCTAAACAGCAGGATGGAGAATCCGGTGAAAGCCCGTTGCTCTGGAGAAAGGCTCTGGACCATCTTTACCTTTTTCCTGCCAATGCCTTTGGAGAATCAGCTGCCAGCATTTTAATATCCTCTAATTTCTGTCTCATGCAAAGAATTTTTCAGTATCATCAAAGGCAAAAGCTTCTGTGGGGAGACCCAGAAATGCTATAAAATGACATATCTGTGTAATATGTAGGCGAGGGAATGTAGAAAGTATATGAACTTCATATTACTGCACTGTGTTTTGTTACTGCACTTTAAGCATAATACTTTGGTCTGTTGACCACTGTCAGAAGTTGGGGTTTGCAAAAAAAACTAAGCTGAAATCTGGGTCCTCTGAAGCAGAAGGAGAACTACCAGGGTAGAGTCAACGCAAACTGCGGTGGAAGTCTGAAACCAAGCCGTTGCTCAGAGGGAAAAATTGAAAACGCTGAGGGCCAATTTAAGGAAGAATCCTTAAGAAATAGTGTTTTTTGCTGGTCTGAACAGAAGGGTGAGTAATGCGGTCAGCAGTGTATTTCTCCCTTCGGATTATTTTAATGGTGAGCTTAATCTGGGAGTAGTATGTCCCACTGGGCGCTCTACACTAGAGGTTTGGGAGCAAAATGGGCTTCCTGGCACTTTGGAAGGTGGAGCTGAGAGGGACCTTCTGGCTCCTGGGAGGCAGCTGTGTGCCACAGCATCCCACCGCGGCGTTTGCACCGGTGCCTGTTATTCCCTGCCCCTTTCCTATGGGGCCGCTGGAGAGCGTGAGAGTGTTCTCGCTGGTTCCTTGCTGCTGTACTCGTGAGTAACTTTGAGAGATGGGGGTGCACTTGCTATTCAACCTGAGCTGCTTAGATCAATATCTGTAGCGGGAGAGTGATTTTAATAAAAGGACTCTCTCTCAGCTTTCCTATCTTGGTGACAGATAGACCCCAGCTAACATAAATCCTAGCCTTTCTCCTGTCAGTCTCTTGGCTTTGTGTGACATCAATGTTTTGACACTGAATACAAATATTTCACAGCTGGCTAATAGTTTAGAGCATATATTTAAGAGATTTACTTTTGCAGTCACCTGGTGCCTTTAGTGAACGTGTTCCCCTTGTACGGCTCCTTTCTGTTGTTTGGAGAATATATACATGCATTCCTGTACACATATTCATTTTCTGTTGTTTATGAAATATCACCAAGGGAAAATGAGTTTTGCTTCAGATAACGGTCTTGCAGAGCCCTCTGCTAACCTCCTCTTTAGCAATGAGTCCCACCAGTAGCTGTGACAAACCTTATTTATTAGGTATCGAGAGGGAAGAGCAGAACTGTGCAATACTGGCAGCTGGGAACACCAACATCCTCCTGGAGCCCGGCAGGACCCCGAGACCAAAGCCGTGGGGTGCAGGTCGCAGCAGGGAGCTGGGTGAGAGGTTTGCCTGGCCTTGGCAAGGCCTGTGGGACTGTTACCCCCTCTCGGTTTAACCCAGGGATGGTTGCAACTTGCTCAGCAGTGAAGACATGCAGCTGGATATGCCCCTAGAGCACACTAACCCTTCCCAGATAGGTGGTATCCCATTTTAAGGACTGATATTGGTTTCTCGGCCACTAGCTGAGAGTTGCTCAGGGGAGCCTAGGATGGAAGGAGGAGGTGTTAGCAGGAAATGTGGATTTACTCAAACTTGGGATAGCACCTGGAGCCCCTCAAGAACTGCCAGATTGTATTCTCTATCCTCCTGTTCCCTAAATACGCTAAGGCCGCTTGCCTGCGCCTTCCCTGGTTTCCTGGCCCTCTGAACGCCACGGCTGGGGTGTCCATGCCTACGGAGGGGCGGGGTGTGCAAAATGTGCGCGTGCTCGTGCAGACGTAGCAGTTGTTTCTCCCCTCCAGGGAACCAGAATAGAAACCCTGGTGAGTCAAGTGCATTTACGCTGCTGTTCAGCTTCCAATAGTGGCTATGTAATTCAGTTCATTCAGCGGGTGAATTTGTGACCTTTAGCCACTATGCTAACACCTCTAATCGTAACTGGCAGGACGATTTCCTGGTAGCTAGTATACGAGATGCAGAAAACACTCGCCAGGAGCAGTCTTTGGCTTTTAACCACCGTGTCAACACCTCTAACCGAAACTGAAATGGCAAGCGGGCCAACGATCAAGCCAGCAAAGCAACTCGAGCAATAACAATAGTCTGATTAAATGACAAAACTCTTGGGGAATTTCTTCCCTTCAGCCCCCTCCCCGCACTGCGATTCAGGCAATTAAAGCAGCTTTGTGAGTTATCTGCATTGCATTGAAGCGACGTCAGCTGTGCTGAGTATGACATTGAAGAAAACTCCATTCCAGCAGTTCAGGGAATTAGGGTATGGGCTAGAAAACCTTAGTTCTGAAAATAGCTTTATTGCCTTTGCCAGTGGAGGAAGGAACTGAAGACAGCTGATGAAAACTCCAAGGGGAGGCAATGTGAATTTCTCATTTCATTTCTGCGCGGATTTTAGGAGAAGGCGTGTTCAGCATCTCCAGAAAAATGCTCACTTCATGCTCATACCTTTTCTGTATAGGTTCACCTTCAGTATTTATTCTATGCCCTTCACCCATTGGAATGATTCTATTTTCCATAATGGAAAGCAAATAGTTTAGACCTAATAGATTAGGGAAAGAACTCAATGGACCTGGAAAGCCACGAATACCTGGCTTTGGACCACTGTTATCCTGAGCTTTGCACGATCTGTGGATGGGACCGCAGAGTACTTCGGCAGAACATATAAATAGTGTTACTGGAATATATTTTATGTTTGCTGACCTAACTTCTAGCTTTTTCTATCAGACACATTTGAATGAATGTTTATAACAAGGAAGACTTTGGCTAGAAGCATGTGGGTGAGAGCGAGATAGAGATTAATAAATAGAATACGTGATGGCATAAAGATTTTACGGGGTTAGGGGATGGGCACATTACTCACAGATGGTGAAGCCATCCCCAATATGTTTCAAGAAAACCTATTTTAGGGATGTTTTAGAGAGTTTTTAAAAATTTTTTATTGGGACTATTTTTTCTATCACTCTTGCCCATAAAAGCAGGTGCCTTAGTTACCATGTTTCCAACTGTACAGGGTTCAGTGGGAGCAATAAAAACCTCTGAAGCTTACCTAAAATGGCCTTCCTACAATTACAAACGTCACAGGTTTAATGTCCTGTATCTCAGGTCCTTCCAGGCCTTGACATGAGGGTAGCATTTGGAGGAAAGGGGGTCTCTCTTCATGGTGGAATGAAATTTCCATTTTGTAACCTATAGAGATACCAGCTCTCTTAGGATCTTAGATCTTAGAAGCTGTGAGAAATTTAACTATAGCAACTGTTGTTAATGGTTCAGGACTGAATTTGTACCTCTCAGGTTTGGACAGGATAATTTGGGGAAATTCCATATTTGGGTGGGAATGTGGTTGAGACTGGTCGATTTCAAAAAGAAAGGGTGGTGCTGGGTCTTGCAGTGCTCAGGAGAAGGGTGTCCCTGTCTAGAAAAGTAAAACCCTCATGGGGTGAATTTAAGTTGTTACAGTAGTCTAATGCATTCCATGTATGCTCCTATTTCAGCATAAAAATATTTTCTGATTTTAGACTGCATCACACTTAAATTTAAGAAACCCATCTTCTGAAATAAATATATCCGCTTTGTGAACTATACTGCTGTAATACTAATGGTGCAGCTGTAGCTTTATAGCTGATAAAATTTCCTTATGCAGGCAAATCAGGTGTCTGCATGGGCTAGCATGTGGAATCGGAGAAAGAAGTACAATAACTTTATTGCTGAGCTTTGCACAGTCTCCCCTAGGATTAATGGATGGCCTATTTTGATAAACAAATCTGAACTCCTCCCTCTCAGTAATAAAGTTGTTAAGAGTCATCTTCCCAGAGTGTGTCAGATAACAAGGCAGTGACTTAATGAGGCGGTTCCTCAACCTCTTATAAGTAGAGTCCCATTTCTTTGAAAAATAAGTAAATCTCTGATCTTACATGTATAGTGCTGCTATAAGGCTTTTCATTTCCAACTAAATTGAGAAAAAAGTCTAATCTTTGCATATTTGTTTGATATGTTTATTTTCTCCCATTTTGTGTGTTTATATGTGCTTGTGTAATGTAGCATCTTTGTGTGTTGCAGTTGCATTGTGGATCACCTCTGGGGTTGTGTAGGCGAGGGACTGCAGATTGGGTAGCAGTGGCCATACCGGTGGGTCAGGCCACATATCCACCTGGCGCAGTATCCTATTGCTGATAGCACCTGAAAGCAGATGCTCAATAGCAAAGGGAGTGAGATGAGGCTGGTGTAGAGGGGTGCTCCCCCTAAACATGCTCTCAGCGATGGGTGACACAGGTCCTGTCTGTGCAACGCTGATTTAGAGGGTGTAGTGAGCAGTGTTCTCTGTGGAGACTAATACTTGTGCTTTCCTTGCCAGATTAACGGCAGTTCTGTGCCTTTTTGTTTTTCTCTGGTTCTGCAAACTTTTGCTGATAGAGAACCCTGAATTAATCTTCAGGCCTTCTGGGTATTGGATTACACTCTGCCTCACTCCTTTCTGTGCCAGCAGTGCTGGAACTGGCATAGGATGCTAATCCTGCCGTACCTATTCATTCAGTCATTGAAGCAAATGTATGAAAACAAATTGCTAGTCCAAGCTAAATTTAGATTTATTCAGTTGGAGTTAATTATAATCTTTATTTAGTCCCAAGTGATGCCTTCTTATCATACACTTATTATAGCTGAGAAAATTAATTTTTATTCTACCATAAAGGTGAATGTAATAATCTGGGTTCAGGGAGGGGATTACTTTAATAAGATTTATAGACAGCCTTTCAGACAGTACAGTTTTATTACTATCTGTAGGTGGCCTTGCTATATGCATGTCTTCCAGTATGGGTAACTGTGCAAAATGCATGCAAGCTAAAAATATAGTAAGCACCAGCTCATAAACTTTGACGTCCAACTTAATTTTTTGGCTAAGGTAAGCAGGAAAAGCACCTGACTTGCTTTGGAACACGGTAACGCAATTTATTATTGAACTTGTGGCTTGATCGGGGTTTCATTCATATGCATGGTTTAATTTTGCACTGAAAAATACATTTCGGTAGACAAAAGATTTTTGAGAATGGAGATGTTGCTTTCATGCTTTTTGGAAGCAGAGGAGTGACTGTCAAACATAGACATACAGTGTGGGAGGATAAGCTTCAGCAAAGAATGAGCCATCTTGATCTGAAGGGCCAGCAGTCCTTTGCCTTTAGACATCTGAACTGCTGACGTCCAGGTCTAAGCCAGCCACCTTTAGCTCTCTGGAGTCAATGGAGAGATATGGACTCCTCCCAAGGGTGATTTATCACCTACTAAGATAGAAGTGTCTAGGAGAGGATAAATGAACTCTGAAGGGACCCTTTTCTGTGATTTACTGAGAGGGGAGCCTGGAGTTTGTATTGGGTGTAGATACCATCTCAAGTGAGATGGAATGACTCCTGCAGAGGGTGGCCAGAATGCCGAGCTGCAGGGAAACCCAGTAACAAAAGGTTGACTGAGGCTTTTAAAGATAAGTTTGTGAGACATTGTCCAAAACCTACAAAAGTTAATTAACTTCTCTTCCACTTTGAATTTTTGGATTAAATAGTATGTGTGGTTTTTTTTTTTCTTTAATTGCATCCTTTCTCTTGCCTTAGTCTTTCAAAACAAGCTGCCTGGCTAGCAACGTTTTGCAAAGTGAATATCTCTGCAAATGTATAACTGAGATTGAAAATAAGGACTGTAAACTGGTTCTGAGTATTGTTCCATCCTTTGATCAAGCTAGGATTAAAAAAAAGAGGGAATGAAGAAAGCTTAAAGGGGGTCCCATCATCTTTCCTTATGCTACGCTTTTTTATGTATTGACAGCTACTGCTGGACTGACTTTAATTTACTGTTTTTAAGAAAAGTTCTCAGTACTTTTTTTTTTTTTTTTAGCTGTTTCTTACAGTATCATTTATATCTTCAAACTCTTCCATTACAACTGGGTTACAACCCAAGTTTATTCTACTCATGGTGCCCAAATGAAGTCTGAACTCATGGTAAATTCTTGCAGTGTAATCATCTACGTTTTCTTGCAGCAAGGTTTAAGAGTTGGAGTAATTCACACTTCACAGTATGACCAGCTGAACCTGGACTAAGGGTTGCAGGCAGGCATAGCCCTACATAGTCTTTCTCTGGGGCAAATCATCTTGCATATCCTCTCACGGCTGTGATCTGTGACAATAATTAGGTCTTAACCCTCGCATACATAAATGTGACCTACAGAGCAATTCCCGAATTAATTAGTCTGCTCTAATTTAGCAGTTCTAGAATAGCTTTCCTTGTGAAGAGACCCTATTCTGGGATACAGTGTGTTTTTATTCTAGGATAATGCCTGCATTTCCAGAGCAAAATAATTGTTATGAATAGAGCCATTTTTATATTGGAATAATGTACGTGTATAGTTTGGTCTTTATGGTCTGTAGTGTGGGTTGGTGGGAAGGGCTGGCGATTTTTCTCCTATACAGACAAGCCATTGATTGCTTCTGTGTGAGTCATGGATAACATCATAGTACTTACTGGCACCACATTACTTGAAATTATTCTTCTTTTACAAAGAGGAGTGTCTGTATGATCTCATGCTGCAATTCTGATGATGCTGCAGGAAAGATGAATTTTCATATATTCAGTTTTCACAGGTGCAGGATTAGATTTTTGTTTATTTTCAGGAAAAAAATATTGAAAAAGTTGCATGTTTTAAACACTTCCTGTTTTTCACACCTCCCACTTTCTGAATTATTAAGAGAGTGGAGGAAATTTGGTTCCTGTTAAGTAGTTAGCTAAGCTGGAGGTAAGATTTACATTTGAAATTTGGATTTATGCTGTAACAGGAGTATTTTCCTCTCTAGTTATGAAGAGATAAATTTTAAAGTCTTCCCCCCATTACAGCTTAATAGAGATGCATTAGTTTATAATGCTGACCTTCCGTGGCCACCACTACCTTGTAGGAGGATATTTGTTTTTCTTGTTAGTTAGAATTTATGAAATCTGAGAAATGTAGCGTGGGTGAAATTTTGTGTTGGGTGAGTGGCAGATTTTTATTGCATAGTGTGATCTACAGCCGGGGGCTTGCACATGCCCTAGTCTTGTGCTGCTTTTTATAGCATCAGTCCAGGGTCAACTGGCATATCTGGATTTAAAATAAAAACAGTAGATATTTTTACAGTTAAACAAGAATTTACCAAGACAACAGAAAGTAAGTTCCACTCAAGGGATGAGCTGGTCGGGAAGGAAAATTCCCCCCGCTGCCCATGATTGCGGGGCTGGTTATGTGCCTGCGACTTCCTCTCTCTCTGCTTCCTCAGAAACATCAGGAATGAGTTTTCTTTCTGTGTGCGGTCTCTGCGTTTGCAGGGTGGTACCTGGCGGGGAGGTTCTTGCTGTACTGTGGAGAAGGGGGGCTTTGGCACAAAATGAGAGGGATGAGATTTTCTGGAAGCTGACCCGTCGCTCTAGGGGTTTTAGGCTTTTGGCTAGTCCCAACGGAAGTGTTTTAAAAGGGGCAAATCAGCACTGAAAACCTGTTCTTAACTCTCAAGCTGAATATCCCAAGCCATGGCCAAACGTATTACTACTTCCGTATATCCCTCCTCAATGCCCTAATCCCAAAGCAGCCTGAGAAGCAGGCTGCGGTCAGCCTTTGAAGTAGCACCAGGCTCTGGGGGCGCGCGTGTGGTCTCCGTTCGCTTTTCATCAACTCTCGCTCCCCTTTGTTTCGTAATTAGGACTAACTGATGTTCTGATCTGATGTTCTGCCCTCTTTTGATCTTGCTGAAGTGGTTATTAAAGGAGCAGGTGATTTATCAGTTACTTTGTTGCACATCAAAAAGCTGGAAATGTGTCCCGTTTCTGACTGATACTGTAAGGAGATTGATGCTGTGGTGCTGACTTGCGGAATTAAAAAGGTGGGGTGTTGGCCTGCCATTGTATGAAGTATTTCTTTTTAGATGTTCCTACAGCATCATAAAATGCTACTAAATTCAGATATCATATTTTGTTGCAGACTGGTTCTAGGACAAAGCCTAGCCCTGTCTACTGGTGTTTACGGCTTCCCATATAAGCTTTCAGACAAAATTTGTGTCTCATTTTGTTTGAGTTATGGCAGGCTGATATCCTAGGCCTCATACCAGTTCTCAGAAAAGGCATTGAACATTGCCACTGTAATGAAACCGAGGAAAGGGAAAGACGTACCTTTTAAAGTTCCTGTAAATCAGTGCTTGAGGGAAATAAAATATCTGCGTAAAGGATGAGGAGAGAAAAAAAAAATGCTATAATGTAAATACAAATGTATTTAAGCTTTGCCTTGTTTCCAGTTTCTCTTTAGTCTCTGGAAGTGTATCAGCGTTTAAATCTCTTCCTCAATGTGGTGCGTCTTGGGAGAAGGCAAACTTTTGCTCTTCTAGAAATCGGAGGGTACTCTTGCTGCTCTGTCCTTTGCTTATCTGTATGGAAGCACAGTTGTTATGATAAATGAGACTTCTCAAAAGTATTGCGTTCAAATGCAGCTAGATTTGTCTACAATTAATCCAGGAAGGCGCTTGTCTGCATTTGACTTTTCAGCAAAGAAACAGCTCCCTCCCCTCCCTGCCTCAGCTTTCACAGGAACAAAGCTCAATTTCAGCTGCTGAATTCTGCAATTGCAAACTCTGCTGTGGCAAGCCGTGCCGTGTCAAGGTGCTCTATAAATAGCAGAGCAGTAATGGAGCTGCTAAAACATTCCTTGGTGACTTTGGTGCTTGAATTGGCATTGATCTTCTCCCTTCTTTTCCTGCTATAAGCAAGGCTAGGTTTGTCCTGCAGCATGATTTCCAGAGTGCTTTCTCATTCAGTGGTGGACGTCCCAATGCTTTTATCCCGCCTGACAGCGGTCACTGCTAGAGCAGCACAAAAGGCTCTAGAGTGTCCTAAAACATCGCCTGGCCCCTGCTAAATGGTGGTGACCAGGCTCTGCTGTTTCCCTTGAGTCCTTGGTTGTGGGTGGCTGTGGAGGCTCCTCGTCCTGTACAGCCACTCCATGCCGTGGTGCTAACGGGCAGTGTCAGTCCATCTCTCTTAGCCAGCACATACTGCTTTCCAAAAAGCCTATCTCACCTTTGTCTCTTGCCTCTTATACTTCTTGTGCGTTGGTTAATCTCCAGCCTTGAGAGATTATCTCTTCCTTCTTCCAAAGCTGTTTGTTACCGTTCTCACCCTATAACTTCCCATGGAGAAATGGTCTCTCTCCAGTTTCTGCATGCTACGAGGAATACTGCAGCTACTCATGGCTCACTCCTGAATGAAAATAAATGTGCAAAGGAAGAGAGAGAGTTGATTTTTCTCCACTAGAAATTGGTTGTTCCCCGAGCAAGCTATGATACTATACCGAGATGGCCCAGCTGTGCTCCCGCGCAATGTGGAGGGAGGATAAAGTTTCTCTTGGTCCACGTTTCCTTATTTCAGCGAGGCCCCAGGCCCTTGGCTGTGTGTGCAGCTGGGGGAAGGTGTTGGTTGCACTGGTGCATTATGAGAGAGAGGCTGAAACACTTGTAGGTGTAACTCCCTCCATGGCAAAAGAGTGAGAGGAAACCCGAGTGCTGTGATTGTGTGCTGCAGTGTGGTTCCCTGCTTTGCTGAAGGGCTCTGCAATTACTTGCTGGCTCTTAGAGCCAAGAGGAAATCCAGAACTGATCCGCAAGTAGGCTATGGAGAAGTGGGAGATGAGATTGCTAATACTGTTTTCTGCTGAGAAGTTTTGTTTTGCTTTTGTATGTTTTTGCATGTTCATACGTTCTGCAAAGAGTGTTCCAATGGCTGCATAGAAACCTTGACACAAATATCGAGCAAAAGTAAAGACAGAAATATACTGAAAGGAGAAGTATTTAAACGAGTATAGAAAGTATCAAGCCATCAAAAATAAAGGAGCAGAATTTCAAATGAGAACAAGAGTGGAGCAAAGTCAAATGGGTAAGATTTGCTTTAGAATCTGTCTTCAAGAAATACAGACTTTTAAAACACAACCTGGAAAAACCGCTTAAATATTAGAGCTTTCATTTGTGCAAAATTGTGGCTGTAAGTATCCAAGTCATCTAGCTTGTAGCAGGTGTAATTGTTGCTGTGGTTGTCGCACTGTGCATCTGCTCTACCCAGCGCTGACAAACAGCGAAATTGCTGCTAAGCTTCAGCGACGGACAAAGAGAGGTTTGACCTTACTGTCTGTCATTGTTCCTTTGTTATCTTTGCACATTATGGAAACACTTCATTTTAATTCATTTTGTTTCTATTTGTTTCCTCTTTGTCAGTCCCAGGAGCTTGCATTCACTGGCTTTTTGTTATAGTGTATGAATTGTTAGTTTAAAAGGCCCACCGTTTCTTTCTGGAAGAATCACAGCCCTGATAGAATATATCTCACTATTAATTAGAGATAGGCCTAAGCTGCAGACTTCTATTTGATACATCCCTCCCTCTGGAGTCTTTCTTGCCCAGGAAAAATTGCTCTAGCGTTGGCTGGAGGATTGACCATTGTGTTTTAGAGCAATGCCTGTGGTTTCCAAATGTGTTTCATTCTCCACTGGAATTAAACCAAATATCCTTCGGTGTATTTGTGAATCTTCTGCACATAAAAGATTTCTCTCCTTTTCTCAAGTTCACCCTTGCCTGTAAGTCCATTCCACTGAGATCTCTATCAAAACCTGTAATTTTGTGTGAAACGTTTTCATTTCAAGAATATAAAGTTTTTATCAGTTTGCAGCTAACTTGGCAAAACCAAGTCAGGATTGATACAGATTTGCAAATCCCAGCCTATCTTGTGTCGTGTGTTAGTAATGTTAGTCTAAAGAAAAACATTTTGTTGTACTATCTACTCATCTGCAATATGCTGGTTGCTTCTGTGTATTGAAACATGGATGAGAACAAGTTGTAAATTTGATTTGGCTATAGAATAACAAAAGCCAACTAGAAAAAGTTCTGGAATTTAGATTGGGATCTAGCCTTATCAGTCAGTCTCCCCCCTGTTTTATCTAGAAGTTGTTCAACAGCTTTAAAGTAGGTATTAGGTTGGGGAAGGGGGAGAGGGAGCTGTACAGCCAATGTAATAGGATATTTTAAGCATATTAGCTTTGAGCAAAAAGTGTTTATTCCACCGTACCAGTGTCGAATTGTTTCATAATTGCAGCTGACTGTGTTGATCTCTGGCAATACGTTGCTTTTGAGGAAAAAACGAGGGCTGTGCTAAGCAAACGTTAGAGTTGCCTTTCTGTTTCCTTTTGTCTTTGGCCTGCAGTGGTGGAGAGCCGAGGAGGAATCATGGACAGCATGCAGAGATTTTCAAACCTGCCAACATATCTTCCCACGAGCTATCACTTCTACAATGCTGATGTTTTCTTCTTCCTCAAAGAAGCCAACCAGGATATCATGAGGAACTCCAGTTTGCAATCTAGGGTGGATTCATTCTTTATATACAAAGCCAAACTTCCACCTGTCCTAAATGCCACGTATGGACCTTTTTCTGTTGAACAGGCTGTTCCCTTGGACCTCATGCTGACTTCTGCATCTTTTGGTTTCACAGATAAATTCGCTTTTAACTGGAAATTAAAATCGCACATACTTGACAGCTCAATATATTCCAACAAACCTAAAATACAAACCTTATTCTATATCGCGGGGAAGGACTGGGATGACAATAGTTCTGTGGAGACGTTGCCTTGTGTGAAGATGTTTGCTTTCCTGGAGTCTAGAGAAGTTGTGGCCAGCTGTAGGTTGAAAGGTCATCTGGGGTTATGTGTTGCAGAGCTGGAATTGTCTCCTAGCTGGTTCAGCTCCCCTCCGCCACTGGTTTCAGAGCAAATGGCCTCCTTGGAAGGGATTACTGTGGAGCTCTTCTATAAGATTTATGCAGCAGATGGGGAATGTTCTCCTGAGGAAGCAGCATGGGAAAACAATATCCATGCAGGTGAAGATAATGAACACAAGGCATTGCCAGCTATGGAGAGGATTGGTAGCATCATTGTTTATCCAAATGAAGACAAATTAAAACAGTCTGTATTGAGGCTAGATGATAACGTCATGATCCGCCTACCGCTTAGCCCTGTCAAAGAAGGTGACATTGTAACCTTTCATGTTTGCCTTGCTGATGACTCTCTAGCAGATCAGTTTGTATTAAGGTAAGTGAATTTTTAAAATGTTATATACTAAGCAGTCTACAAATAAGGACAAATGAATCTCGGCTATTATTCCTTTGACTGCATTCAGTGTTTTCTGAGAAAACTTCAGCATTTGCTGTCCAGTTGGGGAAAACTATAAATAGTATTGAATAATCTGTGTAAATAATACTTTTTGGAACATGGACATTAATTTTAAAGTGTGAGCCATGAATATTTGTATGATTTTTTTTTTTTTCTATTTGCTTCTAGCAATAATTGTGCCTTTGCAAATTTTGCCTCTAAGTCAGCCAGAGTAACTGCTGTGGTCTGTTTTGCTAGACAGTGGATCTGGTGTTTTCCATTGCTTTGGTGAAGCTTCCTCTGTTTTTATAAACCTTCTTACAGTATTTGAGTATTTCCAAAGCATTTGGGATACTTCTTGCCGTGGTCATATGCAGTGGTGAATAAATCTTGTTGTATGGCACAGAGGGGAACTGCGAGCTAAGAAAATAAGACATGCTCCTGGTTGCACAGGAGATCCGTGACAGAGGCGAGATTTGTATCCAGACTTTGCATGTCCCAGTTTGGTTTTGCAGCAAGACAACCTTCCATGCTCTTTCGATTGCCTGTTGTGTGGCCCATTTCTGTTTCAAGTTTTGAAATTTTCGGGTGACCTTTATTTGTGAATCTCTCTATGATAGGAGAATTTAGGCACTTCCGGCCGCCCTGAGGGTTAGTGTTGTGTATTTGTTATGTCCTTAGCTGTCAGACTCTTGGTTTAAAGCTACGTAGAGACTAGATTCACAGAGAAATATGAGCCTGACTTGGGGAATAAAAGGGCCAAAAGGTGATTGAAAAGCGTCATATTCTGAGAGAATACCAGGCACTTGGGAGGGAAGGAGTTGCAGCATGCTCTGGCAACCTCAAAGCAGATTCCTTCTTTACTCCTAACTTCTTAATTCGAGAACGATGCCGGCAGAACATGACAGAAGTGCACTTTAGGGACAGATGTTGATGAAACAAACAGCAAACCTTATGCAGCACTTTCAAATCACTCAACTTTTGTGAAATAGAGCATCCATATTAATAAACTTACAGATTGCAGCCTGAATCAGGAAGAGCTCTTCACAGTGCAGTGTGCAGACAAAGAACAGGAAATGGCTCACGCATCCCATGTCATTGGGATTAACCAGACTTTAGATGTTTTGGGTCAGGAAGGCCCTTCCTGTAAAAACAAATAATTTTGTAATCGCCTGTGCCTGGTTTTACTGGTTCTTATTTGACAAACTTGTTTTGGCCAGCGTCAAAGACAGAGTAGTGTACTACTGGTGATGGACCAGCATCATGGGATTGGACTTTCCCAATCCTCCTGTTGTGATATTCAGCGCTGAAACGGAAATTATGGAGTTTGCCTGAGGCTGTGCGAGTATTTCACATCAGCTTTTAATTCTGAGTTTTTTGTTCTCTCTGCCTCACGATGGTTAAAGTTCTGTAGATGTTGGCAACAACCTAAAACTAAAATGTTTTTGTTTTACTGGAATTTCTAAAATAATTTTTACCTTGGAACAAACAGCACGAGGGTAGAGTTTCTGAAGTTCTAGCAAAGGAGAAAAAGAAAAAAAAAAAAAAGAGAGAGAGAGGAAAAAAAGAGCTTTTAGAAGCATACTAACTAACCAAAGGTTTTGAGGAACCAGCAACTGAGGGAGCAGAGAGCGTTGAAGCTGGAGAACTCTGCTCAGGGGTCGCAGGAGCTGCGGGAGCTTGGCTCTCGCCAGGACCTTCAGCTTCTCCCGTGTGTGGCGGCGGCTTGCAGGGCTTCCCGCTCGGCTGCAGGGAGCCTTGCTGCTGCGCTCTCCCAGCGTCGTGGGGCGCCCGTGTTCGTGCTCCTGAGCAGCTAGCAAGGCAGTCAGGTTTCCATGGGGATTTCCCTCTTTGAGAAGTGAGAGGAATCGGTTCATCTCCAGGAAACGTTTCAGTTATAATAAATCAGCATGGTTTATGCGCACAGAAATATTCCTTTGGAAAGTTTGCTGTTGACTCTATGTAGCTTAGCCTGTCTCATCTTTTCATTGGCTTTGTTTGTATCTTGTTTTTCGTCAGACAAACTGCAAGTATTTTTATTTAACCTTCAGTTAAATGCTGAAGGTAAGAGGCAGAATGCAGCTCTGCTAACTGTTTGCTCATCCTCCGGGATGGAAGGAGCGCCAGCAGCTGCTGCTATGAGTATTTCAAATGACATACTTTGGGCCCATGGTGAGTTTATTCAGCTGAAGTTTACACAGTAAGCAGGGAATTATGCTGAGGGAAATACAATCACTATAGCATCTACACGTAATTTATGCAGTTTCCTTCACACGCTCTCCCTTTTTTTCAGCTCATTGCTAATGTCCGTGAAAACCCACAAGGTTTTTACATACATAGAATTTCTGTGCATTAGAAAAAAATGCAGAGAAAAATATAGTCGAGTGAATATTTGCCTTGAGAAATATATGTTTGCCTAATATAACTGATTGTTTTTAAACGTTATCTTTTATGTGTGGAGTGTATGCCAGGGTGGCTCATATGAGACAATAAATCAAATCAAGTCATTCTCAATACCGCGTTTGATGCAGACCTCAGAGCTCTGACAGTGTGCAAAAAGAACAGCTATGTTTAGTTTTATGTACCTCTTTACTATTTCATGCTGTGCTGTGTAGTATTTTATTTTATCGTGGATTTTGTTCTAGGAAAACAGACTTAAGTCAATAAGAGAGAATCCCTTGTTCTGGTAAAATTCTAGATTCTTAATCCGACTTGGAAATTGGGAAGCAATTGGAAGTAGTCTCTTGATTGAGCAGTGTTCTGTGTGGAAAGATATTTCCTTTTTAACCCTCATCTTCCCAGGAATCTCACTGTGGGACAGGGCGCTGCTGCAGGTTTTACGTGAAGCTCCATCTATCGCTTCCAGGCCTTGCCATCAGTCCAAACTGGTTTTGCTCTCCTTAAGCTAAGATTGTTTGCTCTTAATAAATGGAATTTAAGATTGAGTTGAAGCTTCAGTTTTGCTGTGCTCCAGGGAGACTTGTTTCTTTTTATGTTGCAATCCAGACAGTGGAGGTTGTAATTGAAAGACTCGTATACGTCAAGGGGCAGAATTTGGAGGCTAAGCATGGCTTTGATGCTTTTGCTGTGCCTGATATTCATATTGCTCGTTTTGTTGACAGATGATCTATACATGAGCGTAATGAAATTCTTATGACACTGGAGATTAATTTCTGGCCTTGCTGGTCTGGTCCATACTGTAAAATTTGCCATCTGTGAACATAAATTTCACCCATTATGCTAGGTGGGTTGCTGCTAAAGATAGTTAGCCATAAAGATGGGTGAAATGGACTGCGTTGCCATGATTACACTTTCTTTTATGGGCTACCTGGCTTAAAAAAAAGAAAGAGGAAGCACAGCTTTGAGAATCCTGCAGCACTAATACACGCATGAGCGTTACAAATGTTGGTCCACTTTCTGTCTTTTGATGCCCAGGAGCATCTCTTACTGATGCTTTCTTTATTGACAAGTGTAGATAAAACAGGTAAGCAAGGAAAAATGGAAATTATGACAAAAAGAGGGGGTAGTACCATCTTTTGTGCTATTTACTGAACAAAAGAAGTCTCCTGATACACATGGAGGAGTAGCAGAAATGAGAGAACAAAACAATCCTTGCTTAACTTAAAGGACAGAAATCTCATCCAATAGTCATTGGGAATGGTTTGCATTTCTTTCTTGTGTGTTATTATTTAACTCCATCTTCAAATTTAAAAGAAAAATGGAGTCATTTTGTACAGCGAGAAAACATTTAATGGGAGAAGCGGACAATCATGCCTTGGTTATGAGGAAGGAAACCATGACTTTCAGTTTATAAATAAGCGGCTGAGTTTTTGTCCCATTTTCCAAATTTCCCTGTTTAAACTGTCAGCAGGGATATAATGGTAACGAAGCCTGAGCACTAATGTCAATTTGTCGAATCACAGACAACAAGTAGGTTTGTCAGCATTCATTACACGTCCCTGATGCGAATATCCCATCATTCTCTTATCCGCTATCAGAACAGACACAGAGATGGGTGATCTTCCAAGAGTGATAGGAAGGGGCTGAAATCAGGTAATGAATCCTATGCTAGACAAGTGAGAGAGGCTTCGGCTGGGATGCGGCCCTCTCCGTCTGGAGAGGGATGGCAGGACTGTGCAGAGAAACCTAGCTGCCATTCAGTGCCTAGGCAACCCAACGGAAAAGGGTTGTACGCGTCTCTGCCGTGCTCCACGTATTGCAGGCCGAAGGTTACTTTTTGATTTTTGGATGAACCAGTACAAGGTGTAGTACACATGGATTGGCTCTCACTGATTATTCTCACTAGGAAAAATGATATTAAGGATTTATATTAATAAACATATACCCATATGGAGGAGGTTGTCTCCTGCTAAGGAATAAAAATTGCACAGGCCATTAAAACTGACTTGCAAGGCTTCTGCCTTGTAAGTTAATAATGAAAGATCTGTAGAAGTCTGAGCAGTCGTCTAGAAGGCCAGAAAAAGATCATTAAGAGGATGTTTCCTGCCAATAGCTGCCAAGAGCAGACAAGGGAAAGAAAACGGAAGGTTTTAGATCTGGAAACGCAGAGGAGATGAGAGAATACCCCGCCAGGCTGCACTCCGCTCAGCTCTGAGCGGCCTTCCTCACTTGCAACCAAACCATTATGAATCGGAAAGCGGGGCAGAATTATTACTGGCTAGAGAAATGAAATAATGAATTGAAGCATTACTTTACAGTGAAAATCCAGCATAAGTGAAAGTGCTGGGAAGGGAAAAATATACTTCTCAAATTAATCAGAAGTGCTAATTCAGATTTAGAAATAACTGTAAATTAAATCATTACTGGAGCCTTGGGAATATTTGTTTTTTTTACCTGGAGATATTAATAAACCCCGAATGAATGTTGAAATTGGTTGTTTCTCTATCTTTCCTCTGCATCAAACTAAATATAAAATATGAAATGATACTGAGTATTGATTAAAAAATACCAAGCATTGCAAAGTCTGAAAATGCTAGAGATGTCGGTGTTACCTTAACTCAGTCCCCGTGTATGTATGCATTAGAACATACTCCTCAAAGAGTTATTGGCACTACTTTTTTCTGGATCTCCTGCCTCATTCAATGCATAGATTATCTTGCTCCCACTGTTTTCTTCTCTCTTCTTCGTTCAATGGGAGAGGGACTAACATCTGTTCAGGACCCTCCTGCAAAGAATGGTGTCGGGGAGCTGTCACCAGAGGTGGTTTTTAGCTTGGCTAAACCATTTCTATAAATTCCCTTCCACAAATAGTTCAACCTTTCTTTTTTTATTTTTATTTTTTCTTATTTCTATTTGAAAAGGGCACTTTTGGGCCAGAAAAAAAGCCCTTCAGGTGACTGGAGCTTGACAGGGCTGTCAGAATCCCCATCGGTGGTGCCTACGTGACCTGAAGTGGTGCGGGGTGACAGATTTCGGGAGGATGTCGTATGAAGTAGTTAGACCTGAATTTGTGTCTGCTGAAGTAAAAAGGAGTTTTCCAGGGCCCCGCGCCTACGGCGTGTTGCGGTGCTGCGCGCGGTCCTCGGCTGTGCCCGGTCTCCTGGCCCCGCGAAGAGGCGCAGGCAGCGGGCTCAGGTGTACGGGCTGCAGGGCTGTCGCACCGCGTCGCAAGGCTTCTGGTATTGCTACGTCGGGCGTTAGAGCCTCTCTTTTATGAGAAATCTCTTAGCGTTTTGCTGAGGCAGTTTTTCTCTTTGTTGCTTTAAAATAACCTTTGCTGCCCTGAGCATGCTGGAGAGGAAGAAGGAGCGACCCCCCCCCCCCGAAACCATGCAATCTGAAAAAATCACTAAAAATGACAAAATAAAATAGCGCCTTCCTAAAGCTAGAACAGTCCTAAAAGCTTAAAAACCGATGGATGTCCGACAGAGAATAAATGATCCAGTAAATCCTGTAAGACCGGAAGGACCCCCCAAGACTTCAGTCAATAAAGCTTTTTAATTGAATTTTAGATAAAGGTCAACTACCTGCTACAATGATCACCTGTCGGTGATCGCTCCTCGTAGGAAAAAACCAGGCAGAGCAGCAACCCCACGCAGCAGCGAGAAGCTGTCGTTGGTTTTTGGATATTTAGCATGGGTATGTATTTCACCAGAATGTTTTCCTCTGAGAAGATAAAAATCACTAGAAAAGTCTCATTAGAAAAGTCTAATTTTGACGGTTTGGGGACATTCCACGTTTATGGGGGGAGGGAGCCACTGACTACAGCTGAAATGGAGCAGCGCACCGCTTTGCATTGGAAAAGGTGTTGATTTGACTTGAAACTGCACTTTTTCTATTCTAGTTCTGCCAGCAGCGTTCGTTTGCCCGTCTGTATCTACAAGTACTAAGGGATGTAGCTATGCTGTGTAAATTAATCTGCTGCGGTTCACATTCAGAGCTGTAAAGTAGAAAGAGAGAGCGTTATTTATGTTGATTTTCAAGTTGGTTGGTGTACGGGCAGGCAGCTTGTCTGTACGGTATTGAACTCCAAGCGGGTGAGCAGAGCTGTGCGCAACTGGTGGCAGGGCATCTCGTTTGACACAGGAGCTAGTTTTACACGTGCGTAACAAATAAGGTTTATAACAGAAGCCCTGACAGCCCCTTGTCTACCAGGGTGTTAGCAGACGCTGCTGTAATCGGCAAACAGGGAGATGATGTGAAAAGTGTTTCCCGTGTATTTGGAAGGTGCCAATGTACCACGTGACTTGACACGAACTTAGCCTTGTTGACAGTCACGGAAGGAGGTTTTATGTTTCTAAACGGTTTGGATTTTACAAGCTTGTTCCTAGGCCGATCCTCATCACCAAAAGTTTCGACGTGACAGCTCCAGCTAATTAACGCCAGGCAGCTTCTGCTCGCCTTGACATTTTGTTTCCGAGCGTGTCAGGATCTGGAGGGCTCCGTTGGCAGCCACGTGCTGTGGAGGACGCCCCGGGAGCGCTGTGCCACCCGCGGCTAAAATGCTTGTGACGCATGCAAAGGCTTTTAGTTGCTGTACGCCTTGCCTGGGGAGCTGGGATAAGAGCATGCCGCGGGAGGAGCGGGGTGGATTTAGGAGACTGCCTTTACAAGGACACGCTTGATTTCTTCATCCGCTAAGTCGTCTTGTGTGGTTTACGCAACACGAACGCGCTCTGGGTGGCCAGTCCTCTTGGACAAGTAGCCGCGTCTTGTGGGACACCGAGGCAGATCAAGGTGGTAGAGGTGGCCTGCTCCTTGGTGCCCGCCCTTGTGACGCGAAGGGGAAACGTCCAGGAGGCTGGGGCCGGAGGGGGCACCAGGCTTGGTGAGGAGGGGAGGGAAGGAGCAGGGAGAGGAGGCTCTGTTGCACCCAGTCTTGCCCATCAGTAATACAAGTTAAAGCTTCCCCATGAAGCTGTCACTTGAGCTGGGAGTCCAGGAGCCGTGTCCAGCCTCCCGGCTGCTGCCTCTGCTGTGCTTCCCGCTGGCGGCTGGGGAGTGGAGACTGACGGGTTTCAGCCCCGGTGCACCCACGTGCGCAGGCATGTGCGGATGTGCTCTGCCAAGCGGAGAGGGAGTAACTTGCAGGGCTGAAGCTGAGCGCTCGTCAGACTGCCACAGCGTGACGAGGTGCTGCAGTCGCTAAATCTGAGGAGCCCACCCGTGCTGGCGGCATGCGCTGGGGGGTTTGAGCCAGGGTTGTCTCCTTCCCCGTGAGCTAAGCAGGCTTGAAGGAGTTGTGTGGTGCAGGGAGACGTGTTCAGGCTCCTCGTGGCTCGCCTCGCTCCCAAACACTTATCTACCGTGTTGCAGCACTTTACGCAGGTGTATTTTTTTTTTTTTTTTAGAAGAAAATTATTTTGGCCTAAATGAAATAAAGGCAGGGGAATCCCATGTCTCCGTGAGGCATTGAGAGCTTTGCAGCCAGGGTTTTGCACTTCTCCTTGACTCCTTTTTATACTTGACCCAAGCACTGTGGGGCTGGACCTCGTTGCTTCTTGTATAACTTCTCCAAGATTCAGCCTCTCCTGTCTCCACAGGGTATCGCTGCCGCCCTTCTTCAAATCTTATCCTTTCACTAAGGGCTGACCTATCTGTTGTCGTTCCTACTGTGTCGTCCGTGAAGGGACAGATGATTAAACCTATTTTGATTAGCATATGGGAATATGAAATGGGCAAGGGAAGCAGCCGATGATGGAATTAAGAGTGGAGTTTTTTTGCCTGTGAGCAACTGCCTCTGAGTTCCGTTACCTCCATTAACGAACACAAAGCTGCCTTCAGCTGACAAAACTGTGGAAATACTTGATATCACAAAAAGCAATTAAGGAAGACAGTTGTGAGGTAAACATTTTGTGCCTTTGTGGGTGTGCGTGCACCTTGTATTCAGGTTGGGAAAACGGACCAGAGAAGGTTCTTGTCTTTGATCGTTTCAGGTTGTAGGACACGCACGGTTTGCAGAAAACCACAGTGTCCCAGTGACCGAGCCACTGGCGGGGGGCTGCGAGGGGGCTGTTGTTTTAGACAATATGCTGAGCTGAGCGTGCTTTACTTTCTGGCAATGACGGCATTGATCAACTTCTTGTTCAGCTCTTCATTAGCTGGCAGCGCAGTAAATCAGAGTCTTGTTTAAACAAGTCAGACGCAACAGTGATTCGGTCGTTGCTGCAGTTGGTTCTTACGTGTAATGAATAGTATTAAAAGTATAAAAATGGATCTTCTTTGAAATTTGCCTTCTTCCTGAAATAAAGGTTTTGGGCTGTCCATTGCTGTCACTTTATCCTGGTAAAAAGAAATTGAGTAGTAGCACATGAAGCTGATGAAATACTGCTTTGAGTGAGCACTTTGATCTCAATTTCTTCATATTCCCACTGATGCAACAGCGAGTTGCTTTTGTCCTTGTGTTTACCTCTCATAGCATTTGCATGGTGCACTGATGAGCTGACAGCCTTGAGGAGAGATGACTTTCAGGAAGAGCAGGAGACAGAATATTGCAAGAAAGTTGTCAAAAAGTTTCTTTTGGGTCCTCCTTCCCCCTCCCCAGTTTATAAAGAACTCATAAGAAACTTTTTCGGGAAAAAGCAGAGAAAGGACGTGTGCTTTGTGTGAGGTTTTTAATGCTTCAGATGGGCGCCGCATGTGCCTCAGATGCTGAACTTGATCAGCGTATGAAGGCAGTATTATTAACAAAGTTATTGGATCCGAGAGGAATCCAAAGAGCAGTAGGAGAAGAAAACAGTGACAAATGACTCTGCCATCCCGAGGCGCAACAAATGGTGCTTATAGTTAAAGCTATTTCACTTCTGGCAGTGTTTGGCTTCAAGCCCTTAGAAGGGGTGTGGGCAGAGGAGAGGTTGGGCTGGGGCGCGGGGCTGAGTGAGGGCTGCAGAGGCATGAGGAAGACGATGCCGTTTGGCAGCAGAGCTGCAGAAGCATGGCTTTGCATCCAGCAGCTGGCATGGGGGCTTTCGTGCACCCGAGCTTCCTCATGCACAAGGGCTAGTGCTGTAAGAGGCTACTTCTCCTGGCAGGAGGGGAGGGGTTTAATTCTCTTATTTCCCTCCCGCTTTGAATCCACAACTTAAAAGCCCCCAGCGCCGAGCAGTGTCGGGCATCAGTGCCCTGTATTGAGCGGTCCTTCCATCTTGTATTGAAAGTTATATACAAATATTTAAGAGGAAAAATTTTTGAAAACATTTTCCTTAGGTGAGGATCCCTTGCCCTGTGCAGATGCTGTGGATATTCCCAGCAGGGTAGGAATCAGTCAAGACAAGCAGAAGTATTTCTAGAAGTATCTGAATGAGGAGGGTGCCCCTTGGGAGGGCTGCATTCAGACAAGCACGTCTGTGGGCACGTTTGTCATCACCATCGCTCTGAGTCATCAGGCATGGCTCCAGCAGGTCCCCCTCTGCTCCCGCAATGCTTTGATTTTAAGTTGCTCAATGTGACCAAAATACACCTTCCCCTCCCCACTTCCCTCTTATTTAAAAAAAAAAAAGAAAAGAAAAAAAAAGAAAAAAAAAAAAAGTCCTGGCAAGTGAACTTTCTCGTTGCTTTTTTCTCACTGTGTGGCCCAAGCTTTTATGTGGGATTAATGAAGGACTAGTCAAATGGTGGTTACACTGCGTCACCGTCTCTAACTACAGCGGTTCTAGAAGACGCTAAGTGGGAAAGGAAGAGAAGCAAAAGTGAGGGATAGATGGTGCCTTGTTCATGGGCTTTCAAAGCATCTGCTCAAGTTAATGAGGGGCTGGACAAGAAACGTGCCAAGTGGCCACAGGAAGCACACGTATGGGCTCTTTCATAGAGATCCCTCATGGAAGAGGGTGATAAAAGGCACCAAGTGATACTTGTGGATGGTCTGAAAGCTTTGTCCCATAGTAGGAAGTGGCAGAGGGTGAGGGGAAAAGGGCTAGCTAACTGTGAGAATTTGGACCAGGATCCAAATGCTTTGTGATTTTTGGGCTGTTTTGGATCTGGGAGTTTGGCTCAGCTCCATCTCGGATTTAATTTGCCTGGCCAGATTCTTCTCTCATTTACACAGAAAAGGAGGGTGATTTAATTGACTTCTGTAGAGTTGTTTAGGATTTGTAGCTATAAAACTACTTGAATTTGGTTGTGTGCAAGGCATGTGTGCGTATCAGTGTTCTAGGTTAATATCTATGACACTTGCTGGGAATTTGTTAGGGCTAGTAGAGGCCCTTGGGTGAATAGATAGGTATGGACCAGTCATATTTGGAGTACTGTTTTTAGCGATACACGTTAGCACTAGTGGTACAGTCTTAATTATGACATTTCCTGCTGTTGTCTCCGTAACTTGGCATAAGTAGCTGTGCTCTTTAGCTAAGACTACTTTGGACTCATTTGCCAAAGCTAATAACCCTTTAAAAATAATTTAAGCCTTTCAAAAGTATTGGACTGATGCTCTCGGGACCAGGATTCCTGTATTTGCTATGGAGCATATACAGAATGAATAGCAGTATTATGGACTCCCTCAAACAGCAACCTTATGTGAGATGTAGTGATTACAGCAATTAAATCCTCTTCGCCAAGGCAACCAAGCCTTTATTTCAAGCTGAAGTTACTTTTTTTTTCTCCGCATGAATCTTTCTTCTGCATACATTATTCATTTTTCTTTGGAACATTCAGCCTGTATGAGCTGCATGAGCTAAAATTCAGTATTATTATTTATTAATTATTGTATTGAGGTAACGTCTAGGGCAGCCTGCCAAAGGGTCGGAGAGCGCCGAGTTCCCCTGTACTAGCCACGGTCGAGAAACAGGACAAGGCCGTAACCCTTGTCGCAGGGGGACTGCAACCCAACTGCATTTCTAGAACAAGTTGCCAAGAGTTTGCGTTCTCTTTTTGCTCGACTCCATAACCTGCGTCAAGGAAGTTTGGGGGCATTGCGGTCCAGTGGATACTTGGGCCAATGTAGTTTTGACCATACTCTTAAACTTTTGTCCTTAGGTATGTAGGGAAAAAAGTAGGTCATGTCAGCTCAGGCTTTCTAAGCCCAGCTAACTTTGGGTGATTTGAGCACTGAACTTCTTGCTGCCGCGGTTCTCGACCTGGGTGGGGAAGGTTAGTGCTCAGAAATTATGGTTAAGATAGAACATTTTCTTGAACAATTTTGGGAGTTCTAGCTTAAGCTGATTTTTCTATTCCTTTCTGTAATGAGAAGAACGATAAAGAAGTGTCTATAACCCTTACCTTGAATATGCTACACCTTCGTTTTAAGATTGCGAGTTCATTGTCTGTTTCTGCTATTATATAAATAGCATCATGATTGACAAGAAAACTAAAATGATTCTGTTTAAATCTGTACTGCTCTCCTAAGAAATCTACATTCATTATTCGTGGAATGACTGAAAGATTTACAGTAGTTTATAATCTGGTATCATTTCATTCTTCTTCATGGTATTATTAATCACCTTGTCATAAAACGTCAGGAGAACTTTGTTCAGCCAGCGTGATTTGGGCTGAGAAAGCCATACTTTTAATATTAATGTTCCAAAGGAAATTGGGTAGATACCTTTGTGTTCTGGGAGCCATAAAATGGATGAATAATGTCCTTTGAGTAGACATTAGAAGCTTACAGGGTGTTGAAGTTGAGGAATGGTTGAAAGAAACCTGCAGCTGTGCCACCTTGGGAAGAAAAAAGATCGTGCTGGGCAGATCTGGTTCAGGCCAATATTTGGTTGACTTCTGCGGTGCAAACCCCATGGAGGCTGCTGTCTGCAGTTCACCTTTCTCTGTGTTTGTGCTGGGCTGGTTCGTTCTGGTGCGGCTGTCTCGATGGCAGCATCTCGCTGGCCAGAGAAATAAAACCTAGGTCCCAATTATTTGGTCATTTAAAGATTCTGTGTTGCATTTCACAAGCCCAGAGGCAGCCAACCAGGATCCTGGCTGGGTTTCAGCTTCAGTAATGACAACGTGCCAGGTCAGATTGTGCCTGCCTCTTAAATCACATGCACTATTTTTCACTTCCTTTCCTACACTGCTGTGTCCCCTATGTTGTTGATGATGATAATAATTGTGACACTTAGCCTGTTTATGTGGCATTATTTCATCTGTAGCATCTCTCAGTGTTTTTACAGAATCTTTCACTGCTTTCGTTTTACAAATTACTATTTTTATTGTTCATATGCCAATGACATACCTTGTCTAGGAGATGCTTTCCAAAAGGAGGCAGGCAATAACCCTTTCACCCCCAAATTCTGTTATTCTTGAATGAGGACAGCAGGGCCCTTCCCTTTAGGGCTCTCGCCAAGGCGGCCGTTTTGGGCATCGCCAGAAGCGTACCTGCTGCAAGGGAGAGCGTTCGGAGGTGCCGTGGTGTGCGTGCGTGCCTGCCCGCCCCCAGGCAGCTGCCACCCGGCGCGCGCTCGCCAGGGGCTCTGCCTCCCGCCTCTCCTGCCTGGGAGGCCCCGGTCTTTTTGCAGCCCACCCATGTCCCCTCCATCTTCTGCAGGCCTCCATCCCCGCGCCGGGGAGCTTACGGGAGCGTCGCACCGGCTCGTGTCTGTGCGCAGGCCAGGAGAGGGCAGAGCGGACTTGTGTCTGGTGCGTGAGCGAAGCGGAAAACCCAGGCAAAAGTCAACGGTGAGCCAGAAGAGGAAACCTCTTGGGCAAGGAAGGCGATGGGGGTGGTACGTCGGTGCGCAGGCAGCCCGGCCGCGGCGCTAGCTCCCTGGCTGTGCTCCCCGTGATGGGCTTGCCGCTTTGCCCCAAAAATGCCTCCACCCGGCCGTGGGTGCGATGAAGGAGCGTGTTCACCCGCTCGTGCAATCCTCCTGCGAAGCGGCTGGAGCGGGGGCAGCCCGAAGGGCCCCCCCGGGGTTACGGCCGCCTCGCCTGGAGCAAACCACCGCCGGGGTGCCTGCGCGTCGCCGGTGCCGCGCGTCTCGCGGCTGACAAACTGTATGCGGGCGCTTGCAGGGCATCTCGGAGATCAACGTACAATTGATGGTGGCGTGTGTGGTTTTTTCCCCCATGATTTCTGAAAGCTATGCGTTACCTCCTCGTGAACGAACCGTAGCCCTTGTGCGCGTGCTGAACGTTGCGGTTGTGCCTGGTAGAGCGAACTTCCGAACGCGCGCACCAGCTGAGGAAGCCGTGAGGGAGCTTGTCTCTTTGCAGAGCAGCTTCTCTTTGGACTTGAAAAACAATGGAAATGTAGTTAATGTTCAGCCTGACAGAGCCTTAGCAAACATATTAAGGTCTTCATTTAACAAAATCATATTTCACTTTTGTAGACAAGAAGCAGAAAAGAATCGAGTCGTTTTTAATAAATAAAGTCCTTGGTAAGGCACTTGCAATCTTTCTGCATGTGAGGCTCATTCTCAGCTTTGTGTTTTAGGAGCCAGGGAGATTTAGTGCGGCATAGTCTAAATTGTCTTGCTGCTTTTGGAACAGAATGGAAAGGGAAATGTATCTTAATGTTAAATAGACGTGAAACAAAAATGTGTTTTTTTCCCAAAAGAAAAGTTAAACATTTGCAAGAAAAATGTTCTTCACAGAAATTTCAATTATGTTAAAAATACATTCTCTGTCAGAAAATAATGTTGCTGGATGAGCTCTAATAATATACCAATTTGTGTGTACCAAGGGAATGGACTTTTTCTGTCTTTTGCTGTAAGTCATGCTAGCAGGGCTGCCACTGGGCTACAAGAGCATAGATATTTTCACACTGGGATTTGTGTCTACTTGAATTATGTGAATAACTCAATTGAAATACAACTGGGAAAAAAATCCATCAGACAACTTATGAAAATGTTGCTCTTTACTCCGTTCACGAGCGTTTAGTGACCAGCTCCTTAGTTTTCCCCTCAGAATTTTTTTGAACTTTTTTTTTTTGTTTCCTTAAATGCCCCCTCTGCGCAGTTCTTTGTATCACGAACCGACCGTGCAACTACCGAGTTCTGATTTGTAGGTAACTGGACTCCTGCTGCTAAAAAATAGTGTCAGCGGGCTGCATGTTGGAGCTGCTCTCCTGGGGCGCTGGCGTTGCATGGCACTCTCCGTTCCTTGATTGAGCCAATTTGTTGAGATCAGCAGGTGCACTAAAGCATGCAAATTTAAAATTTGCTTTGAGGAAAATTGTGTGGCGCTTTCCCGGAACGAGCTGTTTCTCTGAACAGCTCTGCCAGCTAGCTTGCTTGGGAGAATATTTGCAGAGATGGAACGCAAAAGTGGTGTCTGAACATAGCCAAATTGAATTCATTTGCAAATGTAAAAAGCAGGGATTTTTTCTAGGTTTGCGAAAACTCTTTGGGGTAAGGACTGTCACTTCCTATAGATTTATAGTGTCTTACATAATAGATCCCTAAACCCATTGGCCTTCAGGTGCCACTACTGTCTAATGTGTTTAATAACAGTTATAGTAACGTTGCTGGTTACACCCAGCTTTATTGAACTACGCTGTTCCAAGGCAGCGCAGGTAGCACTTATCCTCTCTGGTCTATAGTCAGTCATGCTTGATAACAGTATGAAAATTGGATTTGTCAACTAGTAATCCCTTGGTGATCAATAATTAGTGGTAATTATGCGCTGTTTAAGTGCTCTGGAGAGAAAATTAAAGTTTGTGGCTGGAGTAGGAAATGAAGAATGGCAGGTACACCAACCCATTCGACATAAGAGAAATTCATTTAAAGAACTGAATTTGCACTAAAAATAGTGAAGTAAACTGCCCCCTATAGCTCTGCGCTGTCACACAGCTACAGTCCAGATCAGAGGTAGTGTTTAAGCTAAGCAGGCTAATATACTAGTTAGTGAGCTTACTGACAGTAGAGTATCGCAACTTGGACAACAGGGAGGTTTGCTTTTAATTTATAGTTTCCTAAAACCATAGCCAATGTGAAATCGCATGAGAGAGCCCTTATTTGTGAGGAGATGTCCTTTGCAACTTGTACTGTTTTTACGATCAAAGCTCCTCCTCCCACCTTAGTTCAAATTTTTGTCAAAATTTTCCTGGCATGAGAAAGCAAGTCACTGCTTGAACATGGACTTGAACACTGGACTATGTCGTCCTTTTAAGAGGCCCTCAGAGAAGAGGTGGCTACATATTGCACTCTCTTGAAAGAGACGCATGCCTTTATGCATCGTTTGGTTTCAGATTGAGGAAGAAATGCCAACTTTCCTTCTAAAAAGGGAACAACAGATGAGCTTTCCAGATGGGCAGAGATTATATTCCAGGTGTATCAGTAGAGAGTCTGAATATGCAACGGTGTGCTCCTTGGACTTCTGTCCAGCCCTTGTGGTTAAACCTGCCACCAGTAATCCTTCTTGGTCAAGGAGCAGAGAGATTCTTGGTTTGGATACGTATGGGTGATTTCCACTGTCTTAAATATCTGGTTGTCATTCCCTAAATAGACAGGTAAAATGAAACTGTTTAACCGCAGGAAGGTTGGAGTGTAATAGCTGGAGTACACCTACTCCCAGCTGTATGTGAGAAAGAACCAGCAAAATTTATGGTTTCTGAGGGACCGGTGTATTTCTAAGCTTCTTGTATTCCTACTTTTCACAGTTAAGATTAGCAGATTGTTGACTGCTCCATGATGTATTTGCCATCACCTGGCTGGAGCAAGTGATCAATTTTCAGTTTGAATGAGCTTGTGTGACATGGCATGGCAGATATATTTTTGTTACTACAAGTATGTAGTGAATCCTGTGGCTTGGGAGATTTTGGCACTATTCTTGAAGTGGCCTTCAGTGATTTGTTTGCTTTGCTCATGCTTCTGTTTCACCCTCCAAGAAAAAGATGGAGAAAATGACACATTCCTCATTTACTGTGATGGCTCATTCTTCTTCTGCAATGTTAGAGCCTGACACAGGCTCACATTATTTTCACTGAGTTCAGTAAAGCCTATCTGCTGGCAGGAGGCGGTAAGTGCTCTGCAGCAAAGAAACCAACATTTCCAGTTGCTCTGGCTGAATTTCCTGTATCCTAGTGATATGCTCACATAAACTTAGTTTCAGAAACTTTGAATATTTTGGAGAGAAGTTTGATAATGCTATATCCTGGGAAGATTTCCTTCCAAGAATACACATTCAATATGGGAGAATGGACAGTGTGAATCAATTTTGTCCTCACGTGACCGAACACCTAGACAAAAGATTACAGATTTTTGGCGTGCTAGTAAAAGTATAGTGCTATAGATTGGCAAGTTCTACTCAAATGGAGAAGAAAGATGAATGACATTTTATTGAAATCTCCCGCCTTTGTAGTTTCTGGCATCTAAATTTGTCTCAACAAAGTGAAATCTATCTTCCCCAGGTCTTTTAAAAAGGTCTCACATACATCAGCATTAGTAGGTAACTGCGTTGATGCTGGCATTCTGCTGCGCGACAGAAGTTGGAGTCAAGTGATCTGGGTTTACTTGCAGCAGGAAAATGAAGAGAAGCGGGCAGTAGAGTGCTACATGCTGTTTGCTCCAGGAGCTGGAGCTAGCTGTGGACTGCACTGTGGGCACTGTCATCTGCAACGGATTGGTGTGAAATGGTGACACAGACAACACTGGAAGCTATTACAAAGAGGACCGGAGCAGACAAAGACTATCTGAGAAAAACAGGGAGGTCAGTGTAGGTCTAGAAATTCACTACTGCTTGTTACAAACAGCTTTTATCATTTTGAAAAACAGGAAGATAAAAAGCTCCTAATCACTTTATTCCCTGGGATGGGAACCTTGAAATTTTTTGCTGAAGACCGTTTTAGAAATGTATGCACAGTACCTACTTCAGTGCTTCACGTGGAGGAGAAAAGCAGCTGTTTCCAAGCTGGGCAGCACAGAGCTGTCTGATGTGACTGCTAGGAGGACACGAGCACAGAAGAGAAATTCTGCTGGAAGGTTGCTGAGCTCGCCATAGAAGAGAACTAAGAGAAGTGCAACGCTGTAACACAAACACATTTTAAAGTTGTTGTTGCGTGCAGCACAGGGACCGTGGGAAGCCATCCCTTCCCTTCAGTCAGGCGGTCAAGCAGGGAGCTGCTTCCTCCGGGGATACGTAGCATATGTGTAGCAAATGGACTCTTGCAGGGCCCCGTTAGCTTATGCTGTCTGTTTTCCGAAGCTGGCAGGCCACGAGGAGCTTGGCAGTCAACTGTTCGTTTCACTGGAAAAACAATGACCTATGAGGGAATTTTATAGTGCATGCACATGCGGAGTCCCTGGATCAGACCTTATTAATGGATTTGGCCAGAAAACCAAAGAGGGTAGCCAGTTTGGGAAGTGGCACTGCTGTCCATGTGAGAGTCTGAGAGCTCTGAGCATCTGTGCCCTCCAAATTGCCAAGGATGGAGCAGTAACAGTCTTAAGAAGTAGGTAAAAGAAGAGATGTGCTACCCATCAAATGGTATATGCAGCAGGTGTACGTTTACGAGAGCTAAGCCCAACCTCTAATGTATTGTGCATTCTTACCCTTCCAGAGAAAGGTTCAAGCTGTATTTAGAAATGGATCTTTCTGAAGTTGAACAGTTTAGTGGTAGAAAACAGCAATCAAACAAAACAAAAAGCAAATATGCATAAGTACAGCGCATACTTTAAACTTAACGTTGCGTGTATTTAGATTCCTAGACACATTTTCTGAGGCTTTAAACCCTTGATACTTCCAGAGAGCAAGGGATTTGTTGCTGAAAGTCTCTGGGGAGAAGGTGCAGGAATACACAGAGCACAGGGAATGTTTTTCTTTGTGTTGTCTTTTCTTGTGACTCTAAGTAGTCCAAGGTAAATACTTGAAACAAAGGAAGTACCCATATCTGTACAACCAGTTTGCTTTGAAACAGCTTAGTAGCTTATTTAAGTTTTTATGCCTTTGCATGACAAAAATAACTGGAGTTGGAGAGTGATGCTGGGAAAACCAGAAGAGGACACAGAAACAAATTTAGCTTGAAAACTCAAATCTTGCTGGTGAAGGCTGAGAAGCATCAAGAGACAGAAGCGGGCTCTTGCACCCGCTGCAGCCTGGTGCATGAGGCACTTACCATGGAAAATTGTTGCTTTCATTCAGGCAATTTTGTTTTCAACAACGACTTTAAAAAGTTGTTGTTTAACAACAACTTTAAATTGTTGCTTTCAATTCAAGGAATTAGCCTGGGAGAAAACCTTGAAGCTTGTGTCTGTTTTACAATACTCTGAAAGTTGCAACATGTGGAGCTGGCATCCCCGCTCTCTTTTTAGCATAACCCTCTTTTAAGGGGGAGACAAGGGGCAGGAGATGTCCCCGAGACCGCTCATTGGGTTCTGCTCCGCCTCTGCGGCGGTTTGCTGCTGCCTGCTCCTCGCTCAGCAAATTGCACACGTCTCCCTCTGAGGAGGGTACAAGACGTTTTCCTAAGTGTCTTGAAACTTTGACATGCAGAGACATCAAAAATGGAAGGTGAACCTCTCTTGCTACAAAGAATCATGGTGATCGCTTGCCTTAGGGGGGATAGCATATGTGCAGCAAATGGACACTTATATAACCCTATTAGCGTATACTATATGATTTCAACTGTTGGTTTGCCACAGGGAGTTGGAGAAGTAGAATTAGGTAATATAAATAGAAAGATGACATCCTCAAAAGAGGGCCATTCAGCACATATTGCCAGCTGGCCTCATGGTTCAGAGCCGATAAGCAAATTTGGCCTGAATCCTGTTGCCACATATTAACAGTGGCACCAGCATAGCAGAAGAATTGGCAATATCCGCAGAGGTGGGCTCTATTGATCCGATTCCTATCATCTGCTGCCGTTGCTCTGGCTGCAGGAGGCTGCCTCTCTGAGGCAGAAACCCAGGGCCAAATTAATTTCAATTATTGACCATTCCCTTTGAAGTGACTCTTGAGATGAATTTGTCCCATGTGTGCTTTAAATGGCAAGTTGCTCAGAAGTGCTCCTGCCAATGCTTCCTCGAGGTTTATTTCAAATACCTTTTGTTTTTGTTTTTTTGTTTTTTCCGTCACTGATTGCTTCCTAGTACAAATGCAGATACTTTGCATTAATTCCCTGCAGAGTTTGTATGCCATATATTTAGACTTGTGAGTGGCATTGTGGAAAACATGAAAGCATTATGGTAATGATCAGGGCCAAGTCTTGTGTTCCTTATTCAGGTATCAGTCAGGAAAAAATTCTGTGATGCTTAATCATGCTAAAATCTAGCTAAGAACTAATTTAAGGGAGGATGGGGACTTCAAGATTTGGCCTGTAGTGCCTGATGGATTTTTTTAACAACATCTAGGCAGTGATTAGTTGGAAGACAGTAAATATAAATGGTTGAAGTGCAGGAGCACAAGAAGAGTTAATAGTATTGTCCGTTCAATGCCCAAGGAACTGTTGCACGTTATTATGCTTAAAGAAAAGGGAAATACAATGAATGCTCTTTTAAGCTAATTCTTCCCACTGCTCTTTTCATGTCTTGTGAATATTCTATAGGACTGACTAAAGGCTTTGTCTGGTCTAACAGGAGCCTCGCTGCTACCTAATAGCAGTGCAGAAAGTAAGGCACAGCACCTTCTTTTAAAAAGAGGAGTGTTTACAGAAACCTGGGAAATTGTGCTTTGACCCAGGCTTTAAGAAAAGCCACATGTGTTTCACTCATTGCAGCTTTCTGAAAGTTCACATGTTGAGAAGCACTTCTCACCATGAAGAAACTGCCAAATGCATTTGAAATGGAAAATTTCTGAGTGAAATGGGCATCTTGGAGCCTCCAGCTGCCGGCAACCATATTGCAAAACATTTGCAACATTTGCACTCTCTTTGCAGAAGCTGCTTCTCTAACAATCAGGACAACTTTAAATATTTAATCAAAACCTCTTGGTTTCAAGTATTGAAGAGCACTGCTTTCTTTTAACTCCCTTTGCCTAATTAAAACAGGATGGAGATGGCTGGGGATCCTGTTTACCCATGTCATGAATGCTGAAGATAGGTCATTTCATGGTCTTAAAGGCATCTGCAGAGAAGGAATTTGGATATAGCTTTATTTGAAAGTTGTATCTTTGAAGCCCTTAGGAATGAGACAATTTCAGAGGAGGGATCATGAGTGAAGGAGAACTCTACAGAATTGTTTCCATTCGTAGTTAGTGACTAAGTTTAGCAGGGAGCTGCCCTCTGGGACTGACTTCATGACAGGCAGGACTGTCCTGGCCTAGGCTTGAGCTGAGTTTCTTCTTGTGCTTTTTTTGCTTGGCGTCTGTCCCTGCTTTCAGCTAGGGTAGATGCTGACTTTGGGCTGTGCCACCTCCTGTGTCCTCTAGTCTCCCTCCAGCTCTCTGGCAAAGTGGTTTGTATGCAGGGGTCTTCCTTGTGGCAGGATGGGGTAAAAGGGAGCTTTGCCCCATGTTTGGTCTCCAGCTCCTTTCCCACTGCCATGGTTCATGAATCTTCAGTGAAGTGTTTCTCAACTCCGTAATTGCATGTGTCCAGCCTCGGAGAAATGTTATTGTGCAGCAGGCAGGGTGACTGCAGCCAGCTGCCATGGCACGGGCTGGTGGTGACTGGGAAGACCATCTTTCTGGGGCCATCTCTGTGTCCCAGAAAGTCCTCTGCCAACAAGCAAATGTAGTTTTGAGTTATCCTTACAAGTCCTTCTGACAACTGTTCCTATTAGAAACTCAATCAGTAGCGCATTGTGGATTCAGTCAAGTTTTTCCTTGACATACTGTGAACATATTAAGGGATGAAATGTCAATCAGTCAAAGCAACTTTGCACTTATTCCAGAAAGAAATTTGAATATGTAACTGTTGTAATGGGATGAGCGGAGATTTTTGGTCCTTTTGCTGCATAATGAAACAGTATCAGTACCACTGCATTCACGTTATTTGATCCTGAATAGCTGGGTGGACCTCCTATCTAATGCAGTAATAATCCTACAATAGCTAAAACTTTTATTGTTTCTGACTATTTTTGTCTGAGTTTGAATGATCGTGTTTCTGTTTGGCTAGTCCTGGTTTGCAATTGAATGATTTAACCAAATAAGGGTACTGACACCCATGCAGTGTTTCTGTTTGCCCTTCACAGAATTCTCTTTCTGAACTGTGGAGTAAAATCAGAGATGAAAAAGGGCCCTTCCACATTCAGCAAATCTCTTATCGTTTAAGCAAACTGCCTGTGGTCTCAAGTCACCTTGAAGAAAGTAGGCTTTTCAGTAAACAAAAGGGAGAATCTACTTAGTACCTTACTGTTTTTAATTAAGACCGTAACTTCTAACAGGCTCTGCTGCTAATCTACCTGATGTAGAAAGGGGTACCTTTTTAGAAGCTGCAACTCAAAAATAATTTCTGCAAGCGTATTTGCTCTTTGAAGAATCCTTAGCAAGGAACTGAAATCTCAAAAAGTAGAGTCTGTTGGAAAGCTTTTCCAGCTCTGGAAGAGAAACCTCAGCCCTGTTCCCGCTGGGGTTGAGTGCATCTGAGCTGGCATCGCTGGGCTTGCCCCGCTCTCCTGCAGGTGTTGCTGGGCCTGTGCGGTCGTGCGGGAGCTCAGCTGGTGAACGCAGAGTAAAAACGCTGCTTCTGCTCAACCCTCTTCTAATCTCTTCCTACCAGGGAGATGACAGATCTGTTATCCTCTCTGTGGGCTGAGGTCTTCTGGCTGCTGAGTCATCAGTAATGCACACTGCAGATGCTCAGGCGAAGCGTTTCCTTTCTTCTTCCCGCCAGTTTTTGTAACACGTTTGTATTCATTGCTCACGTTTTGGTCTAATGTCACCTGGTTATGGAAGCCGTTCCCAACCTCTTGCCTTGCTAAGTGGTGCACCTGCGTGTTGCTGAGACAGGGCAGCTGCTCCATGCGCACCTCCCACGCACCTGAGCTGCCCTGTCCTTCCAGGGCTGGGCCGGCAGCAGCATCCGATCCTGCAGCACCCCGAATTGTGGCTTCTGAGCGTCCGCGAGCTGCATTGACGGCGTCAAAACGCGCAGCTCAAAGGTGTCGTCTCCTTTTTGGCTTCTTTCTAGCATCAGCATCCTGAGATTTTCCTGCCTTTTTGGTCCTGCTCTTCCATGGAAGGAAGAGTCTCAGGTTCTGGCTTTATGCTCTGAATGCAGCTGAGTTTGCTGGATAAATACAGAACGGTTTATCTGCGCGTGGGCTGCAGGATTTGCTCCTTTTAATGGCCCCTTTTCTCCCTCGCTCTCCCTTCCCCCAGCACAGTGCATAATGCGTTCGTAGCGCTCCCAGGCCATTTCCATAGAATTGTGATTCATCGATAATTACACTGCTTTAAATCTATTGTTCGTTCACTTTTCATAAAAGTCCTCAGCTTTAAAACTTTTATTTCATTCAAACTTGCATTAGTCTTCAGGAAAAAAAAAAATCTTATACACTTTTATTGTCTTTCAGCAACTGTTTCATTATCCATTATATTCCAATACTTATTTATAACAATGAAGGCATGTAAATGTTGAAATATTGTGCAGAAAGCTAAAAGAACTACTGGCAGTAAATAGCATTTTTGATCAATTTAATCAATTTTCTTTCTTTTTGCAAATCAATTGTAAATATGGCTAGATTTTTACAAGTTTGGCTACTCTAGGAAATTAGTCTGTAAAGAGATTACATGAATTATTTCATGCTAGGTAGTCTTGCAGGTTTTCACCTGATCAGCTATATAAGCGTGATGGTAACGGTTACGTTTGTGGAGTACGCTTTGGCTGCCAGTGTGGGCTCTCCCAGTGCCCACTGGCTTGCACACTTTGTCTCTCTTGATCAGATTTTTAATAATTTTTAGGAGTTAAGTGAATATCAATTTAGGTGGCTGTTTTAATTCCTAAATTTGATAAAATTTCAGCCCTTTGGCCTTCTACGTGTTTTAAGATTCAAATTCTTGGCCTGCAATCAGATTTCAGTGATTTTTTTTTTCAGTATCTTCCCAGCTATGCTCAATAGGCATGACTTGCCCTGTTTGTTTATTAGTCTGTTCAGTACAAAAAGTCATTAATATAGCACCCTTAGCCTGTATGAAATATGAGAACCTCAAAACTCTTCTGGTAAGAGTAAATTTCACTTCAGCTTTCTTTTCCCCATAGAGCAGACCTAACGCATGCACAAGTTCTTAAGATCAACAGAATTGTTCCTTGTGAGATATTCAGTGAAAGTGAATTCTCAAATCAAGGGTATCTGTTGAGACTGCATCTTCCTAGAAATTTAAAACTAGTAAAATGTTCTGGTCTTAATACTTTCTTTGAACATACTGGTTTTCCATGACTGACATCTTTTTGTGTGGTGATCTTGGGGATTCAAGGAGTCTTATTGTAATTTTTCCCATTATATAATACTTTATCTGACTAGGTAAAAGTAATCTTACATTGAGTGTCATGTTCAGTGTAAATCGAAAATGTGGAGGAGGCTGCACTTTTAAACCAGTGGCAGGAAATCAGATTAAATTCAATGTAATTACATTGTTCTAGGAATGCGATTATATGTTTCAACTACCAGCCTCCCACTAAATTACTTCAGATCAGTCTCAATCTGTGGAATGAAATCTGCCTGATTTAGGTGTAAAAAATGTAATAAATACAAAGAAGTGCATTTTGCATTTATATTCACCTGCTACTGTTACTGTTTATTATGTTCTCCACATCTACCCTTTCCCAATGCATATATCTCACCTGTTGCATGCAGAGAAATTGAACCATGACTTCCCTTAATATCTTGATTTGCTATTTGCAGCCACTATGATGGCTGCAAATAGCAAATGGGTATGATATTAGCTACTTAATTTCACCTAAAACTGCAGAGATTTAGATCTTGATTGCAGGAATGTATAGTAGAGAAGGGATTTCCCAGTGTGAAAATCAGATAAAATGTTCCCAGTAGTAAGTTTAACCTTGATTGTTATGGTACTGCTGAGGTTGCACAATTCTACAGAGGTAAGAAAGAGGGATGAATATTGGCATTTCTAACAGATGAGTGTTAGACTGTGGTTTGAAGGCCCACTTTTTGAAGCTCTGCTATGCTGGCAGGCACAATGTTATCCCTGAAAGTAGTTGTACCTGAAGCTAGTTGAGGATGACAACTTGACAGTGAAGAATCAAGTCAGGAAAGCACCTATACCAGGAAAGAATTGAGCAGCACCTCGACATCAGTTAAAATCAAAGGAACTTGCCCATATATTTAGCGTTTTTGTGAATGGTGGTTTTGCAGCTTGAGCTCTTCATCAATAAATCGGATGATTTGTATCCTACGCATCAGATCAGGAAAAAACCTCAGCCCCAGCAAAATATTGTCTTATCTTTTCATATCCTCAAGCTATAGATGTGAGTAATTGAGAACGTGGTCTTATATCAGCAATTACTTGCCTGGGAATATATTGGCGCTTTAATACCTTGGTACTGGACTCTAGGATAAGGTCAGATATAGTGATAGTAATTGTTGGAGGAAATGATTACAACCACAATTATGCAGGCATCCGCAAACACCAACTCTGCTGGAGACTGATCTGAAAGCTGAACTTTGGTGATTCTTCAGAAGGTGAGAGTTTGATTTATGAAGAAACCTTCTCAGACTGGCTTTCTGTCTTTTAAAGTACAAGATAACTTTAACCTTCCCTCCTCCACCTCCTTTCCATGCTAAGTCTCAGGGAAAGGGAATTTCCTCCAGGTTTAACGAGCCTTTGAATATCTGAGCAGTACAATGAAAAGCGCCCTGGAAATAAAGGTTTCACAGTTGTAGAAGCTGCTGAGATGGGCTGGCTCTCTTTAAGATGAAATAGGGAGGAGCATAGTTAAACTTTCTATCTTCAAGAGGTGTTAAGATCTGCCCTGGTCATTTTTTTCTGAATAGCTGGGGAGGGATGGGGGTGGGGGAGGAAGGGCTGGTCTCCTGGAGTTAATCTCCTGGTCTCCAGGGTTAGCCTCCTGAAAGGTGTCTGAAAGCGAGTGCTATAACAGAACAGGGAGTTGTGCTTCTTGGTGTAGAGGCTGTTCGGAGGATATTAGAGTTTCTGGGAAATGTTTTGTCAAATGGTGCTATTTGTGAAACAAATGTGTTCACAAGAATCATGGACACCTTGATGAAATCTGATGAAAGAGAGTGAAAAAGACCTGAAAGGGGGGGGGGGGGGGGAAACAACCAAACCCCATATTATGCTTCTAAGTGAGAAATTATTATCATTTTGTTTAGAATGTGTTCCCTCGCACCTTTGTTCCACTTTGTATTTTATAAACTATTTCAAATATAATTGAGCTTCCCCCCCGCCCCAGAATGAACTGTTTACGTATTGATGGGCACATGGTGGAGTGTTTAATTTTATGAAAAATATTGTCATTTTGGTTTTCATTCTTTTCTCAGATTTTTTTCATGGTCTGAGAAATCCATTTTCTAATGTCAGCAAGAAGGTTGGGCTGATGGAGCTGCATACAGCCCCTGTTGTCGAGGCCAGAGCAAAGAGTTGTCCTACCCATGCCTGATGTCCCCAGTCGAGGAGAAAATCTGCTCCTCTCCTTGGGAGAGGAAGGCTCCCTGGGGCAATTCTTCCCTTCAGGCTTAGAGAAGAAGAGCCCTTAAGGGACTTGTTTTACTTCTCCCCCAGCAGCAGGAGCTGCTGTTTTTCTGCTCAAGCATAACTAGTCATAATTACCGTAGCCCTAGGTTATTGGTCCTGTGCTTTATTAAATCAGAAGTATGCATGTACGTGTGCTTGTTTCTCATAGTTAAGAGCTCTGGTGGAAAATCACACTTGCAACATTCTTCTTTCAGTCATAGTCATTTTTTGCCTGGCCCCAGATTTATGAGCAGATGTTAAGCATCCTTAATGCATGAAGATGCTTTTGTCCCCAGATGCCAAACTGTGAGACCATCGCATGGCACCTCCGAGTGAAGAGCGCAGCATGCTGCCCCTTGTTAAAATGACTTAACAGCTGATTTCCTTTATTGAAGGTTTGGAATACCCCTAAGCACAACAGATTCCCTTGCTGAATGAGCTTGTCTTTTTGTGGTTAGAACCTGTATATCGGAACAATTTCAGTATTCACATCCTCTAAACAAGGCTCATTAATTGCAAATTCATGACTAACAGGGTTAGGGACTAGTTAGAATTAAAAAAGCAGCCTGTAGAACAGGAATGGAAAGTGCTTAATGCTCAGTGGGACACAGTATCTCACTGTGAGCATTTCTCACTGAAAACCACTAAATACATTATAAAAGACCGTAGCCTCTTTGTAGATAGTTGATTCAGTGCCCCTCAACTTCCCCAATGTGAAAGCCTGTTTTTAAAGTGTTTGTTGTTGCAAACACAGTATATGCTTTGAAATGCTGAAAGCTCAAGAGACTTTTTTAGTAGCTAGCACCTAAGAAACATATAGCCTTTCTGAAATGAGTTGTTTTTTCCTCCCCCTTTGTGTTTGTGACATTTCGCAGAGCCATTTTTTCATTTGGTTTCTGAGGACGTATAGAAGCTGAATGACAAAGGCTGGTCTAGGAAACGGGCTAACCAAAATCAAAAACGTACAAGAGTGGATCGTTGCTACCCACAAAAGCACTGTGTGATGTCCCTTACCACTTGTCTTACTGAAATTCCCCGAGGCAGTGCTAGGTGTTGGAGCCCCATTGTGCTACGGCTTACACGTTCCCAATAAAGGATGACGAAGCCCCTTGACCTGCTTGCTAATAAATGAATATCCTCTGCCCTCAAGCTATCGAAGTAACTCATGTTGGCAATGAAGAATGTCATAGCTGAACCATGACAGTGATCTGTCATCCATGCTGGGGCAACTGCGGTGCTGCAGACAAAACCAGAACAACGTAGTCTTGGTGGTAAACAGGCCAGTTGCAACAATAAAGGGAAGGGGAAGTGTTAGTGGTTTAGTATTAGTATTATTAGGAAGGAGATGGAAAGCTGTAGAGGGGAACAATCATATCAACCATACTGATTTAGGAAGTGGATGACCCCCTGTACTCCCCCATGCATGCAGACCTGCTGAATATCCGTCAGCAGCCAAGAACTGCTGTACGGGAGCAGGTAACACTCTATGCAGTTAATCTGAGGTACATGGGCTGTGCTGGACTGATTTCATATGTGAAAATCAGCCGGACATGTGCAGTGGGTCTCTGGCTCCAGCCTGTGCGTTGCGGGTAGGGGGAACGCAGCAGAGACCCTTCTCTACCATCCTCTCCTCTAGACCCGTGTACCTGCAGCCACCTCCTCGACCGTCTCCAGGGATTTGAAGAGTTTAATCATGGTCAAGCAAGGATTCACTGGGAGAGGAGGAGGGCAGGAGCAGGGGCTGTAGCAGCTGTTCACGCTTCTCCCTTCCTTGCTGCACCGCATTGCCTCTGAGAGCGATTACGGCCTTTTTGTCCTGTTAGTTCCCCAACTCTTCATTACGTGGACAATGCCGGGACCTAGATCTTCATTAGAGAGTAAAGGTATGGAAACAGATTTGGCCCCCTGAAATTGTGGCACTTTATTTTGAAGTCAGAAGCACAGTGTGCGGCTGCCTTTCTCTCTGTTTTATTGCTTTGCCTTACCAATCTGCCTATGTGCTATATCACGTTTGAATTCATCCTGAAGCAGGTTGCTGTCTGACTGACTGGTCTTCAGCCCTGCAAACACTAGAGTTTAATTAAAAAAAATGCTGCAAGGATTAAAGAATCCTTCCCCAATCCTGCTGGCCCAGAGTGAGTAATTTCTTTTGACAAGCAAGTAAAATGCCATTAGTTTCTTGCATTATCATCAATCTTTGTGGTAAACGGCAAGCAATTTTTATGCCATGGCTGGTAAATTTTCATGACAGTTTTGCAAGGCTGGATAAGCATGCTGAGCTGCAGCAGCACTGGGAGCAACAGACTTTGAGGGCTGCCTCCTCCTGACCTCTTTGGCCATCTCAGGCTCTGGGTCTGCCAGGATCTGTCACAGCTTTTGGAACAATATTAAGGCCAGTTTTGCAGAGCGGAGGCTGGGACTTGAGGCTTCAGAGGGGAAATATGGTCTCCCTATTTTGCTGGTTAGAAATATCACAGACAAATCCAGAGAGCCAGCGCTTTGGCACTGTTTCTGTTTGTGAGACTTTCTTTGCAATTTCTTGTACTAGATTACAGACCCAGTCAGCCTTTGCTGCGTAATCTTCGTTGGCTTTGCTCAGAGAAGGAACAAAGCTTGGGACTTGTCCTAAGTCAGTGCTTGCAAAACCTGCTGAGATCCAAAGGGGTCCCAAGAGTCTTTGGGAAAAGCTAGATCTACCAGCAGGGACTCTTCAAGAAAGGTTCTCAGAAGCACCATGCGTAGAAACCAGACTGGGGCTTTCAAAGATAAAGGCCCACTGGGACAGGAACCAAAGGGCTAACTAGGGCTTGTCTGAGCAACACAACCTGGAGACTGATAATTTCTCTGTGAAGTGTTTACTCTCTTGGAGAATCTTGGAAAGTTGTTTGCAGCTGAGGAAAAATCTTACAGTAAAGAAAACGGAATGAAAAAAACAGGGGGGGGAAAGTCTTTGATGGTTCATCCCAGCCAGAGGGCCTGTTCTCGTCAGAATTCGAACATGATTAGCCTGCTTGGTGGTCACTGGTGCCTGGAGCACAAACCACATAATCATAATGCTCACTAATGTTTTCACTAGCAACAGAAAAATGCTTTTTTTGATATAATATATGGTGCTGCCTTTTCAACGAAAGTACTGATCTGAGCTATACTGGAAATAGAATTCTATCTTGTGTAAAGGGAGATTATTTCCTGAGCTTTCCTTATTCACCGTCCTAGCACATACTGCTCAAGGTAAAGGTGCACACCAAGATGATTGATTGGCAAGCACGAGAGGACCGCTGTTCCGTGCAACAGGGATATAAAGAATGATATTTTTATTTTTTGACAGTAAAGGGGAAATGGCATTACTGGCAATATTCAGCAATGTACTCTGTAGCCCCAGTTAGCTCTGCATATTTTATGGCATCCATTTTCTTTCTTCGATTAAACAACATAAAACCCCATAAAATAATCCAATAAAAACAACAACTACTAGTTCAGGCAAAGTTCTTGTGGCCTTTTTAATTCTGGAAGGATTTTCCCTGCTGTGCTCTTTTTCATCATCCCTCTAACTCCTTCCCCTTTGTTCTCAGATCAGTCTCCTCCAAACAGCATAGGTATTGTTCCTCATTAACAACCCTTTCTTTGTTGCAGAGTACTGAGCAAGCATGGAAAATATATGAAAAATCCCCTATAGACCACCTCATGCAGTCAAGCAATTGTTGGAAGTGCCGAGGGTTGGGACTGGTTTCGGTAGAAGTTAGATGTGTTTACACCTTTCAAAAATCTGCTCTTTTTGATGTTCTTTTTCTGTCTTGGCTAGTACATTTTTAAGCAAAAAATGACCTTTACTGAGTGACCTTTTGCTTTTAGTGTCATTTCCAAAGAAGAGAGGAGGCATATATCATGGTGCCGTTTGCCCATCGTTTGTTGCTCTTCTCCCTTGTACCTTTGAAACCATTGAAAGAGGACTATTGCCTGTATGAATAAATATTGAGACAAGACCTCATTCGGTCCATGCAGGGCGCTTCTGTAATGCACTTTTTTTTGGCCTGTTAGTGGGACGGACTGCATACGCTGTCTCAAGACTAGCCACAGGACGGCTACAGCTGACCTCTTTTGTGTCTCTTGATTGAATCATTTGCAATCACAACCTGCCCTGCGCTGCCACTGGAGCTGAAGGATTATGCCACCAACGGTCCAATGAATGCAATAAACCCAAAGGTTTGTTGTAATACTCAGCAGCAATGCAGACCAGTTTCTGTCCTAAGCTGTATGCCTGGATGCTTGGTAAAAGATAATTATTAATTATATTAGTTTGAACTATATTTAATAAACTTCTTCCTCATATGAAATGTATGCATCTCTGAGGTGGCAAGCAAATTTAGCGTTAGAGTGATGGACTGTCTTAAATGCTAGAAAACCCCATCCAACTTTGAGCAAAACAATACTGTGGAGCTCATTATCTAGTTTTGCAGGAAGAGTTGGGGAGTTTTGACTTTGTTGTTGTTTAGGTGCTTCCAGAAACCATGACCTTCAGGTTTTCTTTTACTTGTAAAGGTGGAAAAATGACCCTGCTACAAAGTTCCTCTGTCTCCTATGAGGACTGAACTTATTCAGGCTGCAAACGTTTTTGCAGTGCTGATTTCTGAAGGGAGCCTTTCGATAAAAGAAAGCCAGTAAGTATCTTTGTCTTTGCAGGAGAAAACCTCTGACTTGCTTTGATTTTTTCATTATAGTTTTCAAAGCTGTGTTTCTGCATGATTGCAAGAATTCCAAGTTCAAATACTTTGGACACCTTCAGACTCAATAATGCGTTGTCTCCTCTTCTTGCAGGCTTTTAAGGAACAGTTTTATCTATTATAGCATTGCATTGGTTTCAAGGTAAAGGACATAGACTCAGTGTTTTAGATCTTCCAGAGAAAGGTTGAAGAGACCGAGCAGGCTTTGATTTTTGTTCTGTAGACTTGTGTTACAAAAAACCACTCCAGCATTTTAGCTCTTCTCTCTACAGAGAAGGTAGACCATGGATTGTTGTGCTGGACAAAAGAGGGCACATACTTCAGTTCTTGGAGATGTCGGGGGGGGGGGGGGCATGACAGCAGGCACTCTGGAGCTCTTTGAATAATAATCAACACATCATAACTCAGCTAACTGAACTGCAGCAGTGGGAGAGAGAAAATTCTTCTTTTTCCGTAGAGGCAGAGTTGTCAGCCGGTTGTGCACGCTACTGAGAAAGGGATGTTATGAGGTTGTTTGGTAGCACAAGGATCATTTAGAGTTACAGGTAGACTCACTGTCTCCTTTTGATCAATAATAATAACGGTTAGTTAATGTTATTGAATACTTTGAAAGGGTAAAGTGTCAGGCAAGTATTAGAAACTGTGTGCTTATTTGCAAATTTTGGGCAGTGTTTTCTGCTCTGTAGGCAGGCAAAGGACAAGACCCAATCCACCTCCCAGCGCTGGCGTGGCAGGAGTCACTGGAGCCCTGTTAGTGGGATGCTGGGGTTGGTGAGCCAGGCATCAGCCTGTTCTCTTGGTGTGAAGAGTTTGGTTGAGTTTCAGCATGATCTTAGAGCTACGTTTGCTTATAACATAATGAGTCATTTGTACATCAAAGGCCCAAGGATGTTTTCAGGTGGACTGAAAATGAGAAACTCTAGAGTTGGCAGTAGTTTTATTAAGAAAAATGACAATTGCTAAGGAACTCTTTGATCCACAGTTTTTAGGACCCACTGGGAAATTACAGGAATATATTGAAATGCAGTATGTGCACAAAGATTAACTGCACAAATGCACAGCATCTCCGCAGTAGTAGTAATTCTTTTCTCCACGGATGAATTTCCTTGCCAAGGTGAGTAAACACCCTTATTCCCATGTTGAAGTTCCCTAAACAGCTAAATGGTTAACAGACTGAGCTGATGGAATTAGAGCAAGGTCTCCTGCTCTGGTGCCTGACAAAATGACAAAATTCCTCTGTTGACATATTTTAAAGAAAACAGTGTTTGCGGCAGGAGATGACATTTTGATCTCATACTGCATAAGACTTCAGAGTTTCTCAGTTTTCTCTAGCAGTGGTGCAAACCCATATAAACAGGTCTGGTTTGTGCCTGGAATAAATAAGTATACAATTAATAGCTTTAATTTCAAGTCATTCAGGATGTCTTTCCACTGTATTTTGCTGACTTTTTTTTTAAGCTTTATTTGCTTACCTGAGTAGGGGGAAGATCTGATTAAAGAATGGAATTCCTGCTCAATATGAAGACAACATTTTAAAATATCTTCTTTCCCTTAAAATTCTGGCAAAAATTGGAAATTTTCCACTGGCTGTGGAAATATAGGATAATGTTAGATGGCTTTGAAGGCGTTCACATCCTCTTTGCTCGTATTGTGAATATAATCTTCTATTTAGAAAACATTTCTGAGACATCTTCTCCTTCAAAAAAGTTCATAAGGGGTGACACCTCCTTTTCTGACCTCGATACACAGATTTAAAATTTAACTTCAAAATTAAAAAATGACTAAAAAATTCATCAGTTTCTTGTTTATATTTAGACATTTTTGGGAAATATGGGAGGCTCTTGAAAAAAATCTGCCGTGCTTTTTTTTATACAAGTCATACTTGCACTCAAAAGAAAGAAGGGGGAATTTTGATAAAATACTCCCCCCATCATCACCTCCTGTTTTTCATCCTGCCTTATTTTGATCATGCTTCTGTAAAAGCTTCCTCAAAATCATAAGCCATCATACTCAAGGGTAGGTTGTGTTAATTTGTCTTCCTTAATAGTTAATTTATCTCATGGAAAGTACTTTACTGTCAGAATCCAAATTAAAATCCTGTTTACGCTTTTCATTATTCAAAATCCAATATGCTAGTGAGCATGATGCTTAGCATATTTGGAAGCATTTGGTGGGCTGAAAAAATAGGTTGATAGCTTTACCTCTTAGGGTAGAAGAGTGATAATTGTATCATTCTACATCTTTAGCGTTACTCCCCCTCCGCAATTGCAAACAGTTTTTCTATTCTCTGAGCTATTGGTCTTTTTTCTTTTGTTAGCCATTATATTTACTAAGCAGCTTTGTTCCTGCCTCGCGTTATGGTGATCACTATACCTCTTCTGTCTTGCCTTGTCCTGCTCAGTGTTTTGGCATTGACTTTCTTCGTTCAGCCTGCATTGGATAGAGATATTCTGATACAAACCAGTAATAACTGCTTTCATCGCAACTGCATCCCCATATGCTTGACAGGGTTGATTAAGACATCTACAAAAGGTTGTATAAAAATAGCAGATGCAGAGAGAAATTGAGGTATACCAGAGGGAGGAAAGGCAAATTTCCTGATAACGTTTAAATGTGAGGGAGTGCTGAGGTGGTGAGCTGCAGCAAGGGCGTTTCTCGAGACCAGTGGCAGCTCAGAAAGCTTTTGGCCCTGCAGTGTGGAGGTGTTTCAGTGGGATGGGATAAGGCCAAGACAGGAGAGCAAAACAAATCCATGTCTTGTTTTGAAAACAAAATTGGGCTAATTATGCGCTGGACTTGCAATGAAGGGGCAGTGACTGGAGTTGCTTTTAGCCTGGATGAAATGTGGAGGTCAAATCTGATGTGAAACTCTAGTTTGCTTTGCAAGTTGAGCTCTTTCTCTCCCTACAGGCCAACACTGACTTTTTGTCCCTCCATCAGCTCCCACCTTGTTCTACTGTTAACACCTATTGCCACTGGGAATACGCCCAGGTCATTTATTTTTTTCCCCTGATGTTGTTACTCAAATCCTTTTTTTGGGGGGGGTTTCCTGTTATTTGATGCGTTGCAGTTGCCTTCTGCTCCGCATTGCCATCTGTCTGCCATCTATCTTCAGCTCTCCATTGGGCTTTGTAGGCTGCTTGTTTTACTTATATGATTATATGATTTTACTTATAAGATTTATTTGTGCTTCTACACTCATGTCCTTTTGGAGGGGGCTTGGTTTATCCCAGAGTCTTTGTATTATTTTGATGTGTATTTTACATGCTTAGAAAAAGAACTTTACTTTATGGTGAAGCACTGAGACAAACACAGCTGGTCTAGTGTTGCTATTTTAAGGAGAATTTGATGGGGAACTGGTTTGAACATAAATCTGTGACAAGTCTTTTAAAATATAAAAGAACAAAGAAATTAATGAGGTTCTTGGAAAAGTACTTTAGAAAATAAATACTTGCTTAGCTTGTGAAGATTTAGGGCCGGATGCCATGAGCTGCAGTACATCCTGGCTTCCCTGACAGGGGCGAGCATATGCAGGATGATCATCTCATAGGTGGGGCACTCTTAATTCACACATGCTGTAAATAAACAACATCAGAAAACAGATTTTCCCACATCGCCAGACGCAGTGCAGCTTACCGGAGCGTCGTGGGACCCGCTGTCTCTAGTGGGTCTAAAGTCGGAGCAGGAGAGAGCAGGGTGATTTTATGCTGAAGGTATCAAAGATGTTCCTTGGTGGCTCTAGATTTAATTCCTGGTTCTGTCAGGTGTTTCCTAGGTGACTTTGGCTGCATCTCCTCGTTTCCCGTACGCTGCTGGCTTCTCCGTAGACAGTTCTGCCTGGGGAGCTTTCAGGGACAAGGAGGAGGGAGCGGTTGTCTCTGCTGGGGGAGCTCTGCTCCCCCCTCAGCCCTCCATCTGCTTCAGCAGTGTTCCCGAACGGTTTTGCTTTCTGTACCCTCGCTGCCCGTGAACTCTGACTCTGTTCTCCCTCCAAGTGCCGTTAATACGTTTGGATGTGGCATCTATGAATCACATACTGTCTTCTCCTTATATCTCCCAGCAAGCTTCACTCACTTACTTCCTGCTCTTCCCTTCCTGTACAGAAAAAGTTGCCTGACTCACCCATACCCCCAAATTCCCTAGATGTTATGTCTGAATTCAGTGATTATTTTAATTTATAGTGCTTGGCTTAATGTAGCTTAAAACACATGTATTTTAACAAGAAACTCCCCAGGGACCTTGTTCAGAACTAATTGCTTGCTGTTTGTGCAATTTTTCAGATATGTAAAATGCTCTGTAAGGACTCAGAATTACTAGACTTTGCTCCAGTTTAGTCTTAAAGATGGGTAGGGGTGTCTAGCCAAAGTATAAGCCTGGGAATCAGGATGTATTGGTCCAAATTCTTGCTCTGCAGCAAGACACTAATTTTAGGCAAGACGCTAAACTGGCCTATAGCTTGGATTTCCTCTAAGGGAAGGATATATATATATATGTTTAATTGAGCTAAAATGCATGTTGAAGGCTAAATACTGGGATTTTTGGAAATTACAATTGAAATTTATTATCATGACCATTATTATTAGTACATCACTCACATTGAATTGAGTTCAGATCATGTTTTTCCCCCTCACAAGGAAGAGGAGGAGGGGGAGGAGATAAGAGGATTTCTAAAATAACTCTGAAAAAGTCTCCTTTCTCATCAGTTTGAGCATGTTCCATCTGCTGTGAGCACATTCCTGGTTTATTTGCTTAAACATCTTTTCCTTCTGTTTCTATTTTAAAGTTCTTTTGGTGAAGATTTTTCCTTTCCAATTACTGCTGCTGGGAGTTGTTGCTGGTGGGGTATTGCAAGCAAGCATTTACTTTTCAGTTTTTGTAGCTAATTGAATGGGAGGCAGTGGAAGTCCCTGCACCTCTTCCCTTAAGTGCTAGGCTGTTTAAATCCCCCTTGCAGCCCTTAAGTTATCTTCCCAGCCCTGGTGATTAACTTGTACCTTCTCCTTTCCTTTTGTTGTTGTAATTGAGCGAAAAGGTTTAGAGCTGCCAAATTCATGGGGTCGCATACATTTAAGGCTGGGACTGCATTTTAGAATATTTTTTTCTTGCTCCAAGTTGACAAGCTGGGGACGCTTCTGCTTTCCCACTCCATTCAGTCTATCATGTTTGCAGCTTTATATTCCCCAGTAAATGGAGGACACACTGCTCAGGAAAATAACACTGCTGGGGATACCAAATGTATTCTGGAGTCTAAATTGAAATCAGCTCCCTCTATTCTGCATTTATAGCTGGAGAACAGGACTAAATTCACTCGGGAAGCTGTTATTTTATTGATGCCTTGCTTCAAATAGCTTCGACGTTTCCCACCCCCCTGCCCCACTACCTCCTCTTAAGATCCCGGCCGAAGCTGCACGAAAGGCCAGGCACGTGGCCGTGGGCCGTATTGGGGGCTGTGGCAGGCGAGCTTTGGGTGAGCTCGATCCCTAGTCATCTGTCCCGGTTCCTTCTTTGCTAGTTGCGCTATCAGAATGCCACCTAATCTGTGATATTTGGAAGGAGGGTGTCCACCTCTTAACAGGACAATTGTCTGCCTGAAAATTGTGTCTTGAAAGAAAAATATTTTGTGGAAATATGGCAGTTTTGCCAAATTTCCTGTTGACTGGCATGAACTGGAAAGGTATTCTTTGTTCCCCCTTTTCTTTTTTATTTCATAATTAGCTTTACTTATAAAAAAGAATTTAAGCCATCTTAGTGGTAACAGTTACTTTTTTGACCATATTTCTGTAAAATATTTCAGTAGGATCGTTTCAATGTTTTCAAGCCTAGAAATGGCACAGTTTTTGTCAGGTGGTAAATTTAAGGATGTCCGACTTTTTTCATTCGGTTGTATTTATCCTTACAACTCCCTAGGAGATGGAAGAGCAGCACTTCCAATATTTTGTATTTGGGAAAGGGAGGTAGAAGAAAACTAAGTGATCCACCCAAGCGTGTAAATGAAACCTGGCATAGAGCAGGGCCGCATACCCAGCTCTTGGACTCGCACGCTAATCATTCACCATCCTTTCTCCACTTAACGTTGGCTCTGGTAGGAATTTCCTATTCTTTTTTCATAGCCTGATTCATCAACACTTAACACATTTTTTGTGCCTCTGGAGCTTGGGGATAGATTTAAAGATACGAATCACTTATCTGAAGAATAGTAGGCTCAAACCTTCCATATGTAAGGCTGGTTTGATTTGAATTTCTTGACTTTTTCTAAGTGAGAAGCTGAATTCAGTTTCTTCCTTCTTTCAGCCTTCCTGGCTCTCCTGATATCCAAAAATGCAAAATAACATCTTGTCTCAGCCCACCAGGGCAGATGCGTTGCAGGGGATTAGACTGGAAATTTTCCTGAAATGCAGTGTTCTGAGATGTTTTTGGAAAATGTAGCTGGGAAGCAGAGTATGTGATGTTCACATGATGCTAACCCAGCAAGACAGTAAATACACAGCAAGGGAAATCTATAGGCACAGGCACCAAGACAGCACTGCTAAAAACCAGAAGGCCTCCTGTTAAGGGACAGCGCCCTGGAGGAGGAGCCAAGCAATGAGCCAAGAGGATGAGCACCAGGAGAGCCTCATTTGCTGCCCAGATGGGCAAAACCAGCGTTACGGCTGTACTTGGGCGCAAGAGAAGAAACGTCAAAGCTTCCTGGCCAGGAGGGATAGATGCCAGTCGGTGGATTAGACTGGGAGGTATGCTGGTGTTAGCGAGTGCAGCATGTTTGAGGAAGGTTAGGAAAGGTCAGGAACAACTCAGGGTGGTGATGGCAGAGGTCACCCTGTATCTGCGGGATCTGCACGTGTTTGACCTCTGGAAACTCTTGCTGCGTGTCTCCTTTCTCTGATTGAAATGATCTCCTGAATAAACCATGCTCTCTCTTCTTCCTCAAGCATTTTTATCCCATCTCCTTGGTACCCCAGGACTGGATAGAAGGAGCAGGGAAGGGTGCGTGTTTGTGAGCATGTGGATAGATGTGGATATTTGAGGCTGTTGCATCCTTACCCTTAGTCTTTGGGGGGAACCAGTGGATGGAGGTGAAGAGAAGCAGCAGCTTCAGCATCTGTGGAGGGGGAAGCTGAGCAGGGGACCCTGCAAGGTTAAAGTCTGCTCCCATGTGGCAGTGAACTGGGGGTGGTGGCTTTGCATCCCCTTGGGTAAACTGACCTGGTAGATTCAGATCAGAGTAGAAGAAAGCAAATGCTGTGGAGTTAAGATATTTGTAGTGCAAGAGCTGTGTAGGAGGACATAAGCTTCTGACAGATGGAAAAAGGCTGATGAATTGTAAAATCATGGATGAAATCCAGCTGTCCTGTCCCCCCTGCATCTCCTGCCCAAATACCTTTAATTAGTCAAGGCCTTGACTTGGGTGGAATTCTAGGGTAGAAGTTTGCAGACATGTTGGCAAGAAAAACTTGGGAAATTGAGGGGGGTGGCGGCGAGGCAAATTTGTCAAAAGGTGTAATTTTGTCTGGGAACAACTTAAAAAGTTGTTTTTTTTCTTAATCAAACTCAGATAATTTTTTTCAAGAATGGTTGACTAAATCTAAAAAAATCATTGAACCCTTTGCCTGAAGGCCTGAGTCTCTATGTCATGTAAATTATAAGTCAGTTTGAAAGGAAGCCGCGTAGATGTGTGTAAGAGAAAAGGTGGGCCTTGCAGGAAGGATTTGGTCTAGTGTAATTAGTACAAAATAAATTAATGTTCCTCTGAAAAAGGAGGAAGAGATGATAAGAAAGGTGCACATGAGCTTTGTGGCATGTTGTTTGGAGATATGAATGTCAGTGGAGAAACATGAAGGAAACAGTTAGAAAAATATCAAGTAAAATTCTCTCCCTGCAGGAAACTTTTTCTTTTCAGATTGGTTATGCCAGGCATGAATTTGGTCTGTCAAGTCAATAAAACCTTACAGGGAAAAATAAGGGCATCATAAAAGCAGGGTGAATTAATTCCATCTGAGGGGAGAAGACCACCCGTTGAGTCTTGCAGGTGCTTTGATCCAAAACCAAGAAGTCGGCTAGAACTTAAAGGAAATTTTTAGCAGTGTAATGTGAGCACCGACCGGCCACGAGGCATCAGGGCAAATCCATCACAATTCACTGTTAAGTAACGCTTCAAGTCTCAGCAGTGCTGTTTCGTTCCACCATACAACTAAGAGGTCCCTCTTGGCTTTGCTTTCAATTAATTAAGTCACAGTAGTGGTGAAGGCAGTGCTACAGCAGTTGCTTTCAGCCTAATTGTTCTCCAGGCATGTTTGCAGCTCTCCTGTAGAAATCCCAGCCTTGTTTCAGGACTCAAGCTGCACAAACGAAGTCGCTGCTGTTAAGGCAGTTTGTTTCCCTTTCCTTGGCAATCTGTTCCTAATGCGGAGGAGCCCCGCTGCAGCATGGACTTCTTACTATTTTTTAGCAAATGGCAAAATACTTATTTCTTTAAACAAATGGCAAAAAACATTTTCCATCTACTGAACTGCTTTTAGACTCTACCTGTGCTTAGGAAATTAAGGTTTTCCACGTTGGCATCATATGAGTTTCAGCAGCAGAGTTTTAGAGTCATGTAACCAATAGGTAACAAGCCCGATTTGATAGGTCTCAGTGCAACTGCAAAATTGTTTTGGTCCCTCAGTCCAGGCTCTATGATAACATACTCCTTTTCCTTCCTGTGTTATGGTCTTTGACCAATGGAGTACTCTTTTTTTCCCGTGCACGTAGTATTTAGAGGCACCTTGCTCCCAAAGGTTGACAAGCAGAAGGATCCATTTTATACCACAGTGCTCTGGTTTTCTGTCTTAAATGCAGGACAGACACAGCAAATTAAATCAACTTACGCTTAGTCACATCTATTTCATTTATATCAAACGGGTGCCACTGAAGCAGAAAACATTCTTATTCTCTCCACATTGTTCAAGCTGAAAATTAACCAGCTTTGCGCATAATGGAACTCATACTTCATCTCTTTAAAATAATTGGACCAGTTTTATATTTTGAAAGCAGAGTGACTTACAGTTGCAATGTATCAGTTTATTATTGATGCGAGAGGGAATATTTCCTCTCTCATCTTCCCTGTTTCCCTCTCCGGATCTATTTTTATGAAGTCCGTAACTAAAGCAATCCCTGTTGTTCCCCAACAGAATTAAGACGGCCCCAGGTGTGAAGATATCGGACGTCAGAGTCAGTGATGCAGACCAGTGGGGGATCCAGGAGGAAACGGACAGCGAGAGGACCACTGCCATTATCACATGTGTGCACAACGATCCAACTGCAGAGAACAGGTAGGCAGCCGAGCACTTTCGTGCATTAACCATTGCTGAAATGCCACGCAAGACACACGCTGGCTCCATTAATAAATGGCGTCGCTCTTTTAGTACGGTGTTTTATCCTTCTCGACTTCCTTGGAAAAGCTGTAGGTGATCTGCCAAGAGCTTTCTTTTCTTATGTTTCGCTTTGGAGCTTCAGAAGTAGATGATCTAATTAAGCTGGAGGCAGTGAACTGGTCCTGGCTCACGTGTGCTTTTCTTGCACCTTCAGGCAGTGGGAGAATTCCCGTTGCCAAAGAGCTAACAAGAAGAAATGGATTAAAATAGAGAAATAGGAAGAATAATTGAGAGCAACATGGGACAGTGCTGTCTCCTTTATTTGAAAAGCTGTAAAGGTAATGGCTATTAAGTGTTATTCATTATTGCTGCAAAACACCTATGAGTGTCTGTGAAATGTCTCATGAACGCTGTGTGTGTTTATCGTGGCAATGCTCCAGCAAGCTATATCAAAAGTAATGAGAAATTTACATTGTTAGTCAAAATTACGTATTTTTCAATACAAGCAATTTCTCTCCATTATCGTGCAGTTACTCTACACTTAAAGTGCACTATGCACACATTTAGTTTGAAATTGTATCATAATTAGGGAACCACAAAACTTTATGTCAAAACTTTAATTTCAGGAGCCTTCTTTCTGCATCCATCCTTTTCTGAAAGCTCTTTCAAGGGAGGAAAAATGGTGTTAGTGATAGTGTAGACCTGAGAAGATTTTTGCTGAAGGTTAGGAGTGCAAAGTGCATTTCCACTCAGTTTCCTATTTGGTTTCTGAAGCTGTATTAGAGGAACAAATTAATCCCACTTAATTTTGGATACCTGTGATAGGTGTGTTGAAGCGTAAGCTGTTTACTTACTGCGGGTTCCCTTTTCAGCAACAGGGAGACGTAGGCACTGGTAAGGTGAGGCAGGCCTGTGAACAGCAAGTGAAAAATGCCTCTTTCTCTCCAGTGAAGATGCAGAGGCTGGAGGTGACTAACTCAGATGCAAATATTTGCATTGTAAATGCATGATGTGAAGGGAGGTGATTCCTGGGCTCTGTGTCCCTAGTTAAGTCAAGGGGTACAGAGCTTTCTGGCATGGAGCGTCAGGAAGATATTTCAGTTCATTAGCTGCTTCACTGAATTCCTCCCCATGAAAACAAAGAAAGAAAAAGTCTCCTCTTGTTTCCTAAACACATTTGTAAAAGTTGTAAATCTGAATTTGTGGCCATAGGAAATTCTAGCCCTCCTTCATCGTTTTTTTGCTGGGGTTTCAAGGGCTATTATAGTGATAATTCAGAGCTCTCGCAGCTGCATTTGGCACTGTCTGCTTTGTCTCCGAATCCTTGGTCTTTCAGCAAGATTTCCCAGTTCCTCAGAAAGCAGTTAAAGATGCCGGTGAGCCCCGTTAGCGGGGGGACCTTGGCCAGCGGAGGGGAACCACAGCCCTTGTCCCGCTGCCGTGCGTCAACACACGACGACCCTGGCAGTGGAATCTCAGCTTGGGTTGCTCCAGACAGCTGACCTAGGTGGTCACGCAGGATCTGCTCTCGACTGAATGTTGTGGTTGGGTTTTCTGCTAAAACAGCCGTGACCTCTATCCTATTTGGAGCAATGTGGAAAGACATCAATTTGAAAGTGGAATGCTGAGGTTACAGGAAGACTTAAGGTCACTTGGTGCTACAGAGGACTCTGTCTATAGAAACTAAGTTATGATTTTTTTTAAAGTTAGACAAAAAACAAGGAGAACACTGAAACTTATTGCCTTGTGTGTGGTTTCACTAATCCATGAAATTATACCTGTCACAGTAACTTAGTTTTTATTAAAACCGATTTTTGCTTTGTGTTGAACTGTTAAATTGCACAAAAGCAACGAATCTCAAGTTAATTAATACTTTGACCTTTTCCATTGTGAGCTTAGTTGTAATATTTTTGGATTAATTAAAGTATGCAAATAGAAACTGCTGAAAGATCGTTTCCAGATTTGCAAATATTGTAGTGCTCAGAGTAAATATTTAACTTTGATCTTTATTTTAATTTGCTTTTTTGGTCATAATGGTGGCATTCTTGTTTCTTTTGAAGAACATTAAAAGTTTATGTGAGAATTCTACTGCTTTGTTTAAATCAATAGGGACTTGAACTTGCTTCTGTTAAGGTCAATGTAGCAAAACTGTCACTGGACCAGATTCATCCATTCCTCCTTTTAGTAATTCAAGTAGCTTCATTAAAGGCAGTTTATGTATGAGTGGGAGCGCAGGATCAATCTCTTTCATTGTCGAGCAGAAACTATTAGTAAACAGAATAGTTCCTACCTCAGGGGAGCCCATGTTCTCTCTTAGAAGTCATTTTAATTCTGCTGACTTGGCAGTATTATGCTCGTAGAGGCAGGGCAAGCTGGGACTGAGCCTCCGAGCCCAGAGGAAGCAGGGAGCCTGCCCGGAGGAAGAGGCTGCTGAGCTTGCCACCACCCTCAGCTCCGCTCTGCAGTCGTGCGGAGAGCCCCGGCAGCCCACCTTGCGGCTGTTGGGGAGGTTTGGGGAAAGTGAGCAGCTCCGCGAGTCAGAGCGGTGCTTGCCGAAATCTTGGTGGTTATCTGCGATGCCCTTAGCTTAGAGATCTGTTCTCTGCTGCTCGCACTGCAGCTGCTCTTTCTTCCCCAGCGTGTGATGCTGATAAGAGCCACAAAGAGCCGTCGAGCCAGACACTGCCTGCAAGGAGAACAGCGGCTGTCGACTGTAACACATTCATGATCCAGCCTTCGTTCCTTTTAGCTAGTGTTATCTTCTGGAGCCTTTTGAAATTTGCTTACTTTTCTAATCTTTCTCCTTCTCCCCTCTGCAGTGTTATCGTTATCCTGAGTTTTTCGTCTCCATTTCTCATGTTTTCTCATGCAAATTGAGTGTTCATTAAAATGTTTTAAGTTAAGACCTTTCCTCCTTTCATGCAGAGTGCATCATGCCTTTTTTGTGCAATCCTTTAAAAAAAAAAAAAACAAAAAAACCCTTATCACAATGTTTCAGGCAGTTTACATTATATTCTATTAAAAATCCATTTTGTCCAGGGTTGTCACAATTCATAGATTAAAGCTTTCCAGAGTGTGTTTTGTTAAGAATACATTTATAAATTCACCTCTTTACTAGTCTTGTAAGCTTGTATTTAAAACCTCTTTTTGATAATATAGTTGAACAAAGAGCATGAAGAAAAGAGATTTTTTTTTTTAACAAACACACACAAGTGTGTATGCACACGTCTGTTCTGATCTGCGTGGAGTCTCCCTTTGCCCTTATTGCTGTCATCTCAAAGGACTCTTTTGGTAGCACACTGAGCAAGGTGATTGATTGTTGCCTTGTGCGTTCATTCTCTCTTGTATTCTCTCCTTGGAGCAGGACTCTCTGAATCGCCCTTTGGTAGGGCTAGCTGAATCAAAAGGGTGCTTTGTTTCAAAAAGACAGTTTCTACTTCAAGCACAAATACCATTGTGTTATACAGACCGCTGGGACTGGGTACTTCCATTCCTTAGGAAAGGATCTTTATGGATTTCTGTAATGAGTGCAGAGCACTTCTTGCAAGGAGCAGAGAAAGTCAAGGCTGGTGGGCTTAGATAAAAATTGAATGATTTCAGCCTCCTGCACAGAAGAACTGTTTGTGAAGGATTGGGATCTTATCCTGAGGTCTAGGGCTGAACATAGAATTGTTGCAAAAATACTTTTGAAATACATAGAAGGCAAAAATTTGGGAGTCTACCAAACACAAATCCTTTGTAGTGTCCAGAAAACTGATCCTATTCTTGTAAAGACCGTGACTGCTTTTTCCACTGTATTCATCAGAAGATGGATTGAGCCTTGCAAGTTTTTTGTCCTTTGCGCCTCAGACATATCTGCAAGCACCTTGGGAATATAGCCGCAAATTATGCTGCAGTAGGGCCAGTGTGAGAGACCTTAGAAAAAATGCTCCAAGAACATGGTCTGGTTTTGGCCCATTGCTCAATGCCGACACGCAGAGGAATGGGATATTAGGACTTTGCCAAAGTGATTCAGCATTTTATAGGACTAGGTTATTTCAAATTGTTGGTGAGTGAGAGCTGGGTTTCTACTGTCTCAGCTGAAAGTCCCCACAATATGACATGTTTCATGGTGCTCGATTTCTCCCCTAGAAAGCTGAAGGAAAGAATAAAATTTTAATGAGACCTGAACCTGTGGCTCTGGAGTGACAAGATGTCACAAGCGCAAAAACTTAGACCAGGAAGTTGCAACTCAGCTTTAAAAGGGAGACTATGAAGAGATCATTTTCCTTACTCAGGAAAGTTGTCATTAAATTATATCATTTTTTTACCCAGGGGAGGAGAGTTTAATTCTCTGACAAACTATTACTTTAATCAGAAAGGTTATATTTGTGCTAACTAGCAAAGTTAATGAAATTGATCTTACCTGCAGCGCTGAGTATAGTGTTACTGAGACCAAACTGGTTCTTCTCACTTTGGGATTATTTTGTCTCCCTGTCTATAATACAGCTTCCATTTCTCAGGTTATCTATCACTGCATAAATTAAACTTGTATGAGGGAGACTCAGAATGCAGAAATAGGGAGGGTTTCAGTTTTCATCAAGAAGTATTTCTTTTGTTGCCTGTAAATTTGTATTTTTTAATTGATGCAAGCTAGCTCCACTATCTGGCATTTGAAGTCATCTAACTTTAAACTTGATTAATAAGATAAGAGTCCGTAGTGATCATTCCATTTGTTTACTGTTTTGAAAGGTGCTCACAGAATTCAAATCATTTGAATGATTTTATAAAATCATAATTGTGCTGTGTTCATATACATACGTGTGTGTGTGTGTATGTGTGTGTATATATATATATATATATTCTGTGATTCTGTGATATATGTCTTTAAAAAGGTAGAATCAGCTATCTCATGTGTTTTTAGGTATATAAATCGATCCTCCAATTTTGAAATAAATCACTTTTTTTTGCACTTGGGAATACGTCTTGAACTAGAAATATCACTCAAAAGAAATATATAAAGTTGGCTGCCAGTTAAGATGTGTGTTTATGTTTAGCAAATGTAGATACATGTTATTGGAGCTGATGATCAACTGAGCAAAAATGTTATATTGCTTGGTTTTTAAAGCTGTGCATATGTCTCAAAAATAAGAGCTGAGATTCTCTCCTCTCCCTTCTCATCTTAACTGACAGCCTTGATTTACTATAATCCCTTTATTGTTGGAAATACCATTTTTCCCACAAGGTATTCCAGTCCCCCAGCTTATCGAGGGCAATAAACCCTCTTGGAACCCCTTGGGTCCGAGGGGGCTTCCTAGCTTTATTTCAGCTGTGGCTCTGCCAGATTTGGACTGTTTCTCATGGCATTGTGGTGGTGTTTCTGCACTGAATTCCCCAGCACTCTGGGCTCCAGAATGGCTTATTAATTTGGGCCCCATGCGGCATCCAAGCTCATACACCATGAAGAAACTGCACTGCAGTGCAGAGGTTCCCACTGTCTCCAAAACAGAGCCTGCTCCACTTCAGGTTGATTGACTCCTTTAGCAGCTTGGTTGCATGTGGAGCATCCATGCTCTTGGTCACTACAGTGCGCGGTTTGCTGAAGCTGGAATGAGGAGTTTCGTTGTTTCCGTAAGATAGATCAGCCTACAGGTATGGGTGGCTGCATCCTGCTGTAGCACACAGCAGCGTGCTGTTAACTACAGTGCGGAAGGCACCAGGACATGCAGTGAAGCACTTGCGGATGTGCTTACTGCCAGAGGAACTTGCTTGGCCCCAGGACATTGAGCATGTAAAGTGCCATCAGCAGCAACAGTTGACTGGCAGAAGATCAATTTCACGTGTTGCTCCTAAACAAAAGAGCAGTAGCTGCTAGAGACAGCCAACCTTGTTCTGTCTTATTTTGGGCCCATGGAGAGGCGGTGGGCTGGATGCCATTAAGTTCCCACAGGGCTAAAGAAAAGTGAACGAGTAAGAGGAGCAAAGGGAGCAAAGAAGCACAAGGAGATGCATAAAGCATGTGGGAAAGCCAATAGAGGAGAGCTGGGGAAAAAGCCACAGAGATGGGGAAGGGAAAGCTGATGGCTGTCAGCTCCCTATGCCAGCCTCATCTGATATAAGTGAAGCAGTTGGACTCCTGCAGGCTCCCATCCTTCCTTATACTTGGGCTCTTCTTTCACCAGGAAAGCCATATTTGGATCTTTGAAAAGGAAAGTTTTTCTTATTAAAAAAAAAAAAAAAAAAGAGAGAGTGAGTGAGAGGGAGCTTTGTCAAAGACCCTGGAGAAAACAGGATCACTCCGTGGGAGGAAATGGGTCTGGGGAGGGCTGAGCTGGGGCAAGATTTACACATTATTTGCAGGCTCCCACTTGCCAGCCTTGTTCATGCAGGGGCTAAAGCTGCTCCTCAGAGAAAGGATGACACCAAGCCCCCAAATTCAGGGCCAGGGCATCCTAATACTGGGGAAGTCACTGAGTAACATCTGCTCTGTCATGCGAGGAAAAACTGTGTGTGCAGGATAGCGTACTGGCTTGGGCGTTTCCCTCCAGTTCTTCTGCACTTGTCGTTTTGCTTAGGTCAGAGGTGTCACGGGCAAAGAAATGTGCTTTGAATGTAGAATGGAAATGGCCTTCAGTTCCTGCAAGAGTTCATTCTCTGGCCTTTGGCCAGACCCCAAGACAGCACTGTCTCTTGAGCCATTGGTAAAGGGGATTTTATCCTTAATGCGCCAGTTTTAAGGTTTTGACCTCTATTATGAGCGATGGAGTTTGTTCTTTGTGTAAAGAGTGTTCCAGTGAGAAGCATCCACACCAAACATAAATGACTCAACAGAGTCACAAAGAAAACCTGAGTTGCAAGAATTTTAACTAACCTTTATTCTTTACATGTATGCCTCTGTGTATAAAAGAACCCAAGCCTGTTTGGAAATGTTTCTGTAAAATAAAAGCACTGACCTCTCACAATAGCTTAGAAAGGACATAAAAATAATAGATAAATTAACAGCAGTAGGAGGGACCACTTAGTGTAGAAAGCTGTGGTTCTAGGATCAAACGGGAATATATAATTCCTGAATTTTTTTTTTTTTTGTTTGAGGCTAGGAACAATGAAATTGTCTATCCCTCTTCTGTAGGGAGCCTAGTAGGCCAGTAACCACATGAATCCTCTCCTGGCCAGCCAGCTTTTTCAGATGGGTGTTTCTTCCTCTTACTTAGACTCACTGCTGCTTTGGCAAAGTCTCCAGTAGAGATGGGTCACAAGGATTACCGACTGGTAGACCAGATAATTGCTTTCTGGCCCCAGTTCACCAGACCAAGAAGATAGTAACTCAGTGACTCTTCTTATTCCATCCTTGCTGCGCTGGTATGGTACCTTTATTATGGCCCAAGGATATCTTTTTGAACAAATACACGTTTGGCAGGTGAAAAGAGCTGTTGAGCAGTGCAGCAAGGAACCCCGACAAGGTAAATGTACTATTTTCTTCCAAAATTTGAAAAATGCGTAACTCCTTTTGGGAAGAACTCAGCAGTGTTCACCTGTGGAGTAAGATGATGCAGTCCAAATGGAAGCATGAAGAAGACTTAGAAAACTAATGCTACTAAAGGTCTGTTAACTTGCTATGCTACTAAAATGTTCTGCGTAAATCCAGAGAAATATGCCAGAAAATTCCTTCTGCCAGGGTAGTGTATTTGTGTTTGTCCAATGGGCATACGCTGGGAGAAAAATGAGAAAAGTCACTTTTTAGCTTACAAAAGTTGCATTATGCTTAGAAAGCTCGTTTATACCTTAATAAATACATTGGTATGCCCTCTGATTGCAAACTGTCTTTGCAGAGGATAGGTACTGTGTTATGAGAAGCATCAAACTTGGGCTATATGTAGGGTATCCCCTCAGTAAGGGACAGAGGAATTATATAACTCAAACTGAGAAGATGACAAAGTTTCTTATGCATAGAAAGAAGTGTGCTGAGAAATATTAAGGCTGTCCTCTACCTTTTCAGAAGCAAAGGGAGGAAAATGCTGACAAGTAGAGGATTATAGCATGAGAAAGGGAACATGCGTGTTTGGCCGGCTGGTTATGTTCATCCCCTGATTTTAATTCTTGGCTCAAAAGAGCCAATTCTAATTCCCTGAACTCACTTGATAAATCAGGCACATGTTTATCACCTGCGTTTGTGGATGAAAACTTTTTTTCACAAGGTTGGTGCCTACTTCTGGAAGTGTTTTGACAGGAAAATTTTGAGCCTAGAATTTAAGCCCTTTTGATTTTGATCTCCTTTCTCTTTATTGACAGTTTAGGAAGTATAAAGAAAATGGAAGCTATTTTTTAATATCTGACTATGCTTTTGAATATAATTTGAGCTAATGATTAAAAAAAAAAAAATCAATGGAACTCACTGGCCTGTTGGTTTCTTCCTTGGTGCAGCAATGAACATGCCAAGAAGTGACATAAGCTCTTCACAAGCCTGGTCCACAGAACCTGATCCAAAACCTGCTGGTGTTCCTGAGGACTAAAGTCTTTAGATCAGACTAAATCCAGCCATTTTGAATGATCTTTCTTTTGAAAGATGGGCCTAATCATTCTGAAACGAGTCTTGTTTTTTAATTTGACCTAATTAGCTTCATTCCGGGTACATCATTCCTACATGTGAATCTTAATATTGATGTAACAGTTGGCAAAGTTTAATTTCAGGGTAGGGTAGTCTGCATAATTAGGACTGCAAGAATATAGCAGGAAGGCTGTGAGCAAATTTCAAATGCATGCTGATGAGTGCCTGGCTGTTCAAATAGTTATTCATCCATTGGTGCTTGCATACTTTTCCCATATTGGATGCCAAGGGGAGTGATGACATATTCAAGAGTCAGTGGGCTTCTCTGAATCTCTACCAGTCTACTGTCTGTTATTTCCTATGCAATATGTAGTAATGTTCATGTGAATGATTGCACGTGAGTTACTATAGGAGGCCCATGGCAAAAAGCTGAACAGTTCTAGAAAATTTCTGAAGCTTTACTCCACTGCCACGGAGATACATGCACACATTCCAGCTATGCTTAACTAACAGCTCAAGACTGAATGATAAAGCCCAAGTAAGCTTGGCTGCTGAACCCATCGCTCTCGTAACAGATCCTCCGATTCAAAGAACAGGAGCGAAAATATAGGATTTTGGGAGGTTGTTTTTACAACTTAGTTAACAGCTTTTTTTTCTCCCTTGATAGCTTAGAGAAGCCTCATCTGAGGTGTATACTGATCAGAGTACTCAGGAAACACAATTCTTTGCCAGAGTTCATCTTATAAATGTGAGTTCTGCACATCTTTAGGTTTCCATGCAGCACCTTTAGATGTCTAACCTCACCTAGGTGATGGGAAAGTTGCAATGAGCCTTACGGAAAGTCTAGGGGGAAAGAAAAGAGGTGATCAAAAGCTTTATGCCACAAAGGCGTAAGCTGATTCTTACGTAAATCTCCTTCTTATTAATACACTCACAGTTTAAAAACCTATTCTTTTGGCAAACTTAAGTCTAGATTCTGAAGAGCATCGTTAGGTAGGGTGCCACTTAAGTACATACTTGGTTTTAAGTACCTACCTTGGTTCTGTTGATGCCAATTGTAATGATAAAAGAGGTACTCAGAGTCAGCAATTAGAGAGAGCACTGTGCTGAAAAAATAAGTCTTGATGGTAAGCCATGTTGTATATAATGAGAAGCATTAGTGTGTCACATCTGAAAATGTTGTAGAAATCAGAAATTGAACTCTCTTGTGCTACAGAACCTTTCACAGTACATTGGAAATGTTGCTAAGGAATTTACTTTCATCAACTGTACACAGATTTAAGGTCCATAATTGGATTGGTTTTTGATATACTAGAAGTGAAGTGCAAGAAATTAATGAATGAATGTAAAATTGGGAAGCCTATATTTGAGGTATGTTTAATTCCCACCTTTACTGATTCATGAGTTTCCTTGGCCATGGAGCCTCCTGTGGACATTCAGAATTCCACTGGAAATGTGTTGACTTGCTTACTTAACAGCCAGTGCATTAAAGTACAAAAACTAACAACTCCTTTAGGCATTTAGCCAAAATTTAAGCTCATTTTGTTGTTAGGAGGTGCTGTTGCTAGGCAGGCAAATATTAAGTATTTTTCTTTGATTTATTTGATTACCTTGTACCAAATAAAGAGAGATTTGATTACCTTGTACATTATAAAACATCCCAGCATTAACTTTGCAGAAATTAACTTTTACTTTTAGTTAGTATTTTCCACTCATTTTCCCAAAATATTCCTCACCTGTGCCCATAAGCTAACTTTTTTTTGAAGCCTATAATGTAACTTGAATAAAATAAAAGTAAGCTGACTGGAAATTGGCGGATTCTTCTGTGAGAGTCAGCATGTGATTTTTTTTTGCTCATTTCTTTTTAAACCTCAGCGTTTCCTTGAGAAGAATGTTCAGCTGGATTTGAGCTCGGAGCCCTCACACGTTCATTAGTGGGATGAATCTGTAAGCTGGGACACCTTTGCAAGCTCCCTAGCTCTCCAGGGTATCTGAAGGGTGTATGGATCCAGAGGGCATCTAGCACCAAGAAAGCCTGGAGAGATGAGATGTACCCTTCAGTAAGCACTGGTCATTAGGAGAGCCCTTGGCCTCTCAAGAGGCAAAATACTGGGGAACACGTTTGACCACTGTGGCTTCCCAGTTCAAGGGAACAGCTTTCCTCAGGACTGTGCATCAGCTTGTATGGCTGGGGCTGTAAAAAGAGAAGAGTTATGTCCCCCTAGTCCCATGGCTGAAAATGTAGGCCACCATTTTATAATGAACTCAGACATATTGCCTATGGGATCTTGCATGCAGATACTTGAAAGCTAACTCTGTTTTTTCTGTACAATTTGGTCCACGTGGATTTTCCCAGGGTACTTGTTAAGGAGTTTGCTGTGAAATATTGCAGTTATTAAGGCAAATCGCTAAACCTTTAGCAAAAAAGCTTTCCTAAAAACCAACTGCCAATAGCTTGATCTTGCAAAAATTCCTTTTTTTATTGGTCTAATTAATGAGCATGTTTTGATTTTTTTTTTTTTTTAACGTTCTTGGGCCTGCAGGGCTCAAAAGCTTAGCAAGGCATGGCACTCCCAAGTTGCATGAAGTGAGGGCATCTTGTAGGATAGCTTTGTTGTTGGGGTTTGCTCTTCTGTAGGTGTCATCTGAAGACACTGTGTTTTGGAGGGGGTTCTTAGCCTATGCTTAGATTGTGAGCAGCCCTGAGCTGAAGACAGGCAAATGCAAATCCTCCCTGATGTTTGCTAAGACTCAGTTAGGCTGATCTGCGACAGCAGGACTGTGAGCACTGTGCTCTTTCTGATACCATATTGTGCTGTGCTCCTACAGCTGCCGGGCTGAGACTGGTTCGTCTTGTATAGCCCTGCTGAAAATCCCTTCTTCCCCAAACAAATATCCTTGTTACTGTCAGCTAAGATCAAGGCTGTCTTGCATCACCAAGATGCTTAACACATTTTAGCCCTTTAGCCAAGGGTCCACTCAGTACTGCACAATCAAAAAGAAATATTTCGTCTTTTCTCTTAGGATTTTTCATTGCCTAGGTTTAACTCTAGAAGTTATTGATCTCAGCAGTGAACGGATAGTGGAGATATTTGGAGATAGAAATTCCTATTTTCTGTCTCCCTTTTAGGCAATTTTCTTCTAGGCTGGTTTTTTTAAATGCATGGCTGGTGTCTCTTTTTGTCAGATAAGCAGTCTTCTTAATGGTGTACCATTTAATTTCTTCAGTGACAAGGGGAGGAAATAAGTTATTCCTCTTTTTTTAAAAGAGTGATTTAAGTAGGGAATAATGAATGCAAAATGCTGTCATTAAAAATCAGCAGATAAACTGATGGATCATCTGTCACTCCTGAGCTTTGCCATAAAGAAAAAGTAGATACTCTATTTTTCCTTTTTTTTCTTTCTTTTTTTAAATGGAAATGATAATGATGAGTATGGAACATGTTGACTGTGAATGCCTTAATTGCCTTAATAACAAAAACTGTTATTTATCGAGTGAACAACACCTAGAGACTTCCTGCTGGTCCAACACATCGTAGGAGAAGATGACTTCCAAAGCATGTAGCATGAGAGATGGGGGATTTTACAGTTTTGCAGTCCTTTGTCCTCTCTGTATTTCTAAACTGCACCAGTTTTCTTCTGGCAGATACTCGTTCTATACAATACTGACATAGTGGCATGAAATTGGATTTCCCACAGTACCCACTCAGACGCTGAGACTGGGAATTGCATGATGCATCTGGGTCTCAACAGTGTGAGATGCTTGGATCTGACTTTAACCTACATTCTCTTGAAGTGCTTCCAGGTGTGTTCATCTCAAGGGAGATGCCCAAAACAGGTCAGAAAGTTGCAAACTAGAAGTGCCTTTTCTCTGCACTGAACGTATACTGGGCTACCTCAGATAGAGACATCTGAATTTGAGAAATATTAAATTGAGTGTTAATCCAAGCCTTTGTTTCCTGGAAACTTTTTGCTTCTCTTGATACCATTAAAGAGTTAATCATTTGCAGGATGTGCCAGCTGGTACCATTATCTGGGGGTACAACAGCTTTTTCCTTGGTTTATAACATGACTTAGCTGAGTGATAGCCCTCAGCAAATATTGGCTCTACTTTGGTGACTGTTGTCATTATAACCTACCCAGAACTGCTGAAAACATGTTCATAGGGATTTCCTTTTGCCTTAGTGCAGATGTAACAGTTGAAAAATAGTAGCTCAGGTAGTTCATAGGCGCGCAAGGGTGGTTTTCCCACATGGCAGGTTGAGTGCCTTCACCCCTGGGCTCTTCGGAGCTGAATCTTGTACTCCTGCAGTTTTCAGAAGGATGAGGTTTTTACCTGATGTGGGAAGGATATAAATTTAAAAACAGTTCTTAAGGAAAACTACTTCCATCCTTACTCTCCTTTCTCCTCTACATATACTGAATTTTTTTGAATACTGATTCTCAGAATACCTGTGCTGTTTATTAATCAATTATTAATCTTCAGTATGGCAATATTCCAAAAAGTCTTCTCTCTCTCTGGCATTGACTGTGGTAGGCACTGAGTGCACATGTAGGGCACTGTCTTCAGAAGGTCTCAGTGTTTGGTTCAGATCCAAACTTTCGGAGACTTTAAAGAGCCTAGGCTGAAGTTTATCAGCTGAAGAGCAGCTTCCACCTTGTTTTGTATGCCTTTATTTCATTGTTTTTTTTTTCTTTTCTTTTTAAATGGTGTGCTGGGCTACTTTGAAATTGGGTAAGTAATCCAGATATTAGACTGAGGGCTGCTCAGGGGTCAGTAACACTGAAAACTTGCCACTTACTGGCATGAAATAGGACCCGACTGTCCCAGTCCAGCATCTGATCTAGACAGATATGAATGCTCTGTTTCTCGCTGCGCACACTAGAACGTCTATTTTTCTCATTCATTACAGGCAGACAGGAAAGGAGAAGTTCAAGCACTCATCACAGTATATTCACCATCTCACAAAAGCATTTCTATTGACTGTGTCCAAAGCTTTATGAAACGATGCTATCATCAGGGGTAATATCAGTCTCTGGCCTCTGTGAAGAGGGTTCTCATATATATGATATAAAAAATACTTTAATCCTGTTGGTGATGGCAACCAACAGTGGTTTTCCCTTCAGTTCTAGTATTCCTCAGAATATTCACTCCAGCTGCATAAAGGGGGTTCACGTTGTGGTGCGTAGTGGAGCACAGGTGACTCCAAGGTTTGCATGCTTGCAGGGACTTCCCTTTCACTTCACAGGGGCTTAACAGCGGAGCAGAACAGGTCGAGTGCAGGGCTGTGGTCCCCTCCTGTTGTGTCAGTGCAACTTTTCATTTCTGATTACTTGTGTTTTGCATATATTGCTGCCCTAAGCCAGCTGAACATATGCATATTCCAGAAAGACTGATAAAGACAAAAAACTCAAGTATGTTCTTAGAAGCTGAAAATAACAGCAGATTTCTGTTGATTTGGAGATGCCCAGGCATTTGTGCATTTATTCCCTGCACAAGTGTTTGAAAACACTGGAGAGCCCTATTCTTTGTGTTTTACAAAAAACATTCTCTGTGGGCTTTTTTTTTTTTTTGTTATATACATACATGTATATATCTATATAACATAAAGAGCTGGAGAACTGGAAGGGCGGGAGCAGGATTTCTTTGAAGTAGCTGAAGGGAACAAGGAATTGATCACCTGCAGTGGGACAATTTGTGCTTTTGCCTCCTGTGATTCAGTGAATTCATGAAGCTTTTGGTTTGGCTGTCGGTTAGTCCTCACATTTTATTTATTTGATGAGGGGATGTCTGCTGGACTTCTTCCCTCCACCTTTCCCTCCACCCTCAAACTCCAGCAGAGATCAACAGAACCGATGCGATGTGAGCTGTAATTCTGTTGCAGCCATGATTATATGCCAGTCTGCTGTACACCGTAAATGGTACTTCTGGATTCCTACTGTGAGTAGTTGATTAGATTCTAGTACCGTTTAGTTCTATACATAAGGAAAATTTTTTAACAAAGCAGAGTAACACATGAAAGCCCCAGTTTATTCTTTATCCTCTTTTTCCACTAACACCTCACACATAAATGCGACAATAAAATGGTTTTTGGTGTGCCTGACTTCCCATAACTCCAGTTGCCCTTCTTTTCCAGATAAAATGCAATTGAGAGGTTCATATTGACCCCAAATGCTAGGGTAGGTCTGTGATCTAGGTAGAAATTTCCTACGAAATGTGAATTTTAAATTGAATTTGGAACTCTGTAATAAAATGAATGCTAACTGCAAGTTTATTTGTAGTCCCACTTGTTACGTTTTTCATTGTCAGCACAAGCTTTATTCCTGCAAATATATTATTGAATGAAAAGAAGAAACTATTCTTTTATCTGCTAATGCTGATGCCTGTAATCTGTTCTGTTAATTTTCTGTGCTGCTATTCTCTTTGTATGGTTTTTCTCCAGCGTATAGAGCACAGAGGAACTTAATTGCTCAAGTCTGATGTAGTTTTCTATTCCTGGCAACAGTGTAGGTTGCAAAACCATTATGTGGGAGATGCCTTCTGGATTGTGTAGCGTGTGTTGCAGTTGGGATATGACAGGGTTAGGGCCCAGTCTAGGAGGAGCTTTTAATTAGCTTTTTGGACATTTCCTATGGAGTTGCCAATTAGATTGTCATTTCCTGAGCAGCTTTTGCAAGTGGAAAGTGTTCTTTCTGAGGGTCTCATGCTACAGGGGTTTTATAATATATGTAGCACCACTTAATTCTGGGAGATCAGGAGTGAACCCCCTGAATTTATAGCAGCAGCTGATGTTTGACAAAAGGCTGGAGAAAACTCTTCCTCTGATGACATAGAGGAAGATAGCTAACCACTTTTGATTTCTTGCCATTGAAAGCTTTATTCGGTTGTTAATTTTTGCAAATATTATGCTTGGTGCTGGTAATGTATAACACTGGAGACAGATTATACCCCAAAAGGTTGGGCCAGCCTAGGTTTACTCATTTGTGCATGTTGTACCTGACTTAATTTTCTTTTAAATAGAGCTTTAATTAGATCTCTAGATGAACGGTGGATGCACTTATGTGTAGGTGCAAAATGATACCTTGTATAATGAAGGCTGTTCTGAAGTCCAAACTCTGAGATTGCTTAGGGTCAAGTTATTCCCTGCTCTGGATCTGACCCTTGGGTGACTGGTTGGATTGCCCTGTAAGTTTTCAAAATACTGTAGAGGAATTACTTGTGTGGTATTTAGTCTGCTTGTGGCTTACATGCACAAAAGTTGTTTGCAGCTGCAGTTCCAGTTATTCACCATAAAATACTAGGATAGTGCTGGTACTCTGATGCACAGTGGAGTCTTGTTAAATTTTAATAGTAAGACATATTGACAACTCTTGCAGTTTTTATTGTGTGCCCCAGATATTTATGTTCTAAGGCACTGACTCCTGAAGCCAAGTGATTCAAAAGAAGGATTCAACTTGCATTTAAAGGAAAAAGTGCAATTCTGCTTTTCATGACTGACAGAAAATCTGGAAAATTAAGAGTCAAGAGATGAGAAAGTAAAGAGAGAACACTTAAAAACTTGAGGAAGCTTTAAAGTGCTCATGAATGTGCTGGGTTTGATTAATGATTTTTGCATGTTGGTGATGCAGAGGAGGGCTCTTGCTTTTTCATGCTTTAGGCACTGTTGGGCTGCATGCTGTGGTAGGGAGGGCTTCTATGTTTTCAGGCATGTCCTCTGCAAGTGGCCATTTGATTTCCTGTCTTGGCAATTAACGATGGAGCAGACAGTAATTTTAAGATGAGCTTGGTCAGTCTACTTGTTAATACACCATGAACACAAACACTATAAGTTCTGAGGATCCCTGCACTGCTAATTAGTATTTCTGTGGTTTTACTAATCGCTTGAACTGGGAACTTGGCCAAAGCTAACAGAAGAGACTTCCAGTACAATAAATTGTTTTAATTTTGTGATCTGATCTTATGCATGGCTCAGTGTTTCTGAAGGCATGAGTAGAATAAAATCTCATTTTCGATGATAACATATGCAAATCAGAACTTTTTGGTCCCAGATGAAGCTCTGCTTCTATTGACATAGTGCTAGCAAAATACTGTTAAGAATAAAAAGCCACTCAAACTTTATTTTGCTGATAATATTTCATTATTGCTTTGTAAGCCACCTTACTATAGGGCAAAATCTGCTGAAGAGATAAGATCCCATAACTCCTGTTTGCTCGTATCATTCTCTTTATAATTTATAGAATGCCATAGGTGTTCATGGCATTTTGCAGACATATAAAAGATTGACATGTTCCTGCCTCAAAGAACTTAAAAATTTTGCAGTTTAGCAGCAGTCAGCAGTTTCTCCCATCTGAATTTTACTTTTAACAGTACTGTATAAAATCATTATTATACAGCCGCCAAATGAAATGGCATTTTATTTTTAGTTGCAGATGTGATTTTTTTTTCCCCAATGCTTGTTAAAGGTCTGAGTCTGTCTACACAAAGGACTAAAAGTCTCTGTGCCTTGACTGTAATACAAAACAGAAACAGTACAAAATAGCCCCTATCCTCCGAGCTGGAGAGATTACCTATGATGAACATGAGACTACCAATAAGGGGGCCACATAGCGCTAAACGTGGTAGGGACTTTTATGATATCGGTAATACTTGCTGCAAAATAGAGGAAGATTCATAGCTCCTTTCACCTCAGGAAGCAACCTGCGTTCCTGTGGTAATGACTCCTGGCCATCACTGGTTTGTCGAGATTTGAACTCGTGATCATGCAATGAAACGCTCTGTATCCCGTTATCAGAGCAGACACTCTTTTAGCAAGGTGCTTGGGGATGATTTCTATAGCTCTTACAGAGGTCAACCAGCTAATTCCTCGCAGGCTGCCCTGAAATCTTTCCATTAAAGTTCAAGAATGTAGGTGAGAAAATTTTTTATGTGACTAATACGTTTATGTCCCTGTCTGAAGGAGAATATGTTCACCTGCTCATTTCTTTACTTAAATATATCTAAAACCATTTCCCGCCATTGATTTTAGACAATTGGATGCCTTTTTATTGCTTGTATTTGGAATGTCACTTTGCTACTTGACCCTTCTTTACGTTTTACATTATATCTTCACAGTAAAATGTGGGTAAAGTTCCACTTTCATACATGCAGTTTTAAGATTTCCAGGCAGTTGTATAAAGGTAAAATACATCTATATCCTGCCCAGGTAATTTAGCAGAATTATATATATAAACATAACATTAAAAGCCATTTTCTGAGGCTCATGATTATGTTGATTTTGTTTGTCACACACCTGCATGTAGTGACTTAAAACATTCTGTCACTCATGTAGTAAACTCTGTCCCACAGCATAATGTGACAGATGCTAATGAATATGATGCATCGCAGAATTTTGAAGCAGAGATACTTGGAAAGGTCTTACTAGCACCTCATTAAATGCTTTGAGAATTAATTTTAGTGAATATAAAGTAGGATTCTGAGTTTTTTTAAAGGACTCTACCCATAATCCTAAACATGACTGAAATTCACTTAAGTTTTATGAATTGATTTGATTAATTCCAGCTTAAATTCTTCTGAGCAATAGACTGGTGGGAGGTTGGAATTACTTGGAGAAGTTTTGTTTCTAAGGATGCCAGTAGCAAAGTTCCCACTAGTCTGTGTGGGAACTCAAGCAAGCCATTATGATATAGTCCAGTTGCATTTTCTTAATGCATGACAGCAGCAGTTTTTTTTTTTTTTTTTTTGATTCATGGGTATATCCTAAGGCACTCAGAGGACCACAAGGTCAAGGCTACCTTGAGTTTGTCAGACAGCCTGCCTTTCTCCTTGAACAAAAACTCAGCAGAGAGCAGAGCATCAGAATTAACAAAATACAGTTTCAAAGACAGAGAACTTGCTTAAAGGCTTTGGGAAAGGAGGACTATTTTCGATCCATCTCTCAGTCTGTAAGTAAAGTTCTTACAGTGGTGCAAATATTCTCACACAGAAATTTGAGAATAAAAATGGGAGTAAGAACTCTCTTGTAATTCACTGATGCACATGTTTTTTGTCCTTAGTTGCTGTGAGAGATCAGCCGCGCTGTTTCTCCTATTCTGATTTCCTTTCTTTGTATTTCTTTGTTGTTTGCCCTCTCTGGTTGCCTGTAATGGGTAATGCCTGTGTCAGCTCTTACGTTTCGCCGGGTAGGACCTTTCTTCTGGGATGTTATCTTTTTCAGATCTTGTTATCTGTGGGCTCGGCTCTGCAGTTAGGGAAAACTCACATTGGGCATTATTTTTTCTGTCTCTACGCTGGTGAGATACCTGTCATGTCACTGGAAGCCAACAAGGTTGCCTCGATCATGTCCGTAGTCTAGCGGCGAACAGCGGATCGCGTTGCCCCAAGAAAGGGTGCGATCGGTACAAAGTGGAGTGAATTTGGTTTTCATCATTTATTTGCCAGTGGAGTCTGTCTGACCCTGCCTCGTACTTCGTCCACGAGAGGTGAGAGGCAGAAGGAGGCTTCATGTGGTGCTGCCCTGTGGGCAGTGGCCAGGGGAAAAGAGGCCGCGAAGGGGCTCGCGGCAAAAGGGCTCGGATGTAAGTTTGAGGAAAGCTGTGTAGATGGTGAATAGGGCCTTGTGGGAAGACTGCGGACAAATTCATGGAGAGATGGCCTGGGCGGTCCTGGGAACAGGCCAAAAAGGGTTTGGAGATGTCAGGGGCAAAGGCCTTCCCATTGAGATAGATATATATATATATATTTTAATATATAAAACAAGCAGATGCCAGAGGGAGAAATTTCAAATTTCATAAACCTTTAGTTGCCTGCTCTCTGCTTTCACCAAAAAGGGAGGGTGAGGAGGCAGCGAGCTGTGCCGAGCCCCCGTCGCAGGGGGTCGGTGGGGGCCGCTCGCCTGAGGGAGAGAGGCAGAAACTTCTGGAAACGGGACTGCTGACCTGTGCCCGAGGGGCCCGGCGGACAGCAGCGGGCTCCTTCCCTGGGGCTGTGGGGAGACGGCTGCGAGGAGATGTCTGCGAGATGTCTGCTGGCGGTGGGGTGCTGCTTCCTCCCTGCCCGAGCGGCCGGCGCTGCCGCCGCGCGTGGCCCCGGGACAACGCGCCCTGGGCCCGACTCTCATCCCGCGGCAGCCAGCCGTGCTGAGCCGTATCCGCAGCTCTCCGATACGCGCAAATGTCTCGCCAGCTGTGCTTTGAACGACAGGGACTGAATTTCCGTCACACAACGCTGCTGGAGGGAGTTAACATCCTTCCTGAGCGAGTACATCGCCTAGAGGGACCATTTTGCTTGTAACACTCTAGTACAGAGAGTGATACCATGCACTGAGCAGCGCAGAGTAAAAAGACTAATGTGCGCTATGTTAAATGGTGTCTTGGGTTTTGCTGGGTCCCTATTCATAAAACACAACAAAGTGGTGACAAGGATAAGCCTTGTCAGCTAAAGGAGCCGCTGGGAATACCAGAGAGTACTTAGTGAGTAAAACAAATCAAATTTTGAAATCATCCCTTCCAAAGGAAAGCACAGAGGGGATTTAACTAGAGTTAACTAGAGTATTTGCAGAAAAATGGCAGAAAAATGTGAATACGGGTGGGGGTAGAAGAGACACTAGGATTAGCTTTGCCATAGCAGGTCAGAGCTCTGTCTTGAGGTTGGTGTGGTGGCTCCAGTAGTAGCTAAATACCTGCCTGGCCGTTGCAAGAGACCCTCTAGAGCAATGAAACCAGGGCCTTGGTTAGCGCTGTGCCCTTAGCTCACATAACGGTAGCAGCAGTAGAGCAACAGGCACTTTCCGAAACCCCTCTGGATGGTAGGACCCTGCCTTCTTGAGGTAGGGTCCTGCTGTAGTGGGTTAACTATACGTTGTTTGTGGCTGCCCTATTTTGGTTCTGAGCAGATTCCTTTTTAATTGTAATTAGGGTGTCCTTGTGTTCGTGGCTTGTTTCCATCTGGGAATTGTTCCTGACAGAAGCTGTTCCAGGAGTTTGGCTGTTTGCCTGGCACCCAGGCAGCTGGGCTTCAGCTCCCTGCTGAACCAGCTGCTCCCTCTGCAACTCTGGCCAAGTCGCTTACGCTCTCTGTGCCTCAGTTTCTAATCATAAAGTGGAAGTGTTAACATCTACCTTTTTTGCAAAGGACTTGTGAACACGCTACTCAGAGAGAGTTAAATCATGTGTTGGGGGAATGGTATATGTTCCTCAAACAGACAGACAGCAGCACTCCGGGGTTTTAATCTGGCTTGGACCTTGTCTTTAGCTAAGAACGACTAGCACATCAGTTACAAGTGTTGACATCAGTTCCCCAGCAAAGCTTCAACTGAACAAAGTGAGTCTTATTTGATATCCTTAGAAAGAGGAGTAGTCAGGAGAACACTGTAAAATAGATGTTCTCTCCCTGTGCCTAAACATGAAGATAAATTCCAGAAGGCTTTTAAAAAGTACCGTGCAGTTAACTCTGGTGGAAGTTCGAGGTTTGCAGCAGTATGGCATAAAATCCCATTAGGCCCTTATTTATGTCTGCTGATACTTGTGTTTCTTCATAAGTCGTTCATTTCACCCTTTAGTCAAGGGTTATTTATTTCCTGACATTGCCCCCTGCAGCTGTGCTTCAGGAGCCTCAGTTGCACCACTGCTGGTCGCCTTGTGGCGTCCGACCAAAGAGCCTCTTGGTCCCCTGTAGTGGCTACTGGCTTGTCCAGCACAGCCTGGTCACTGGCATCCTCTTGCTCTAGAGGAACAGTATGTGCTGCATAGACTGGGACACTGAAGTCCCTGCCAGAGGTGGGTCCTTTCTTGGCATGGGACTTGGTAGTGTGTCATTGCTCATTTATCAGCAAGTATCCCCAGTACTGAGGTGATGGTGAATTTGTATCTTACTTTGATTAACTTTTCTTTTTTCTCCTGAACTAAGACTGTAGTACTGTATCCTGTAAGGATAGAGCCTTTCCTCTATTACAAGGAAAATTCTCAAATATTTGTGGAAAATTATGTTCCCTGTTGCCATTCTCTGCTATTGCATTAACCTGTTCTAAGAACTCCAGCAAGTTACTGAGGGGTAATTTTCTCCAGCAGATACTCTGCTACCTCAAGCCTACTGTGTTAATGTCGCCTTAAGTATATCCTTCATCCCCTTCTCAGGAACAGATGGGAGGCTCAGGGCTGTGAAATACTTGAGATCTCCTGAGAGACCTGAGCAGCAGTCCTCCATCCCCTCACAAATATAGTCATCAGTGGGTAGTGTAAGATCTTTCTCATGCTGCACATACAGTAGTCACTGGTATTCAGTGGTGCTAGCATCTTCTCCCATTCTGCTGATATGCTAATACCTACTAAGACCCAGTGAAGAAATCACCTCTCCTATTGTTTTAGCATTTACTCTAAAGGTGAGTGGCTTACAGAACTGATAAATTGGGAGAGCCTTGTTCTCATCTGCCTAGCACTAAATGTTGATATTTGCAAAACTGTGTGAGAACTGTAAACAGGTACCAGGTGAAAAGCAGTCAACCATGCCATACTTGATGCCCTATGTGTTAATGCATAGCCTACACTGTTGATAGTAAATCCAATTAGGACCGGATTTCATGTGCCTTTCTACATGCTTCTTCCAATTTACCATTAGAGTAATCTGCCAGAAACTCATAGCAAGATGTCTCCCTGCCATGTGTCCATACACTAAGCTAGATACAGCACAACTGATCAGAAGAGGATGGTGACAAGGGAAAGATACAACTGAGAGAAATCTGAGCCTTTTTCTCTTGAATATTATAAAAGAAGATGTACTGCTGTGTGTTAGTGGTGACAGTCATTTTTGTGACGATTATAACCTGGTTTACTTTCTTGGCTTGTCAGCTAAACAGCAGCTAGCCAGCCATCATCCCTGTCTTTGGATCAATAGCTGCTGGGATCTGTAGTTTCTCAGATACAAACCCTGAATACAGCTTTATCGGTTTACTCCCTCCTTCCCTCCTTCCTCCCTGCACTAGTCTAAGCCTTTGGCCCAGGTCCAAGTATGTCAAAAGGTTTTTACAAGTCGAGTACCTGCACACGCAGGTTTTAGTCTGGAGCAGAACATCACAACCTTTATTTGGAAAACACGGAAGATGGTTCAAACACTGCACTGAGCCTCCTAAGACTGGATAAATAAAGGATGAGGAGGAAGCCCTGAATGAAACCTCTCCTGGAGGGTTTTTGTTCTATTTTGTTTGATGGGCCTTGGGATACAGACAAACCCATTAAAATGAGACCATAAAACAAACCACTGGTTTTGGTATATGTGCAAGTTTGGCTAGACCCAAAGCAGAGAGTAACAAGATTTAAAGCAAGTATCCTTCTGAAATTATAGTTTCGAACAGGGAGCCCCACACCAATCGATGGGAGTCTGCTTTTGTTGTGGTCACAAAAATCACAAGTTTGACTCATGCTATTACAGTGATGCACAGTGTTGTCAAGGTAATGGATTTGGGCACTTGGCATATACAGGAAGGGTGTAAAAGGCAAGGAGGTAATCTGCAGGCCTCAAAGACCAAGTTTCATATTAAGGATTTTTTTTTTTTATAGCTGAGATAGAGAATACTCAATTTTTGCTGTAGAAGTGAGAGTTTTATGCCCTGGCCTATTGCTGCTATCGTTGTGCGCGTCACCCATGGGAATGCTGCTACTTCCGGTACACAGAAGTGTTTGTGAACTTCTCTGGTATTGCCTCCTCTTGCTGCTACCTAAGAAGCTTCCTTTCAGAGGGCTGAAATAGAAATTAGAAAGGGAAAGAGATACCATGAAAATGACTCCTGATCTGGCTTCTTAGGAAAAGACCTTAGCTGTAGGCATTGCTGGGCAGAGTCTTAAAGAGGCTGAATTATGGAGGCAGCTATAGAGAATGCTCTAAGGACCACGTTTATAACCCATGAAGGCCTTTTTTTTTTTTTTTAAATAATAGCAGCAATTTTTAAAGGCAAGCTTGAAAGGATCAGCTGAAAAGGCAAAAGAAGTGGGGTTTCTGTTATCAAAACTTTGTAATCCAGTCAGCCTGCTTAATTGCACCTTGATGAAGGGAGAAAATGATTTAACAAAAATACTACTACCTGTTAAAAATTATCATGATGAGGGATTGCTGCCTGTAAATCTTTATAAACAAACCCTTCCATATCTAACTCCTTGTCTGTCTTTTCTTAGCTTTCGATGAAATCAGAAGTGGACATTACTAGAGAAATATCTGCCTTAATGAGATAATCTGATTTAGAAGGACCTATGATGCAAAGGACACTGGAGCAATGCTAGAGCAGAGCTGGGGGTCAGAGGAGCCGTAGTTAGCACTATTTATAAAAAAAGTCACTTGCAGTCAAGGTTGGAGCAGAGCTGTCCAGAAGACCAGTTTTGCCTACTGTATAGCCTCTATAGCCTATAGTCTCAAAAGGAGACAGAATGAAAACCTAGAAAGAGAGAAGAGCTAATCCAATCCAGAGGTTTGGAAAAGGGATGTTGTCATTTTTGGAGATGGATATATCACATTAGGAGCCGAGTGGCTCATTTATCCAAACTCAGCGTGTGTTCCTCTCTTGAGGGGCCTAATCCAAACTCCGGCAAAGCTGGTGAAAAAGCTTCCACTGATTTTTATTTTTTTTGATCAGGCCTTTGGTGGAAGAAGTCTGGAATGATGTTTTGATAGAGGACCCAGCTGAGGAAAGCGCTCATGCCTGTACTTACCTGCAAGCTTACAGTTAATTCTCCTGGGCATCATGGCCGAGCGTTTACAAGCCTCCCTTGAACAAAATCCAGCGTCAAGTTTTTTTTTAATGTCATGCTCTAATACCCTCTGGTTTTACCTGAGATGGGAGATAGTTGGGGCTGGTATTTTTTTGAAGATTTATCTTGAGAGGTGCATTTTCTGTGTCTAAAAATGGAAGAATTAACTTACAATTTGAAGTGTCAACCTTTTCCATGAGTGTTCAGGATTCAAAAGCATTTTTATATTGTAAAGCCATTTTGTTGCTTCTGGGGCGGGGTTGTGTTATATTTTGGCCACAGAGGTGTAGCCGTTTCAGTCTAATGGTAAACAATCACTGTTAAAACAGAGCTTACAAAAGGGATAATACAGTGTGCTTGCCTGTGATAGCTAGGGAATAGCCTGGATAATTCAGTAGGTCACCTCCAATGCTACTTCGTCTTTTCTTATGTATTGAGAAGTCTCTAATCAATTTAGTGTCTTGAACTATGGTAACAGTGACAATATTTTACCTTCCAAATCACGATACACAATGAAGTTGGGTTATACATGTAGCAATTCACGGAAGGCTAAATAAAACGCTGCTTAAAAATAACATGTGATTTAATTATCACAATCTAATCATAAGATATAAGTAGTAATTCTTCTATTTCAGTAAATTAAATGCCATTAGGAAAAGCAAAAGGAAGTCAGATTGAGACACCATAAGAAATGTGGCGCAGTACATTAAAAATCAGCTATGGAGAACGGTGATTCATAAAATTAAATGCCAGCTTTGAAAGAAAGAATATAATAACAATGCTATAAAACAAATAATAGCTTATTCATGGTCTTTTGCCAGCCTATGTTCTGTTATTTCTACTTTATTAGGAAATACAGAGGTCTTGACAGCAGTGACGGAGAAGTTCATGAGGTTCAGATTTGGGACTCCTGGGACAGTGTCATTATTTGAGTAAATGTATTAAAAGTGAGCACAGTACCCTGAAGTGTAAAAGTGTGGTGTTCAGGAATCACTCTGAGCTCAGAGTTTAATCAGTGATGCCAAACTCCAGCTCTGTTGCTAATTAGCCTTACAGAGATACAGAGACCCATTAGGATTTATAGCAGTTGTAGAAACCCACAGATTTTATATGGTGCCTTTTTCAGTGTCACTGGCCCAGGAAGTCTATTTCTGTTTACTTTAAGACTCAAATTTTTAGGTGGAAACATTTTCTCTATCTAAAATAAATCCTTAAGCTCTTTACTTATACTGGAATGTCAACATTAGCATGTATTTCCTAAAATAAATGATGGCATGCCATAATATATATATATAAATATCTTACAGTTCTGAGTCTTTCATTTTGAAGAATCCCCAAATCCTCTCACCCTCATTTCCTTCTCTAATCTGAAAAGTATATCTCACCACTTCTAATGTGTTCTCTACGAGACCTAGAATGCTATTGATTTGCCAGGAAGATTGCAAGAGATGAGGGTTTATATATATGAATGTATGTATATGTTGGGTCCCTCTCTTCCTCTGCATATCATATATATGTGTGTGTGTGTGTGTGTGTGTGTATAGATATTTGAGCACGATAGATACTTATAAGGCGTCTCAGTTTCACCAGAGCAACATAGAGGGATGGTAGTGAGGTCCTTTCATTTATCATGTAAGTATATTCTTAGCTGTGTTGAAATAGAACCACTCTTTAATAACAGGTAGGGAAACCTATAATAATCAGGCTGTCATCCTGACATCTTGGGAAGCAGAATAAAGCAGAGAAACAATAATATAGGCCAAATTGGCTGGAAATGCAGTAGATATAAATTGGCATAGTTCAGTTGAAGTTGGGGGAATAATGCTGAAGTGTATTCATATTGGTTGTTGTATTTAGCTAGTGAACGTAATATTTTACTGCTAGCTGAGACTCTGGCCCAGCATTGCAGTTCCCAAATCATATCGGAGTGACTACACAGTTTTAAACATGGTGTATTATTATATATATGTATGCATAAACACCCAACTTTTCAGAGCTTTTCTTATGAACCTCTGTTGTGAGGAAGTGAAATGTAATCTCCTGTGCTGGCATGTATTAACAAAATACTGATTTAAATGCTAGGAAATATCAGAAGTTTCTGAAAAAAAAACAGTATTCAGTGGAAGAAATTTCTTCTTTCTTTCTTGAGTCTGTTTTCCCTATCTTGGCTGCCTTTTATTCTATCAACTTTACTATTACTGTATTTGACATACGGTTGTAGGCTTTCCAGGTCACAGGAATAATAAATTCGTAGTTGTGTAAGAGAGCTTTTTCTTGATTCATCCAGGGCGTGTAGAGCATTGTGATGAGTCTTCCTCAGCTCTTAGCTAAAAGAGACTGTGGGAATGGCCAAAGGGGAGGAACATAAAGTCTCAGTGTTTTGTAGCGCAGCAGACGGGTCTTTCCTGTCTGCCACTGGGAGGAGCATGAAAACAAGACAAACCACATCTTCCTCCCTAGAAGCAGGTAGCTGCTACCTCCAGACTGGAAAGACTAAGGTTGTCATCTGTTATCAGTTCTACCTACTGGTATGTTGGAACAAGCGGTCTGTTATTTTGGGGTGGCAGTAAATATAAACAAAACATTTTTTTGTTTGAATATTGAGCTTATTGGGGCATTATGCTTTTGTTTCCCCCTTTGACCCTTCTCAACTGCACAGGGATGTTGGATGTTTGTCTAAGAGTCATTAAAAACGGACTGGCTATCCCCTTAAGGAGTTGCAGTCCTGTTACTGCTCCTATGCTGGGATGTAGTTGTAATCCTCCTGCGCCCTGCTCTCGTTCTGGGGCCGGAAGGGCAGACTCGTGCCCCTACTGCAAGCCCTTAAAAACTTTGGTGATGGCTTTAAATGAATCTCTTCATTATTTGTTGGTCTGTTTCCCCCTTGCTACCCTCTTTAGTTAAAATAGTTGGTCAGCTATAAGCAAGATGTCTTAAGAGTACTTAAGAGTATTCTCCGAAGGACTGAATTTCTTTTTTTGGGTAGAATCCTGCAGTCTGGGAACTCAAGGGCAGAGGCTCTGCCCATGATGGGAGCGCAGGTGGAACTGTGCTTACTGAGGCAGGAGCAATGCCAGAAGTGACTGTGGTCTTGCTGTGCCGGCATTTATGTGTCTGGACAAACAATGTCAAATTGCAGTAAGTGAATGAGTCCCGACCCTTTTTGGTGCATAAGGAAAATAACAGCTTTCCCACCCTGGAAAATAAGCCCACCTTGATTATTTAAGGCCTGTCTAGAAGGAATGAAGTTTTGACGGCTGCCTTGGATACAAATATGCATGTATATAAAGTCGTGTAATGACTGGTATTCACGATGTGGAACACAAAGGATAAAATGTCAGTGCAGTCGCTTTGACATTAAGTACAGTAGCAGGACAGCACTATAGGTATATGGTCCCATAAAATGGAGGTTTAGAAATGTCAGCAAGGGTTTTTGCCTGATGCTGCAAATTAACAATAAACCTCAGGGGCATGGTGTAATTATTTACTTTGCTAAATAACACAGAGGAACTATGGTTTAATTACAGTAGTTTAGCTATGCAATAGAATTGCGGAGACTGTAGCTTCAGTGCACTGCATTAATGAGCCTTCCTAACGGTTACTTCTAATACTGGATAATGTTTCTTTTGTTTTAAATCATCCTTTTTAAATGAGTTGCATGCCGATGAGAAGGAACCTTTCCAGAGTATCACAATGGATTGTTTTTGTTTCCAAAAGAGACAACCCAACAAGGCACTTGATATTACAGTTATAGTCAGTAAAGCCAGATGCATTTGGCTCTGCTCTTGTGTCATTGACATCCCTTTTGTGCTGGCTTTTGATGAAATTTAAGCAGAAAACCATGTAACTGGGCATCTTCAGATGGCAAGAGTCTGTACTTCTCAATCCTATCGTCAATCCAATCAACTCCTTTCATTTAAAGAAGATTGGAGAGGGGAAAAATGCACATTAAGTAATAGCTTTCTCCGAACATTTAGGGCATGCTAATTAATAAATAGTTCAGTGCAACTTTAAGGCCCAGGTTTGTTTTTATTGAAGTCAATGGCCTGAATCCCTCAGCTAAATGAGAGTAGTGTTAGCCATTGCTGTGCAATGTCCCACGAAATAGATCCTTCCTCTGTTGTTACTAATCCCTGCCCTTGTCTAGCTTCTTCCCCAGCTTGTCTATCCTGCCTGCTCTGAGATCAATTTTTCTCTTACAATTACAAGCCTGCAGGCTCTTCTTCAGATGCTAGTCTCCCACTGACAGTCCAAGAAACTCCTGTTTCAGATGATAGCAATTACTCGTAGTCTGTGGTGGAGGATGCTATGCAACCGTTTGTATTGCTGTCACCACTTCGTTCTTGAAGGTATTTGTGGTCTTTCCTCCCTTTCTGCAATAATCTGCAGCTCCTTGTTTTTACCTTCAGGCATCTCTTCCTTTTTATGCTGAAAGCCCTGCTTCTCTCCTGTTCTCTGCTCTAAAAGGTCTCTTCCAGATTATTGCTCATCAGTTTGCCCGCCTGTATTATTTATTTTTGAGGATGGAGAGAGTTGTTTTGCTTTTGTTCTTTCTTCTCTCTTCATCCCAATTTTTATTGTTATCAAATACTTCTTATAAGCCCAGAGTCTCCCTGCATTGATGCATCTCGATCAATAGTTGAACACACTCTTTGCCTGAGAGGTTGTTCTACATTTTTAATGGTTTGTACTGTACAGGAGATCGTTCTTAGCCAGCTGGTTTGAGCTGGGAGCCTTCTTTGGACTGGTCTTGATCAAAGTCATGGTTAGAGCTTGCCAAGGAAAGCTCAGCAAATCTCACTGTGGAAACAGTGGCAAAATCTTTCCAGCTACAGAAATTAGTCATTACCTTTTAATTAAATTCTCTGAGTTCTTGACCTCAGTGGCACCTTGGGTCAGCCAGTTTCTCAGGCTCCACAATAAATTAAGATTGAACTGTGCACAAAAAAAAGGTCTTAAAATATTGTTCCTTTTAAGTTCAATTGTATGTTTTATAGTTTCCTTTATTATGAGTGGGAGGAGTCTGGTTTATGTTATTCATCTATTTGAAGCTATTCCTCATTTGTGTCCCATTCTCTCTTGCTCATACCTTCACCAAACTTTTAAACTTTAATAATATTAAGTGTGAAGAGTGTGTAGATGGAGCAGGAGATCTAGAAGATCCTAGATCTGGAAGATCTAGGGCCTGGAAGAGAGGAGATTGAAGATCATTCCTTGTACTTAATATGAAGAATATGAAGGTTCTTCTGTATACTTTTCACTTGCACTCGGAGGAACAGTTAATTCACATTTCTCTTAGGTATTACAGTGAGCTGGACTAGAGAAGCATTAGGACGAGTGGAGGGGATTATGATTCATATATGCAGTTTGCATCAGGTGGACTGTTCATTTCCCTTTAGTTACGGATGTTGATGTAAGCTGTGTATCTAAGTTATACATGGTAACTTCACAGTTAGGCAAAATGCACCGTCTCTTTCCTGCTTTGTACTTCTGAAGAGATTGAATGCTTTTCACAGACAAGCTGGTATGAAACCTGAAGTGCTGTGTATCATGCGGAGTCATATTAACATGGAAAACTAGGTTGTTCACTGATACAGCTGTCCAGGTGTAGTTAGGTTTCATGTACTGGGAACTGGTAAGTCCTCAAACTGTGAATTTTTGGGGTGGATGAGTGACTGAAAAAGTAGTATTAATGTCTGGTAGCTGGAGTACTGTAGCCTGTGGTTGCACAGAGTAGTTTAAGATCTTGCCAAGTTTCAGAAAATAAATGGAGTAAGTGGTAAAAAGGGGAATTTAATTTGCATGAGGAAAAGCACTGATGTTTCTTTTCGGGAGCAGCAGAGAGTTAAAGACTGCTTTAGTGCTAATTTTTGATCTCAGTGGCAAAACCAAGACTGTAATATTTAAAGATATAAGGGAAGTCAGTGTTCTCTTCTCAAAAATGTGGTTGTAAGTCCCTGTGTCCTGCTCCAGTTGTGGTCTGGGTTAATACTTTTTGTAGATCAAAATTTCCATCATTGTTTCAATTATATGAAGCTATTGATTGTTCAAGGTTAGAAAGTTAATTTTCATTTCAAAATGCAAGTGAGTGAGGCAGAATAGCTTCTTTAAGTTCTTGCTACTGTAGTTGTCAAATTTGGCATTGAAGGAGTACAGCAGCCACTTGGAAAATGCTGTGGTCTACTGTGAGCTAGAACAGAAGAGAGAAATTTGCTACCTCCTGCCTCTCTGTTTTTTCTTTTTCTTTTTCGAAACATAATCTCATCCATTCTCATTTACCTGTAGTTGCTAGTAGAGATGGACAAAAACTAATTCGTTCACTGAAGAAAGTGAAGTTTTGAGTCAATGAAAGCTACTTAAAAATTTATGCCATTTGGGCTAAAAATAAGATCCATTTTTTCCCTCTAGACCTTGGAAAAAGAGCTGTGTTCATTTTTTTATATTGTTGTTTTGAATTGTTTTCTTTTAAAATTTTCTTATCATGAATTTCAAAAGGTGCAGGCCCTGACCTTCCAAGATTGGTACAAAATGTTTAATTTTGGTTGACCTCAACTGAAAAAATATTGTGACTTTTTTTTTTCAGATTCACTCACTTAGGAAAAAATCAATTGTTTGTGCAGCAGTTTATTAGGGACATTTACTGCTCCACAGGTCTATTTTGAGAGAACTGAGTCTAGGAGCCCCATAGGTAAGGCAACAAGGGCACAGTCGTAAATTCAGCGCTGGTATTTCTGTCTGCTTTGCCCGAAGAAATGCCAAGGTTTGTGTACGAAGGAACCTTGGGCAGGCAGGAAGGACGTCAGAATTCAGCCTAGCTCAGGAGCGAATGCAAGCAACAGCAGGACTGAAAATGCAGATGGCATTCAGACAAGAGAGTGTGAATAAAACTGCAGACGCGGAACAACCTCTTAAGGCAATAGAAGCAGATAAGACAGCCTGTTTCTCACCAGGACCCCACTGTATGCCCGGTGCATTTCCCATTCTTGTAGTCTACATGGTGTACGTTCAGAGTTGCAGAAGTGGTGATCCATAAAATGTATAAATATAATAAACTCAGACAGCAGCAGCGGAGTTAGAGAAGCTTCATGCTACAATCTCCTGCTTCCCACTGTTAAAAATGTGTAGCCAGAGTATTGTTGATCTGCCTGGTACAGTCGAAGATGTTTGCATGCTGCACCGAACATATGCTCTAGGTACTCTCCACAGGGGCTGGCAGATTGCTTCCTCTATGCAATCATTTGTGTTGCTGCTGCTGCTGCTGCTACTCTCCTGCCCAAATGCAACCCTGAAACCCACACGGTAATTTTCAGTCCTGTTTTAAATATTCCTGGTGCTGTGACTTTCAGAGGTATGCAGTTTAAAAAGGTACCATCCCTGGGCCTACTCTAAAGCGCAGATATACCCAGGGATCTGAGGGTGCTGTATTTTGTATTTTGCCTAGCCCAGTATTGTATTTTGTATTTGTGTTTTGAAAGATTTCTGCATTATTTTTGGCCTGAATCCTAAGAATATAGGTCACCAGCTATTTGAATAAGGATTTAAACTTAGCTTAATTTGGTTTTAAACCTGAGTTCTTCCCTAAAACTGATCTTGACACCAAAAGCAACCCTCTTTTTTAGCTCCTCTACATAAACGTGTGACACACGAGCAGCTGATGAAGTGTACCCTTTGACAACAGCTTGATGAAAAATTTTGCCCTACATAAATAGTGTCATGACCTCAGAGTGCCATTTTGCCTTTACTTGGATGTGTCTGAGCTGCTCAGATCTGAGACATGCGTGCTGTGATCCTTGCAGGTCTTGGAGGTCTCTCATCATAGCAGGTGGGGCCTGGAGAGGGGGGAAGAAGAGTTTGGAAGAAATGGTCGTGCTGTTGGTCAATTCCCAGCCTTTGTAACGTACAGAAGAAGACAAACTTTAAGCTTTGCAAGGCTAAGGCATTAATCCACTTTCTGTGTTGACGCTCCTTCTTTCCTTCCAGCAGAAGCAACTAAACATTTTACTCTATGTTTTTTCCCCTTCTTTTTTCCAGAGGCCATATGGGCATTTTGGCTTTTGAGTTGAAGCACAGGACAGGATGGTGCAAACAAGCAAACTTTGCATATGGACTGCTGCTTTGTTTCGGCAGCTAATGTCTGTTCAACTGTGAGCAGAAATCTGTTTAAAGAGGATATGTGATAGCAATACAGCTGGTTAAGCAAAAGTTTCAACTTTAGAAACTTTATGAAAAGGCAGAGAAGAAGAATTGAGTAGGTGCCAGGGGAAGAACAAAAGAATGATCGTAACTGAAATAGCGTTATTAGGATAAAATCACTCTCCGAATCCATTCGGGCAATGATGGATGGGATGTGTATACAACATTGATCACTGTACATTTTATTTCTCCTAGCCTGTCTGTTACCTACCAGGAGAGTTTACTATCTAATTTTTAAGCAGTTTCTACTTATATCTGAGCGGCTCAAATTTCATCTATGCTGAAAGTCTTTTCCACTGTTTTGGCAGTCTGAAAGGATCTTTGTTTGGCCCACAATCAGCTCCGTGATCTTTGTTAAGCTCCGTTCCCTTCCCCTATCCGGCATCAAAGCAAAATCAAAATGTGTTCCTCTTTTCTTTGTCAAGTGGCAGTATTAGCTGGAGCCATGAGGTTATCCCTGGTTATTGGAAATGGTAAGGGAGCTTCAAAAGTGCAGAGTGTATTTGAGAATGAGGCATGTTAGAGGATGCCACATCTACCTGGATGAAACAGTTTAGAAGTGGGAGTTAAAATCAGATGAAACAGCAAGAAGTTGAAACCTCTGTTTCTCTCTCAAACGTCAACTTACTTTGAAAAATGAGATTTTTCAGGTAGCATTTTTGTCTTTTGAAATATTATTTGTATTTTCTTGCTCCTTTTGGAGGCTTTACCAGGGATGATCCCAAAGGTCATCTGAGATTGTTTCTATAGGAAAGAAGAACTAGTTCTCCCAGTTAGGTGTATTTAAAGGTTGGTTTTAGGCTGGGGCTCTGTTTCTTTTCAAGCAGATACTTTGTCTGTTAGGAGTGGACTATACTGTATCTTTTTGTGTGGTACTGAAGCTGTCCATAATCCATGAAATATAATAGATACTATTAAAATATATTGTTAATACTCCAGGGAGTGAAAAGTGGATTTTTAGGTGTTGTGCAGTGAGCGCCAGGAGAAACGCCCACAGGGAAATCAATAGCGAACAAACCCAGAATGTGCCAAATCTAACTTCTTAGCCGTTTCTGCTTTGGTCGTCTCGAGACACAGTGCCACTCATAAAGTGATACTGAAGTAATTACTGAATTTTGAACAAATCCAGAGCTTCAGATCGTGGCTCTTGTTCAAGGGAAAGGCACAATTATGTCTTCTATTAAAAATGCTAATGAATCCAAAATGGGGTTGGGTGGGGGCAGAGCTATTGTTTGATTTTAATGAAACATGTTTTCTTTTTGCATTTTACTTTAATGAGAGAGATGTCCTATTAAGCTTAATGGAGTCAAACTTCTGATAAAAGCCCTTATCAAAAATCCTACCATAGAAAAATAAATTAATTTAATTGTGGTAGCTAAACAAAATGGACCATTTTCTTGGATTGGAAGCGAAAGGGAGTATGATCTAATAACGCCACACTTATTAGTATTTCTGATATGTAAATTAAAAGCATTAAGTGAATGGCAAGATGATCCATAGCTTCCCTAGACAGAGTAATAAATGTGAGCCAGTTTTTTTTTTACACAGAAAACTGATATAATTAGAAGGCTGTTAACATTTTTTTTTAGCTGCATGAAATGAACAAGCCACAGGAGACCAGTTCATCATCATAATTAAAATTCAGGAATAGCTTTATATTACCATAAGTGAGATTTGATAGATATCTTTTTAATTTACTGTAACTAGCTACTTGTTTCTGTTGTTTTTTTTTTTAAAGAAAACTTAAAAAAAAAAAAAAGGAAAATGTATCATCTTTGGGTGATCGTTCTGTTTGTTTCAGATACTCCATAGTCTGTTATTTGCCCAGGGCATACATTAAATATGTACTTCTTAATGTGTGGAACATATGGGTAACCCCTTCACAAGGGCACGAGCAAACAGACTCAACAATTTCTCTCCCATCCAGGGTACACACTGAGCATGATCATTGGATATTGCTGAATTTCAGAATTTCTTTTAACTCCAAATGCGTTTTTTACAATTTTTATGAAATGCTGAGTGCAAATTAATGACAAGCAAACGATATCTGGGCTGGGCATCATTTGTACTCTTTGGAATTTAATAGCATTTACCATTCTTATTATTTCGTTGTGCCTGGCATGATTTGTGTAGTGCAGTAGGTGAATATGCCGGTGCAGTACGTGGCACACGGAGGAGAGCCCGCGTCAGGCAGCGCCGTTCCTCGGCGTGGACCTTGGGGCTGGCTCTGTTACGGCACAGGCCGAGCCTCAGCAGGCAGAAGAGCTCACGAAGCTCTTAGGAGCCAAGATCATTGCAGTGAGAGACAGGTAGGACCTAGGCCCTGCAAAGGCAGTTTTAGATTGATTGAGACAATAAACCTTTTATTTCTCTCTTTCCTCAAGGAAATGTTTTGATTTTATGTTTTAGAGACTAAATAATTTGTTTACATTTAATCAAAGCATTTTTAAGTGGGAGAAAACAAAACTATTTTCTTTCAGATTGGCTAACGTGCTTCATTTGATGCAAAATGATGCTAATGCTTTCTGCTTTAAAACTTTTTTGTTTTGGGACATTATGAAACAAAAGACATGGTATTTTTGGTTTGGCCTCTTAAGTGAAACGTTCCTTACACAGTTCTCATGGTTATCCCTTTGGAGAAGGGGCAGGATCTGCTCCCCAGCTCAGCTGGCTGGTATGGAGGTAGGGGGACCGTGCTGCTGCTCTGTTCTCCCCCTTCTGCTGACTTCATTTGCAGGAAACACCTCAAGCTGCAGCCCCAAGGAAACGCAAGACTCTTGTGGCCCGAACCCCTTTGCTGCATGTAAAAACTATGCCAAAAAGAGGGAGAATCTCTCAGGTAGGAGACCCTTCTTAACTTGAAATTGAGCTGGGTCCTTCCGTAGCTGTTAGGGTCTCTGAAAATCCCCCCGCCCCTGAGCATGCGGTATTGCCCGGCCTGCAAGGTCGCGTGATCCTTCTGGCTGGCACGCTGCCCACTCGGAAAGTGGAAAGTATCTTTGTTTGGTGCCCATAGGAACACTGGAGGCCAGATTACTCTTCCACTCTAAAAATACGTTGCTCCTTCTGGACCCCTAGTTCTTAAACCTATCTTCACTCATGTTCTTTTGGCTTACTCAACCCTATCTTTCCATATTTAGTCCTAAATCCTTTCTTGCTATATCGGCAAGCTTACCACAGTTGGTGCTGCTTGGACGATTTGAGGCCAACAAATAACTTTGTCCCAGTGTATGCAAATGTCTTCTTCAATAAATAAAAACCACATCACAGCTCAGTGGGCACCCTGGGACCTGTGTAACAATTCCACTGCTGTTTAGTTTAGATGGCATGGAAACACAGTCCAATTGTGTCACAAGTCCCAAAGGCCTGCTATTTCAATGCTGGACTGATTTTCTGCTTTACTTATAATGGAGAATAGGACATTCACTATGTTTGGAGGGAGGAAAAAAGGAATCCACTATAATCTGCTCTATCCGTGTCTTCAGCAGACTTTAAGTAACATTAGTTATGTCATGCAAGTACTGCAAGGAGCCAAACTTATAGTTATGAGGATTCCTCCACAGTTGTTCACCACAGCAACTATGGGTACAGTTTCTCTGTTCCTAAACATTAACTTTCAATTTGTTTTGGCTTTCAATCATCGTTTTCAAAATATATATCTAGGTCAAGAATCCTACTTTCTCAGTAATGCCCAGGGACATACATGGCAGATCCGGAGGTGTGCGTTACAGATTATATAAATGGAACCGAAGTGCAATCTTTCTTTGTGTCACTGGACACTTTCTAGACTAGTGAATGGAGAGTAAAGGATAGCGTAGCTAGACTGTAAGTAAGAGGTGCAAGTTAGCATTGCTTAGGAAAAAAGCATTTGAGGGAAAGGGGTAGGTTCAGGAGTCAAAGAACATATTACTGGCAAATAGAAACTTTGTCTGAAAGTATTGGTTTATCTGTAGATCATAAATAAGCTGGCAGTTTTGATCCCTCCAAACACTTTAATCTTGTCCTGATTATTTTTCTGTAATTCCCTGAAGAGGTGTTAAGAGTTAGTCTGGGTTAAAACTTTAGGCAAAATTTGAAATGATCTGGATTAAATTTCTGAATCTTTTGAGGACTTTAATGCAGCCTTGGGTGCATCACTGAATTATTGCCTTTTGCCATGATTCCCCATCTTTACAGCCAAGGTTACAGGCCTTCCTTGACAGAAAGGACTTGCGTGAGAGGATCTGAAGTTATGTTTGTTAGGCTGATAGGCACTAATTGACATATACCCTGAAAAAAAATCTCACAGATTGACTTAGTAATGCCTATCCTCAGTGAGGTAAAAGCAGGAACACAGGCAAGTGTTTGCGGTTAGGTCCTCTCCAAATACTGCAATGACATTTGTGTTATTAATTTAAATTCTGTCACTGTTAAAACTTTAGGATAGCCCTTTTCATAAAAACAGCTATAAAATTGTGCTCTAAATTAAAACTCCTTTTTGAAAGCTCCCGCCTCAGAGGCATTCCACCTCGATTGCAATTCTCAGCTCTGAGAAGATACGAAGCAGCAATTTGGGGTGATCGCCTAGTTCCCTTCCTGCCTCCCAGGATGCTTTTCAGGTGTGTGTAAGCACATTGCTTTACAATAATGAAACTTACAGTGCAAGAGCTGCAGCTGGTGTCTCATCCTGATCACATCTTTTTCTGGACAGGACCTAATGATGGGAGGGGAAACGGATCTGCTCCCAGTAGGGGAGTACTTCTCTGTATGGAAATTATTGGGCATTGAGTCTTTGAGAGAGTGCAGGGGTTTCTGCATGCTCCATGGGGCCCGGTTTTCCAAGGAAACTCAGCACAGTTATGTTACAGCTTCAGATTTTTGAAAGAAAATTCATAGCCACCATGTTGAGTGATTTTGAAAGCCCAAATTTGGTGATGAGTGCTGGGCTATGCTTTCCTCTAGACCTGGTATAACTGTTAACGCTTACGGGAGGCAGTGAAAGAGCCAACCTGTACACTGAGGGTGGATGTGAAGATGGGAGAGCTAACCCAACAGGAGAAAATTGCCTCTGTGCTCTGCCCCAGCTAGCTGGTAGGAGAGTAGATCTCCTTTCTAAAGCCCCTGTTCATTACTGGTCCTGGACATGACCCTTTATGAGAATAAGACTCAGGAGACCCGTGTTTTATTCCCAGATTTGCTGCTTTTGGCCATGCCATTTCTTGATGCTGGAGACTGTCCATCTCTCTTCCATCATGGTACCTGAGCATGCTGTTGCTACCTAATTCCAGAATGATTATGAGATTAAATTTCTTCCTTTTCATAAAGACTGGGAGGTTTGGGGATGATGGATGTTGCAAAATCATAGTTGATGGGATTAAGAAGATATTTTAGTGATAAGGATGTATTTGGGCATGATAACAATTTTCTTGTGAGCTCCCATACAAACAACCTTACCTTAATTTTCTTCTGTCAACTCAAGGCACACTAGGGAGGAGAGTAAATTCCCACAGTCAACCTGGGAAGAGCATTCCTATAATTCTGATTTAGTGCCACTTCCTATTAGCCCCAGCCTCTCATCAGCTATACTCAGATGATAATTTATGTTTTAATGTGCAGAGCACTTTACTATCCCCAGGGTTCAAAACTAAGCCAGAATTTACGTCCCATGCCTCTGAAATACCATATATTTATTTCCCTGGTGCTGAAGGGCGGTAGAGTTGCATCTGTGAAGAGTCCAGCTCTGTCCTTATGCTTTACCAGTAAGGGGGCCGTATATGTGTTTTTCATTCGAAACCTGAGACAAGTGGCAGCAGATGCAGGCGAAAGCAGTTTAGTAATGAGGATGGAGGAGGGGATCATAGAAGTGAGAACTGCCTTAGGGTTATTATTACTGTTTTTACCTCGGCTTATTTTGTAACGTTAGTCTTTCCTAGAGATACAGCCTTCTAGTTTTCTTGACAGAGTGAAGCGAATAGCGGCTTGCGGCTGGTGTTGCTGCGCTCAGGGCTGGCTGCAAGCCGTGGGCTCAGGACGCTATGCTGGTACTCAGTGGATTCCCTTTGCTCTGGTGCTGCAAGGAGTCCTCGGAGGATTTTCTCAGCACAGGAGTGACAAAATAGCAAAAAGACTTGTAGACTCTCTATATTTATACAGGCCAAAAACCTGAGGAAGGCAGAGGCAGCTGGAGGAGGCACCATGCAACGCTGATCCATCATGAGCGTGAGCGTTCAGGGAGGCAGCGTAGCCCACTAGGTCCTGCTGGTTTTTCGTCCAGTAGCGCGGCAGTCCTCTCCGTCAGGTTGATTCAGAGTGGCCGACTGCCACGCAGGGCTAGGCTGGGAGCTGGTGCAATTCCCAGTGCGCACGCAGGTGCTGCCACCTTTTTAGGGACTCCGCATGCCCTGACAGCAGGGCCAAGGGAGAGGAGACCATTTGCCTTGCCTAGGTCTTTGACTCCACCAGTTTGTTTCTCTCTATCTCGAGGGGAACAAGAAAGGTAATTTTTTTGACTATCCTAAAAGCTGGAGAGAAGTTTTCCCTTTCTTACTAGAAAAAGAGCTGTTGGGGGAATCCTTTTTCTCAATGCTGAGATTATCGCTATTGCTTGGAGCGGAGTGGAGGTGAAGCTCTTGTGGTCTAATGTGATTGGAAAGGACAGTTTGAGGATGATTGCAGTGATATCAGTCCTTGACAACTTGTGACATGTGCCAGTCAAAACTCGGAGCTCTGCAGTTAAAATTGTTTCTAATCTTTCTGCAAGACTCCTTCTCCTGAATCTCCAATTCTAGTAAGTCTCAATTGCAGCTCCCGCTCAGGTGACCTGACCATTATCTGCTTTCAGTAAAACTTCTTCCACTTGTTTGCAAGTAGCAGACTCTGCTGGCCATTTAATTTAAATATGTGGCGGCCAAGTTTCTTTGCTGTAGATGTGGAATGGAATTATTTTTGAGATTATGAAGATACATTATATAAAATCAATTGTGGCAAGACTTTGTTCTATTTTATTAGAGCCAGAATCATGACCCAACCATGGAAATGCTGTCAGGCGCTTGGGGACAAGAAGTGTGTGTATGTTTGTATGTGTAGAGCATGAAATAATTACTATTTCTAGAGGTGACCCAGAGATGATTGGGTTCATCTAAAAGAATATTCAGTATTTTTCTTAAAAACAGATTACAGCTAAGAACAGATAAAATTGAAAAAGCTGGAAAGACAAATGAAAAAGAACGGGGAAAAAAATCACAAAGGAGAGGAAAAACTATGATGGCAAAAAAATTGAATTGTTGGAATTAGTATTATCTGTAGTAGACAGTGCTTTCAAAACCTTGTCGAGGTGGGAGATTATAAAAGACAGGTGGTGTAGATACAAAAAATATTGTCCCTGCTACTAGGTTTTCATGAACATGATGTGAGGCAGAACGCAACAAGGGGACAAAGCAGGCAATTGGGAAGAGAGGTACAGAATTTGCTAGGAAAACAGAAATGTCACCTTGCTACCTTGCTACTACTGATGAACACCGGTAAGGGCTGAGTTCTAGTCATCACAACACGAACTTTTTAGAGAGCTTTGCAGAAAATGTGGGGCTTTGTTCTTGCTGAAAATCAAGCACTGCTGTTCCAGAGTAAGAGATGTTGAAGAGGCCAACCAAACCTTTGATGGACTGGACAGACAGGAAAGGCTGGTTCTCCAAATCTGAATTTGATTCTCTCTCTAAGTGGCATCCCAACGTCTGCTTTGTGTTTCACCTTTCAACAAAGCCAATAGCGAGGTTTAAATTGTATAAGCCCACTAAACAGGCCTTGCTTTGACTGAAGATCTGCCAGCCTCTCATGAACCTCCTGACAACATCATTCCTGACTGCTGGCTTGGTAAGGGTGCGTCAGACAAAGGGAGGTTCACAGGATGTGTTGCTTCTCAGTGGAAGAATTTTTTTGCATCCCAGCAGAAAACTAGGCAGCTGCGTTGTGTTTTAACTGGCTCAAAGGCATGGGTCAATTGCCTATGACTTGATGTGCAAGCTTGTCACGTTCCTATGGATGTGGGAGGCAGGGAGAGGAGTCAGTTGAAAGCCTGTGGCTAGTTTGCTGTATTTTTTCTACAGAGAATATTTGGGAGATTGTTTGTGCATAAATAATTGTTAAACCGATCATTAACATAGAGACCTCTGCAGCTAAAGCACTGGAGTGTGTGATTCATCCTTGCTGGCCCTTGCACCTGACTGTCGCAGCTGGGATCAGGCAGCTGTTCATGCTGGGGTGAAGGGAGAATATTGTCTCCATTCACCAGAGAAGCAGTCAATAGTGGCTGATCAACACAGGGAGTTTATGGATTTGGCTCTTTTTAAGAGTTGCTGTCCCCGTGTCATCATCCCAGCAAGTCCTGTCCACTTTGGGAGCTGTGCTGGCTGATAGCACCTCTCTTCCCCTGCATGGAGGCAACTAATGCTGCTTTGATCTTGCTATTGATGAGCTTTGTGTTGCTGCTTACACTCCTCTGTTGGGGCTGGATGCTGAGTCTGACCTGCTATGAGTGTGTTACTGTGCTGAATGTACGTGCTTTGAAGCTGGAGTTAAAAGGAAGGCAAAAACTTTTCTTTTCTGACAGAGGATCATGTCCTTTTAATATGAAAGCATTTTGCATTTATTTAATCACTGCTGCCTGGAGGAATTTTTCCAAGCATTTAATATGCGTTGTTGTTGAGAAGTTGTTAAAGAAGTTTAATTCATTTATATTCATTTATGTTATATCACAACAGAACATCCATTTTCCTCTAAAACTACATTACACTGAGCACTAAAATTCCCTTCTCGTAAATGCTTGGTTGAAGGCTTACTCAGTCATACCGTGCTTACAGGTTGCATAGTATTTGGCAGTCATTGTCACTCCAGGTTTTTGCTGCTGCAGTATGAGACTGGAGATATCTGCCTCTTTTTAAGAATGTCAGCTTATTTTAGAAACAAAAATCTTTCCTTTTGGATCCTCCAGTTCTTGGCAAGACACTTTGTTTGTTTGCAAGCACTGTATTAGCCTTGCTTTGAACCGTAGGAGAACATCTTTGCAATTGCAAAAGTTGAAGACCCTAGTTTTCAAGCAGGTACAAAATCTTTTTTCTGCAGGAGGCAAGGGTGGCACCACAGCAGTATTGATTCAGGTCCTCACTGAGATCAGTGCAGACCTGGCTGTTTAAAGGGGTGGCTGGTGTACTCAAATGCACACGTGTTCATAGATTAGGATCTTGGTGAGCAAAGTCAAAGCAAGGCTTAAATGCAAGAGCCATTTAGTTCTCTTTCCTTGTCTGAGGCCCACTGGCATTAGCTGGGTCTTCTGAAACTGTCAGGATGACTGCTTGAAATGTTTCTGCATCAGAAAATAATGCAATAACATGTCCTTTGCAGACACAGAGAGAAGCCACCTTGGAGTGCTTTCTGAATTTGAAGGAAATCATAATTTTTAACCATTTAATTTAAAAATACCATCATTTCAATTAACTTTAATGGAGGTCATTGTAATATTTATTACTTAAAGCTATTTACCTACTTTCTTCAACTGAATTTCAGTGAACTGCATTACCTTAAATATACTAGATAGTTATGAAACTAATGATGCAGAAAGTAATTTCAATTAGAAGAAAAAATTTAGATTAGCAACTAGGAAGGCAACATCTGTGTTCTTCTGCAGAAAAAGGAATATATCCACTGGCATAAAGTATGCCTATCCCAATGTGAATGGGTCAGTTCTGAAGAATTTAACATTGTATCAGGTGAGAAGGGAAATTACTGTCTCTTCCAAAAAAGAGTTGGTGGCATCAGGAGAAGAAACCAGCAGCTGGCTGGTTCAAAATGAAAGGAAGGTGCTCCTTCATAGACTGCGTAACCTGTGGAAGTCATTGCCATAGGATGTTGTAGGTGATGAAAGTTTACAGGGCTTTGCAAAGCGGGCACACTTGGCTGCCTGCTCACCCTGCCTTTACACTCCCTCTTAGGCATCTGCCCTGGGGGACTGTTGAGGTCACAGTGAGGAGAGAGATGTGCCTTTGGTTTTACTCAGCATATCTGTTCTTACGTTTCCAAAATCTCTCTCCTAATCTCTAACCAGCACAGTTGTACCAGCACAGTGCTATGTGGCTGGCTGGCTATGCGGAGGACAGGCCTAAGGAAGAGGAAGAGTCTGTATTCCTTCCTCTGCCCGCTGCCTGTTTCTTAGTTCATTTTGAGATAGTGAGATGAGCTGGGATGGGGCAGCGATGGGACCCTGTTAAACCCACAGCATTTGTGTTCAGTGCCTCCAGGCAGGAGCTGTTTCAGGTTGTTCCTCCCCCCCCCCCCCCCAATTTAGGTCTAGCTGAGTAAGGGTTATTTATTTATGTGTGCAGTTCATTGGCCTCCAGTCACCATTTGGCTGCTGAAGAAGGTCTTGTCGTTTAATATCTCCCTTAACCAGAAATCACCTGATAAACTACTGACATATGAGTTGCATTTTCCTAAGACAAAACCTCTATCTAATTTTGTATTAGGAGCGGGGGGTGTGTGCCTTGGTTAATCTAAAGCCCTAGAAGGAAAGTTTCCACATTTTTGGTACGTTGTCATGGGAAG